>NC_050101.1:117345545-117648575 GCF_902167145.1 Zea mays | reverse complement strand
TATGCTACTCCAACGTCATCTAAAATTGGTAAATATGTATCACATCTTTTTGGATTACAAATATCTGAAGTAGCATAGCTTATAGATTCTCTTTTCTAGAACTTAATTGATTAAATAGTGCACATGTTCCTTATGTTGCATGATTATGTTCAATTGATACTCCTTGTATGCCAATGGTATTTTAAGTTGCAAATAAGTACTTTCAACAGGTATCAATTGAATTCATATATATATGTGTGCACTAAAACTTGAGGAGAACTTAGTGTAATATGCTATTAGTGATCTGCTTATCTATCAAATTGTATCAATTGGTGTTTTTCAATTGATATTTTTCATACATGATCACTAGTTGCATAATCCATACTTGTGCAATTTTCATGTTGCCTCTTGTTGTGATAAGAGAATGCTAGGTGACATCTAGACTCTAGGTATCAAGTTTCACCTTCGATTTAGTATGACAATCTTCATTTGATATCTTGGACTTATGTCACAACTATACCAACAAGAGCGTGCAAATGAATTCTAAATCCAACACAAGTTTGGAACACCCCATTGAAAAGGTAAAATGCAAAGGTACATCACTTCATGTCACTTCTCCATTACCTTTGTGCCATCTAAGGACCCTTTTCATGATAGTGTGTTCCCATCTAGCTTAGTCATAATTTCTACCCTTTATATTCTTTGTATCCTTTTTGGAGATTTATGACAAAGGGGGAGAAATTTTGCATTAAAGCTTACCTTTAGTCTTATGTAACTAAGTGTTAGAAGACTTTTAAAAAGGGGAGAAATAATTGACAAAAGGGGGTTGAATCATAAGTAAAACATAAGATGAAGGAAATTGATGAGTGCATAATATGTCATGAGCATCACGTTTATTTATGTCACAAAGCACCCTATGAATAGTATGATATAAGTTGTCTTCACTCTTTGACCCAAATATGTGGTTTTGGCATTTGAGTATAAAATTGGTATTTTCTGAAATGCACATATTTAGGGGGAGGAAACTATATCATAGGATTCAAAATCTTATTTATCAAATCTTATGTAAGCTTTAAATGTGTTGTCATCAATCACCAAAAAGGGGGAGATTGAAAGTGCATTCATCCCTTTTGTGAGTTTTGATGATTTGGATAACAACACATTTAAAGGTCTAACAAGTTTGCTAAGTGTTGAACAGGAAATTTAGTATGATGAACATACTTGAATAGTGTATAATGATCAGTGAACAAGGTTCAACACAAGGTCAAATAACCAGTGAGACAATGCAAATGGATATAATATGGTCTCTATATTGGTTTGAATATATGGACAAGTCCTGAGAAATCACTATGCATAAATATGATCATAATAGAGGTTGAAGTGATTAAGAGGATTGGTTAAGCCAAGGTGAATAAGATATGAGGAATCGTAAATTGGCTTGACCATATTACTATTAGTCCATATATAAATATATGAGAATCAAACTAGAGCTTGATTGATCTTAGTAGTTATATCTAAATGACATTCAAGCAAGGTTCACAATATTGAAGAAATGATTCTCTCAATGGATGCTCAATAGGATGTGACTCAAGAATGGCTTGATAGGGTGAAGATAGCAAGGAAAGGGCTTCAAGGAACTAAGCGAAGGTGAAGGCCAAGCGACGGCTTGTAGACCGAGGTACCATGGCTAAGGTGAAGAAGAGAGTACTTGCACTAGGTCGATGAACTAATCAGCTATGAAGAGTTACAACATGTTGATGCATCAGTAAGGTGTCTTGAAGCCATGATTTGAACTCATATATGGTGAAATGGCACAAGTCACAGGCTCGATTTGTGTTTGCTTCAAAAGGTGAGACAAAGATGTTTGTGATCCTTATGAAGCAACACCATGGAGAAATCACACTTGAGACACCAATGACTCAAGGAGTTTACTTAATTATATTTTATTTAACTTGAGTATAGGAATCGTCGTACTATCAAGGGGGATCCAAAAAGAAGGTTGGTGTTGGTACTAAAGCTCAAAAGTTCTTGATCCAAAACTTCCATTTTACCCTTGTTAATCCTTAGTCAAAGTATGTAGTACAACCTTTTAAAGTCTATCTTGGCCAAAATTGCTCTTTGGAAAAAACAGGTTCAACCGGTTTTAAAACAGGTTCAACCGGTTTTTGCACTGTTCACCTTTTTGAAAATACTGGTTCAGCCGGACACTCAACCGGACACTCAACCGGTTTTTGTCTGGTGGAAACCGGTTCAACCGGTTTTAAAACTGGTTCAACCGGTTTTTGCACTGTTCACTTTTTTCTGCCAGTCTGCTGTGTCAGCCAAAAAGCTGTGCGCAACTTTTTGAAAACCGGTTCAACCGGTTTTTGGGCAGAAAAGTCAAAAACGGCTAGTTTTGGAGCCCCACCTATATATACTCACTCCTACCTCTCTCCCCACAAGAGAGCACGCACAAAACTTCATTCCCAACCTGAGAAACACCTCCCACTCTCTCTCACACACCTCTTGCCTCTCCCATTTCAAATCTTTGGAGAGAAATCTTTGAGTGAGTTTGAGAGCTGCGGTTTTTGTGCTTCATCTCCAAATCTCTCTTACTCTTCTTCATTCGAGCTTTGGTACTACATCGAGTTCTTTGTGGATTCATTACTCTTGGAGCTTCTAGCTCCTAGACGACTAGGTGTCTCTTGTGAGTCTCCAAATTTTGTGGAAGACCACAAGAAAGTTTGTATTACCCGCTCGTTTGAGCAAAGATTATTGTGTGGGCTTGACCTTTGTGGTCGGCAAAGGGAGGATTAGGGTTGAAAGAGACCCGGCTCTTTGTGGGCGCCTCAACGAGGAAGTAGGGCACCTTGGTGGTGTGACCGAACCTCGGGATAAATCTTGTGTCTCTTGTGTTCTTGCTCATTGTGTTTGTTTGTGTTCTTCGTTCTCTCACCATTCCGTGAAAGATTTGTTTATATCTTTTTGGTGTGTGGATTTTGAGAAGTGTCCTTCTTAGATCTACTACTTTGAACCCTGTGGATCATTTAGAACATCTCATTTCCAAAGTTAACTGGGTGAATTTCAAGATCAATTCAGTTTTACCCGCTTCGCTTCTAGTTTTTGTTGAAAAAAGTTTTAACTTGCCTATTCACCCCCCCTCTAGGCAACGTTCACAATTACTACAATCATAGAAAGCACAATGGATCTGCAATGTGTACCTTTTCCTCTTCGGATCTGGAGCACCCGACCTACTGGAAGACGATGACGATGGCGGCGACGAGATGCGCTTGCGTTTCTCCGCACCTTCCTTCGTCGGCGCCGTGGATCTTCTCAGCTTCTTCGCGATGGCGGTTCGACGGCGACGAACACCAACGGTTGCACCCGAGCCTTCGATCTTTGTCTCGTCGCGGGCCACCTCCTTGCCTCCAACCACCGAGAGCGGTCCGCCGCCGGACCCACTCGAGCACGACCTCTTGGAGCCCAGCTTGGCCGGCTCCGCCGACGAGCAGCGCCGCGAGGCCCCCTCGCCGAGATGGATCGAAGTCGCCAGCGATGGGAGTACAGCGCGCCCGGATTTTTCACCCCCGCGGGAGCCCGACCCCTCGCCCGGATAGCGACCGTCTCCAAGTCTCCACATCTAGGGTGCGTGCGGCGTCCTCTATAATTTAGAGTGTCATTTAGAGTTCCTTGCTGGGCGCCTAGAGGACCCTTCTGAACTCTAAATTTAGAGTACAGAACGCTTTACAGTGCGTTGTTGGAGCTAGCCTTAGGCTAGCTCCAGCAAGGTACCCTAAAGGGTTCTGTACTCTAAATATAGAAGATCAAATAGTCCTCTACGCTCTCCAGCAGTGTCCTTTAAACG
The DNA here is from genome assembly GCF_902167145.1 of Zea mays. NCBI lineage: Eukaryota > Viridiplantae > Streptophyta > Magnoliopsida > Poales > Poaceae > Zea > Zea mays. The sequence continues at coordinate 117,644,752 of NC_050101.1, read as the reverse complement.
GTTCTCTAAATTTAGAGGACGCTGCTGGATTCTCTATGTATAGAGTTTCTCTAAACGGTCCTCTATCCATTTGAATACTTTAGATAACCGGTTTAGCAAAACTAAAATATATACAATACATTTGAGAGTATGACAAATATGTATGTAAAAAAATAAAAATAAAAAATGTCTCTAATATAGATATTTGAGTATAGAGGACGTTGTTGGAGAGGAAGGAGATATAGAGGATGAAATCTTTTAGAGGAGACTGTAAAGAATGGATATAGAGGACGAATATAGAGGACGTTGATGGAGACAGCCTTACTATGGTAATCTCTACGTGGGGTCACATTCTGTATCCATTGTGGGCTTTATCTGGTAGTTGGTTTATTTTCAGCCGTTCACATCTCAAACATGGCAATAGTTGCTTCTCCGAACACATACAAGGGATGCAATGCGGGTTATGCATAAATAGGGTAACGGTAAGCATTACCGGAAGCACCACGGTTTCTAAGACACTGGTTTTTATCCTAGGTTCTAGAAACTGGGTTATGAAAAAACTGGTCGTGCGTGTGAAGTTTTTAGTTTTTTTGATGCACAAAGATAAGTCTACCCTTACTTTATTTTAAAAGTAATTATTTTAATTATTTCTTTATTTTTATGGCAATTTTAAATATAGATTGAACTCATTTTTTAATTCAAAAATTTTAAATAATAACTAAACATTTAAATCGATCTGAGTAGACATCGAGGGGATCACATGCATAGGTCCGAGAGTAATTTGATGGGCAAAAACTGGTTTTAGCCCGTGAAAGTCAACTTCTTGGTTTTTTGGGGTCTGTTTGGAAGCATTCCAATTTTTATAAACGGACTTATTAAATACAAGGTATTTTCAAATATGCCCTAAATTTCTGAATGTTATATGTAAATCTGTAAAAAGTAGTCTATTTGTGGGTTAGCGGATAACCCACCTTGCATTCTTAGAACCTGTTTGGAAGCATACTGGTTTTTTAAAAAACAAGTTTCTATAAACCGGTTTATGAAAAAAAGTTGGATGAATATTTGTCCGCTAATTTATTTTTTAACTAAATTGTGATAAAGAAAAAAAAGAACGGAGGGAATATATTACATGACGAGGAAGTAGCTCACTAGCTCTTATCTAAGTCATGCAAACATGAGAAATAAATAATCTCACGGTCAATAAATGGTACTACCTCCGTTCGTTTATATATGTCGCTGGCTAATTCAAGTTTAAACTAAACAACTTCATATAAAAAAATTGGAGGGAGTATTATTTCAATCAAACACCTTAAAAAAAATCTCACGATTTAGTATTCTTTTCCAATAATATATAAATCAAAGAGCGATTTGGACCAACCTAGCTACATATAAAAATTTGATAACGTCCCGTCTCTTGCCGCCTCCATTCTCACTCAGGCAGCTTCTAGTAGCAACACGTACCATATGCTCAAGGAGGGTGCCTTTGTTTGGACATCAATCTTTGTTATTATGCTTTGATAGACTTCGTTTTTTCTTGCTTTTAGATTGATCCATGTGGATTTGATCTCGTAATTTGTAATAGGATATCATCGATCCTAATGCACTTGGACTTATTTAATAAAAATATAAAATAGTTTGTGACGCTTTAATTGTATGGATGTGCAAATTCTAGAGAAGCCGCCGTGGGCTATCAAGAAGATCTTCTTGATTAAGTGACAACTAAATTAAGAATACAAAAAGCTAAAATCAATAGTTTTTAGGTTGATTACTATATAATTATTATACAAGTACTCAACATAAACTAGCTAATCCGCACTTAACTACGCGAGCGTCTACACCTACGCCGCTACTAAAAAAAAAATCACAGTTCCGTTGATGACGAGACGAGAGTCGATCATGATTGTGCATCCTGCTGCCGCAATATGTCAAGACTAACAGCATCTCCTATTGGCGTTAGGCTTGAGAGAAAGGGCACTTCTCGTCAGTGACGACGTTGATGGCCGCCGGAGCCGCCCCTAAGTCATCTCCTATTGGCGACGCAGCTGGAGGCTGCTCTGCTGGGGAGTTGCAGATGGACGACGCTGGCTGCGGCTTGTTGCGCGTGGTGCCAGCGAGGGCGTTGCGATGCAGTGGTACTGGGTGGCTGTGCTCGCCAGTGTAGCTGACGATAACGGTGGAGGGGTCGGTCCGGCAGCGCTCCACCTGCTTCCGCGCCCTGCAGTCCTTGTCGGTGCTGCACCGGTAGTAGCCGCGCGGGTACGGCGACCCCTTGATCGGCTTCTGCCCGTACTTGCGCCACGCCCAGGGGTCAGGAGACGCGCCCACCACCGGCACGCGCTTCACCTCCTTCTTGCTCTTCTTTCTACGATTAATACAAGCGAAGCGCGTGAGATCAGCAGCCTAGCTCCTATGCCTGCCTATCTAGCTAAGAACTGGAGTCGCTAGCTCCCAGATACTAGTAGTATAGTGAATTAGTGATTCGGATGGCCGTACGGCTCATACATACTTTCTCTTTGATCGTGTCGCTCCGCCAATTCGTAGCTTGGCCGGCGGCTGCAGGGGCGGCGCCGGCGCTTCGTTTCTTGACTGCGGCGTGGCGAAGAAGGCCTGCTGCAGGCAGGAATCGTCGATGGCAGGGCCGATCGGGAGCTGCTGCGACAACGCAGTAGTGGCGTCCGTCACATCGTCCTTCTGTGGTGGCGGCGGCGGCAGGGGCAGGCAGGAGAATGATTCGTCCGAGGCCCGCGGCGAGGGGACACAGCTGCCACCACTGCAGCTTGCGAAGCGCACCACGGCGTGTAGGTCCCAGTCGTTGTTGCTGCTACCAGAGCACCAACGCAGATCGCTCTCCATAGCCCAGCTTCTTGAGTTCGTGGCCAATGGATGAGAGCGAGCGGACTTTGACTTGCATTGGGGGCGGGGGGTACGGAATGTACGGCAACTAGAACCTTCCCTTCTTAAAAAGAAAAGAATTAAACGGGGTGACGGCTTGCTGCCATGGGTTTTGGTTGAAAATTTCAAAGAGATGTCCAGGGTGGTAGCAATATAAATGGAGTTCTTTTTTTAATGGTGTCAGGATTGAGAATATGGAGGGAGCCATATGTGAGCAGTGGCGGACTCAGAGCAAAATAAGAGTGAGGGCACACTTGTGAAGACAAGCATCAAAACACCAGAGCAGGGACATCTAAGTTGAACTAAGCAAGAGACCTTATAGTGAAAATCTAGTCTCTAATTATTACACCAAAGAAATGAGCGATTATTACACCAAAGAAATGAGCGAGGGCCTATGCCCTCACTCAACCATACCTAGGTCCACCCTCGTTTGTGGGGGGAGTAGATTTTTCTCACACTTTTGTAATCTGGATAGTTTCTGATCTTAACTTTTATTTTGGTGGGACGCGACATACCGATATAGCTTCAGATTGAAAGATTCGAAATCTGCGACCTTAGCACCGTGACTCCTTTAGTTATCAACTATATCACTAATCTGTTAGCCTCACTCAAAAGTAAATAACACAAGCAAGAACTAAAAAGTACACAACTTAATAAAAAGGACAAATGCAACTATGAATAAGCATTCGAAATTGGTTTTCTCAACAAATAGTAGCGACTATTTAATTACAGATTTATCTAAAGTAAAACTGGTAGTCCCCTAGAGGGAGATGTGAATAGGTGAAACCTGTAATTTACAAGTTTAAACAACACTTGATCCCCTAATTAGCGGTTAGAACAAGATAAACAATAATCAAGATAAACAATAATCGAAGTGTTGAACTAAGTCCTATTCTTGTAAAAGTGTTGCTTTCAAAGAATGCGAAATAAACTCAAAGCAACAGAACTAATATATATGATGAATAAAGCAAGAGGACTTATTTAAGAAGGGAAACAACACAAGTTCTTTCTTTGCAAGGAGTTGCTTCTAAATATGAGAATTTAACTTGAAGCAATACAAAGAAATATCAACAAGGAATAGCGCAAGAGAACTTTGAGAGGGAGAAGACAAACAAATCACAAACAATAGCACAAGAGGCACGAGTGATTTGTTTTACCGAGGTTCGGTTCTCCAAGAACCTAATCCTCGTTGAGGAGTCCACAAAGAATGAGTCTCTTTCAACCCTTTCCCTCTCTCCAACGGTCACCAAGACCGATGAGTGTTTTTCTTCTTTGTCAACAAAATACGAAAGTCTCCTCGAGGTCAATCACAAAGATAAGGGGCTCTTGCTAGCTTTACAATGAATGAGAGTCAAAATTTCATGCTCAAATGAACACAAGAGGTAGCACACACTTTCTTCTCAAGGATTCTCATAAGGCACTATTGTTAAACACACACGAGTACCTCTTTCTTGCTTGATCTCTCTTTTGTGGTACTTGTGAGGCTTTGATGTATATAGAAGTATTGCTCTAATGGATAGGAGTGAATACCCAACTATTGTATTGAAGGTATAGGAGTTCTTCTTTGAATGGGCTGGTTGGAGTAGCTTTTATAGCCCACAACCTCCCATATAGCCGTTATGACGCATCTGCCAAATCTATGCACTGGTAGACGGTTCGCGGCTTGGGCTCGGACGATCTGTGACCCTCCAACGACCGGATCTGACACCTCAACGGTTATGTTTGATAATCCAACAGCTAGATCAACAACTATCTCCCTTCGACGATGTTACGCAACGGTCCGCCTCTTGGTCCCAGACGGTCCGATCTAGCCTCTAAAAATCTTTTTGTTCAACTTGTCGCCTTCGGCCTGAAGCAGTATACAACAACCGAATGGTCTGCGTTTTATAGCTGGACGCTCCGCGATTTATAGCAAGACGATTCGAAGTACATGTGGTATTTTCAGAAGTTCCTGTCCGGGAGACAATCCGCACTAGAGCCTCGGACGATCCACGCTTAGCGATTTCAGAACTTGAGTTTCCGACTTGTCATTGATCTTTGAACTATCTTTTCCAAGATGCTTTGGCTTAACTTTGAGAGAGATCCTTATGACTTAGACAAATATTTCTAGTGGCTTTCCAACTAATCTGAGTCATGGATCTTGGTCATTTAATTCTCTAACTCACATTCCTTCTTTTGCTCAAACAAGCTCCAAAATAGTGAATTGTTGATTATGAGCTTTCCAGCCTCTCTATATGTATCGAATAGGTTCCTAGGAGTATTTTAGAACTTATCCAAGGACTAGAACTATTGCTACTTCATCTATTCCATGTTTTACCCCTATTTGGTTTGATATGAGCTGGTTCTGACTTAGAAACTAAACTGTTGAACTTATGAACCCGTGAATCAAAGACTATGCAAACTAGTTAGTCTATAAGATTGTGATGGTCATCAAGCACCAAAATCAATTAAAGAAAATGGTTTGGCTCATTTCCCTTTCAAAACCTAAACCCTAACATGGACGACGACTTCTAAATATAAACTCTAGGGGCCATCACAACACTTGAACATGTCCCTTAATAGGCTCAAAGAAGATACATGGTTTAATTTACAAAAAATTGGTGATGCAACATATGATAGATTCTAGATGTTAACTTGTTTGGACAATTTACTCTAGATCTCAAACCAAAGCCATTTGTTAGCTTATAAAATTAGCTTTTCATTCACATGCGGATCTACAAAAATAAAGTGTGTATGTGTTCTAGACGTCTATTTTACTCTGGGCTGGTCCTAGAATACGATGTGTACTAGAGCTCGAGTTGGACTAGGCCTCTTATTGGTTTTGGTTGTCCTTGCTAGTCTTGCCCACATCTATACCTTTCTCTAAGTACTAATCATCCTACTGCATTCTTTCTCTTGTCCTTTCATGGCCCATGCTATTCAAGGCTAATGCAAAGATAGAATTACAAACAAGCCGAGATGTGAAGTAGAATGTAGCCTTGAGTTTCTTAGTAGGAATACAACCTCAATGGAATTTGGAATGGGACATTAGCATTTCCCTCCAACAACACGTTGTTTCGGGATGGTTGACTGCTTTTTGAACATTGACCCTCTCTAATGTTTCCAAGAAAGATAGTATCATTAGCTAGCAATCTATTCTCAAAACTATAAAAAGTATTTCTTAATAATGAGCTCGCCTATAAATTTAATTGTCCAATCTGAGTTTGGATCATTGTACCTTGTTTAATAGTTGGAGGATCAGTGGATGCATCCAAAGAAGTGGCGTCCTTATCAACCTCTCCCTCTTAGTGTGGAGTCGTCCTCTACTCAATCTTATCTTGTTCTCCCAAGTATGCTTCAAATATTTAATGTTAAAGGTGGGACTAATCCCAAACTTGGATGGAACTCAAGTTTATATATGTTACAATTTACTTTCTCAATTATCTTAAAAGGACCAACAACTTATGCCATTAATTAAGACTTTTGTAGCTCTAGAAATCTGTGTTTTCTCAAGTGCAACCATACCAAATCATCTGATTCAAGTTAACTTCCTTTCTACCTTCAAGTTTAAGTTTGTGCATCTTCTTGGCACTACAATGTTTCATCAATCCACCTCCCATGTGCCTCTTGCAATAACAAAAGATGAACTAAACTAACTAAAATGCATAGGTTGTCATTTCTAAACAAAAACCCATTATGTATAACATTTTTGTTCCATGTTTGTCCCTCCTTACAATTTTCCATCACAACATTGAAATTATAATTGTTAACATATTATTTAATTATTTCAAGCCCAAATATACCACAATCAAGTTAGACTAGCATAGTATATCGTCTAGACAAAGAACAACAATAACATTGTTGTTCCATTTCTTGTGTTATATGACATAAGGAAAAGATAAATTAATTCAACCCATTGAGCATGTCTAGGATTCAATTTGTTTTGATTATGAATATGTGAAAAGAACACGAACGCCTCAGAGGGTGATGAATTAGGACTTCCAAAAACTTCACTAATCTAGACCACAAATAAATCCCTAGAATAAAACATATGCAAATATGTAAACTAGAATGTGCAAACTAGGTTTTGACTAAGTGTTGCTATCTCTACCGCAATAGGAGTTTTGTAACCTAAGTTTCAATCCTAACAATTCTAAACTAGGAATAGAGAGCAAGGATCTTAAGTACTTGAATGTAATGTGGAAGCTAAAGAGCAAGGGTAGAGATGCAAACTCCCATGGACGATGCTGGTATTTTTCCCAAGGTATCTGAAACTACGCAAGGTCCTGACTAATCCTCATACTGCCCCTGTGCAAAGGGTAGACCACACGAGGGCCAAGCACCATGGCCGAGTACCCCGTAGAGAGCTGTAGGCCTTCTCCACGTGCAAGTGGTGATCTTCTTCCGGCCTCCTCTCGGATGCTCCCCACCGTCTTCACTATCGAGCTTCTGGCTGAAACGTCGTGAGCCTCGTTACCTCTAGTACACGTGGCAGCCGCACCAAAAACACGGTTGATGTGGTCCCACAAGATGATGCCCCACTCGGTATATGTTGGGAACTTGTTCTCAAATGCTATGAATTAAGAACAAGGCAACATAAAATATTAAATGTTAACGTCCTTCGTTCATGAAACATTATTCCCTTGGGGATAATGGGCCTTGAACGAAGGTTGATAAGAGTAAAATTACGAAGCTTAAATCTTCGTAATAAAATGTCAAAAGACATAAGATAAAAGGTATAAAAAAGGGGTAAATAAATCATAGATGAATTATATTATATTTACTTAATATGTTAAAACAATGAACACAATAATACCTATGCCTTGACAAAGGTTGAATTCCAGGTTATGCGATTGCAATCCCTAGAATGCGTGAACAGCAACGGAATACTGTTCACTATTTATAGGCACAGGACGCAGCCTGTGAGAAATTACAAGTATGCCCCTTATAAAAGCTTACAACATTGACTCAGACCTTTATGGACTAAAAAGTCATTCTATCTTTAAGTCGGTTTATGCTGTCGAAGCTTCATGGAGAGGAACCTTCGGCTATCTCATACAAACAGCTTCAGCCGAAAGCCGCTTCTCCCTTGAAGACCTTCGGCGACGAAGCATAGACCCAACAGTAGCCCCTTTCGCGGTGCTAGATCGTTTTTCGTAACGAGCTTGATCCGTGAAAAAAGTCTCTTAAGCTTCGGAGAGCCGTAGGTCCAAAAAACACCTTCCCTGAGCTCGTTGCCGAGAAACGATTTAATTTCCCAGCACGTAGCGGTCCCACCTTGCAGAGTTACTGTTTGTCCCTGCGGTCCACCGCGCAGCGAGCGCAAGCGGGTGTCCGCCTGGTGTAAAAATTCTGGCGCTTCGCCTTCTTACCTGCAGCACTATATAAACAGACGAGTAGGTGTGAAGTTACCACAGCATTCATTGCTATTTGCACTGTTTTCCTGCCAAAATTTTTAACCATCGCCGAAGCTTGTCTGTCAGAATCGAACAAAGCTCCAGTTTGAAAGCTGCTTCGGAAGAAGAAAATATTAAAGTTTCTCAAGTTCATAATTAAATGGCCAGAGTCCGCTCTACCGCCAGGGTTGAGCGCGAGGGGGACGAAACTGAAGCTTCGGAGACTCTCCCTATCTCCGAAGCCATGCAACGATCCGGGCTAGTGACTTCGGAAAAGATCCCTCATGATGATGCAGAACAAGCAATCGCTGAAGCAGAGGAAGAAGATATTGAGGAAACTGATTCTGAAGATGATTATCGCATTGCCATGCCAAGCAAGCCGAGCCACTTGGACTTCGGGAAATCTACTGTTTCGAAGGCTGATCTGTCCAAGATGGTAAAATCGGGCTTTTTCACTGAAAATCAGAAGAAGCTTTTGCGCTTCGGGGGAGAAGAGACTACCCCAAAACCGGAGAAAGATGAAATTGTTATTTTCAAAAGCTTTCTAAAGGCTGGATTAAGGTTCCCTCTACATGGGATTATTGCAGAGGTGCTGAAGAGGTTCGGTATTTATTTTCACCAGCTGACCCCCAACGCTATTGTTAGACTTATTGTTTATATCTGGGCACTCCGAAGCCAAGCAGTGGAACCATTTGCGGACAACTTTTGCCGGGTCCACGAGTTGCATTATCAAACGAAGGCTAGAAAGGATGGATTGCACGAAAATTTTGGTTGTTATAACTTCGCCTATCGGAAAACTACTAAGTTTCCTGTAATTAGTTACCGAAGCAAATGGGCAGCAGGCTGGAAATCTGAGTGGTTCTATGTCAAAGTTGATGACGACAAGGAAAAGCTTGTACAAAGCCTGCTGGAATTAATCTTCGGAGAAACCCGACCCCGTTGCAACATGACACCCGAAGGTCCAACACAACAAGCAATGAGTGAATTCAGAATTATTGCAGAGCATATCAGCACAAGGGACCTGGTTCAAGAGTTTTTAGCATTCAAAGTTTTTCCCAATTTGAAAGAATGGGAAATGCCGAAGCTACAGGAGGAAAAGAAAGAAGGTGAACTCGTACGTTTACCTTACTATTTCAAGTTTAAAAAGTACTTTAAAGCACCTTGCCAAGAGTGGCTAGATACGATTGAAGCAATGTGCAATGAAATTCTTGGCAATTATTCCAAAAAGGAAGATCAATTGATGACCGCAGCCTTTGGCACCCGTCCGAAGCGAAGGCTAAATCGAGTGTTGGACGCCTTGGGCTTCGATTATCCTGATTATGAAAATCTGAACAAAGGTGCTGGGGGCCAAAAAAGAAAAAGGATAACTGAGGCCATAAGTGAAGAAAAAGAACCATTAAAGAAGAAAATTTCGAAGAAGAGGAAAACTTCTTCTCCGAAGCACCAAATATCCGAAGTAGAAGAAACCCCCGCATCACCTTCTGCTGCTGTCGTTGAGGAAATTCTGAAGGTAATGACTGAAACCTTACCTGCGAAGCTAAGTCCACTGGACCCTCAACTGACAAAGTTTTTTCAGAAGGACAAGGAGCCCGAAAAATCGAAGAAAACAATCAAGGCAAAGAAACAAAGAATTATCACTGTGACAGAAGTAATTGACAAGATGCCGCCAAGAGCTTCGGTCCAGAAAACACCAGCGGCTGCAGAGAAGATAGATATTGAAATTGCTCCTTCGGAGGCCACAGCTGCCAAAGCTTCCTCAGCTGAAGATTTGAACCTGGAGAGCACAATTGAACACATTGACCAAATACTGTTAGACATGGCTGCAGAAGAAGGTACTACCGTCGCCGAAGAGGCCGTAACCGCAGCTTCGGGAAAAGGAAAAGAAATTGCTGACGAAGCTTTAGAAAACGAAGCCTTCATGTTCCAAAATTTAGTTGGAGAACAACTATCAAAAGCTGAAATAGAAGAGCTTAGAGAGTATGCCAAATCCTGTGGATACAAACCTGGGGCACTCCTCTTCGGAGGTGTTGACGACGAAAAATTAGATTGCATTCGAGATCAAACTGGGGCCAAAATTATCGGTACTCTGTCAAAGAGTATCGGCTTCCCGAAGCTGGAAACAGACATCAGTCGCTACCGACGACAACATGTCGTTGGTAGTTTATTTTATTCCAACTTCAAGGTGATACTTGTCCCTTAACTCTATTGTTTCTAAGAATAAAAACATGTCTGACGAAGGTTATTTTCGTGCAGAGTATGCTGTTGAGTAAAGCCTTGCAAATGCAGCAAAATTTTGAAGATAAAAAACATGAAGTTATAATTGAAAATCTGGAAAACAGAATAAAGGAGCAATCGGATGTTATTGAGAAAAAGAACTTTGAGCTCCAGGCAGCCGAAGGTTCGTTGGCGGAAGCTGAAGCTAAAATAACAGAACTGAACACGAAGCTTCTCCGCCAGTCTGAACAGTTCGAGCGAGAAAAGCTAGAGCTTACTGCAAAACTTGAAGCCGAAGCTCAACAAAATTCAGATTTGAGAAAACTACTGACAAGTCTTCAATAAAAATGCTTGGAATTCAGCAATAAATGCATTCAACGATTAAGAAAGATTTTTTACTCAGTTGGAGCCAGCAGTGAAAAATTCACCCCCTCAGCTGAAGATCTACCGAAAACCTTCGAACATATTGAGGGGGAGATTGACGAGCTCGACGAAGTCATAGCTGGGCATGGTGACTTCTGTGCCTGGGTGGCTTCTCGAGGCACTGCTGCAGCTTTCCTGAAGGCTGGCTGCGATCATGCAAAGATTGTTAACAGGCCAAATTTCACCTTATCACCATCAATCCTGGATGATATTCCTGATCTCGCGCGGAGTATCTCGAATAGATTTGTAAAAATGATATGGACAAAAGGTGGGCGGGAAAAGGCTGGAGACGAAGCTCGTAGCCACCTTGAACCAGTAAGAAACCATACCTTATGCTTACCTTTTCCTGAAAGCTTGATTTTGACTTACAATGACCTTAATCATATAGGATGACGAAGCCGAAGCCGAAGCTCAAGAATGACGCTGAAACCGAAGCTCCTTGGAGATTAGATAGTATACTGTAGACAGTACTTGAGGAACTTTTGAGATAACTTTTGTAACTAAAACTTTTGAGATGACTGCTGTTCATACCTTGTTATATATCCTTATCCTTCCATTGATGTATGAGAAATGCTTTGATGTGGACGAAATTTTCTTTTGAGCCGAAGGCGAAAAAAACACCTTCCCTTCTTTTCGTACGCCGCAAAGCATAAAAAATAATATTTTTCCTTTTTTCCGAAGCTTTTCTTTTTGTACACGAAGCTATTTCTTCCCCTTCTTTTTCTTCTTTTTTGCCGAAACAACCATTTATGGCATGAAGATGATTATCCTGCAGATGCCTAGATGAATGTTTATGAATGCAAATGCTATGATGTAATGTGATGTGCAAATGAATGGCCAAACATGTATCCGAAGCCATATTCATAGCCATTATTTTCTTAAAAACAATCACACCTCAGCTCTGCATTCCTTTAGGAACGACTTTGGAGCTTCTTCGCCTTTACTTTTGGCGGAATCAGCGTTGACTTTTCGCTGTAAGCTCTGCATTCCCTTAGGAACGACTTTGGAGCTTCTTCGCCTTTACTTTTGGCGGAATCAGCGTTGACTTTTCGCTGTAAGCTCTGCATTCCCTTAGGAACGACTTTGGAGCTTCTTCGCCTTTACTTTTTGGCACTCGATGGTGCGTTCTCAGCTTTTACATTTACATTCCTTGGGGGATTTTGCTCTTATAGAACTAAAAAAGGAAATTACATATGCTGGCCCCATTAAAAACCTTTCTCCCCCTTTGGAAAGGAAAAGGGTGCCATAAAAGAAAAAATAAAAAATATGAAAAATTACATCGAGTTATACATAATATCGCCGAAGCTCATCCGCATTCCAAGACCTAGGAATGTTATTGCCGTCCATATCCTTCAATCTGTATGAACCGGGTCTTGACGAAGATGCTACTAAGAAAGGTCCGTCCCATTTTAACTGCAATTTGCCCACTGTTTCTGGGTTGGCCACTCTCCGAAGCACCAAGTGCCCTGGCTCAATATTTTTTAGCCGAACCTTTCTATCCCGCCATTTGACTGTTTCGGCTTGATATTTATTGATATTCTCCACGGCTTGCAGTCTGATCCCTTCTAAAGCATCTTTTTCTATGGAATAAGTGGCTTCGGAATCTGCTTCTGCCGAAGCTAATACCCTTATTGATCCGGTTTTGGCTTCCTCCGGAGTTATTGCTTCGTCACCGAATAACAACTTAAATGGAGTAAAACCTGTAGACCTTGATGTTGTTGTGTTGTGGCCCCACACTACTTTGGTTAACTGATCTGGCCATTTTCCCCTGGGTTGGTTGAAGATTAACTTCATTATTCCTGTCATTATAATGCCGTTGGCTCTTTCGACGAGTCCATTTGACTCCGGGTGCCTAACTGATGCAAAATGGATCTTCGTACCAATTTGGTCACAGAAATCCCTGAAAGCTTCGGAGTCAAACTGTGTCCCATTATCCACAGTTATAGCCTTTGGCACCCCGAAACGACAAACAATATTCTGCCAGAAAAACTTTTGGACGGTGGCCGAAGTTACTGTGGCCAAAGGCTTCGCCTCAATCCATTTAGAAAAATATTCCACGGCTACTATAACATATCTCAGGTTCCCTTGGGCCGGTGGTAACGGACCTAACAAGTCAAGGCCCCACCTTTGCAATGGCCAAGTGGGTTGTATGAGCTGTGTTAAAGACGAAGGTTGTTTTTTATCTTTTGCACATTTCTGACAACCTTCGCACTTTTGAACCAATTCTGCTGCATCCGAAGCTGCCTTCGGCCAATAAAATCCTTGGCGGAAAATTTTTCCAAGTAACGGCCTAGATCCGATGTGAGATCCACACAGGCCTGCATGTATTTCTTTCATTAACTCTATACCTTCAGCTCTGGATAAACATTTGAGTAGCGGAGCACAAACTCCATGCTTGTACAACTCCCCTTCTATTATGACATATGGACGAGCTCTTGCCTCTATCCTTTTGTTATAAGCTTCGTCATCTGAAAGGAATTTGCCCTGAAGGTAAGAGATGATCTCAGTTCTCCAATCTTCGCTAAAAACAGGAGATATATTAAGGACTGCTCTTTCGAGAAGTTCCACCTAGGGTGCTTTTATTGTTTCGAAGAACACATCCGAAGGTAAAGGCAGCCCCTGTGCTGCTGACTTAGCTAGCAAATCAGCATGCTCATTTTGTCCTCGAGGGATATTTTTGACAGAAAACCCTTCGAAGGAGGCTTCAACTCTTCGAATCATATCCAGATATTTTTCAAGCTTCGGATCCTTAGCCTTGCAACTCTTGTCAATATGACCCGAAACAACCTGGGAATCAGTTTTAAGTATGGCCCTTCTGATTCCCATTGCTTTTAACTTCCGAAGGCCTAGAATCAATGCTTCGTACTCAGCAATGTTATTTGTGCAACTAAAATCAAGCTTCGCCGCATAACAAGTTTTGACTTTGGAAGGTGAAACCAACACAGCAGCCGCTCCTGCTCCGAAGGTTCCCCAAGATCCATCACAAAACACTGTCCAGGCTTCGTTGTCTTTATTCGTTTCCTCCTCCTGAGCCCCTGGCGTCCAGTCAGCAATGAAGTCTGCCAACGCCTGGGACTGAATCGAAGATCTATGAACATATTCAATACAAAATTCATTGAGCTCTGCAGCCCATTTTCCAATCCTTCCAGTAGCTTCTCGGTTCCTCATAATATCCTTCAGAGGTTGTGAAGAAGGAACAATTATATTGTAAGCTTGGAAATAGTGCCGAAGCTTCCTGGAGGCCATCAAGACAGCATACAGTACCTTCTCCAACTCTGTATAATTTTTCTTTGATAAACTAAGAACCTCGGAAACAAAATATATTGGGGCCTGCCTCTTGACTTGACCATCAATCTTCTCCTGGACAAGCGCTGCACTTACCGCTGAGTACGAAGCTGCCACATATAATAATAAAGGAGCCCCTGGCATTGGTGGAGTCAATGTTGTTAGATCTATCAAATACTGTTTCAGTTCTTCGAAAGCCTTCTGCTGGACTGGTCCCCATTGAAAGACTTCGGCTGACTTCAGCACTTCGAAGAATGGTAAGTTTCTCTCTGCTGATCTAGATATGAATCTATTGAGAGATGCCAACCTTCCTGTCAATCTTTGAGCCCCCTTCTTTGTAGTTGGTGGCTCCATCCGAAGTATAGCTTCAATTTTACTTGGATTAGCTTCAATTCCCTTTGTTGAAACCAAGCATCCAAGAAATTTCCCCTTCTTCACTCCGAAGACGCATTTTTCTGGATTTAACTTTAAGCCAGCTTGCCTGAAACTGGCGAAGGTCTCCTGCAGATCAGCAATATGATTCTCCTGCTTTGTGCTTTTTACAATGATGTCATCAACATAAGTTAGGACATTTCTGCCTATTTGAGATTGGAGAACCTTCGCAGTCATTCGGCTGAAACTTCCTCCAGCGTTTTTGAGCCCCTCAGGCATCCGAAGATAGCAATATGTGCCACTTGGAGTTATAAAGCTAGTCTTCGGCTCATCTTCCTTCTTCATCCAAATTTGGTGATAGCCTAAATAACAATCTAACATACTCATGAGCTCTGAAGAAGCTGCTGCATCAACCAAAGAGTCTATCCTTGGTAGTGGGAATTCATCCTTCGGACAAGCCTTGTTAAGATCTGTAAAATCGATGCACATTCGCCACTTGCCATTGGCCTTTTTTACCATAACAGTGTTAGCTAACCATTCTGGGTACTTCACTTCTCTGATAACTCCTGCACTGAGGAGTCTTTTGACTTCGTTGCGAGCTCCTTCGGCCTTATCATCTGACATTTTCCGAAGCCTTTGCTTTCTGGGTCTGAAGGATGGATCGACATTGAGCGAGTGCTCAATAACATCTCTATTAACTCCACAGAGATCATTGGCTGACCATGCAAAAACATCTTTGTTATTGAACAAAAACCTTATCAAGGTTTTCTCCTGCTCTTCGGATAATTGAGAGCCTAACAGCACCTTCTGCTCTGCTATGTCCTCACATAAGAGCTTAGGCTTCGGCTGATCTGCTGAAGCTGCTTTCTCCCTTCTGAATTTGTACTGTTCACAAGCTTCGGCTCCATCTATGTTATGGATTGCTTTTGAGTCAGTCCAATTGCCTTCGGCCCTTCTTGCAGCTTCCTGACTTCCATGGATAGCAATAGGTCCCTGATCCGAAGGTATCTTCATGCAAAGATAAGCAGGATGAAGGATTGCTTCGAAGGCATTGAGGGTACCACGACCAATGATTGCATTGTAAGGGTATTCCATATCAACAATGTCAAATACAACTTGCTCAGTTCTAGTGTTGTTGATGAACCCGAAGGTCACCGACATGGTGATCTTGCCCAATGCTACAATCTGTCTTCCTCCGAAGCCACAGAGAGGATGTGTAGCATCATGAATCTTATCTTCTGGCTCTTGCATTTGTCTGAAGGCCTTAGCAAATATGATGTCAGCTGCACTGCCTGTGTCAACCAAGACATTGTGGACCAGAAATCCTTTGATAACACAAGAGATAACCATGGCATCATTGTGTGGGTAATCTTTGAGCTGGAGGTCCTCTTGGGAGAAGGTAATAGGAATGTGAGACCATCTCGACTTGATGAAGGGTCCTTGCACCCCAACATGCTGTACCCTTCTCTGTGCTTCCTTCTTTTGTTTCTTGTTAGCTGGCTCTGAGGACGAGCCACCTGTGATCGGGAGCACCAGCTTCGGGTCCGAAGCAGCGCCAGCTTGGTCGTTGAACGAAGCCATCAGCTCAAAAAGTGGGAGTGAGTTCACCGGAGGTGGGCGCCAATGTTGGGAACTTGTTCTCAAATGCTATGAATTAAGAACAAGGCAACATAAAATATTAAATGTTAACGTCCTTCGTTCATGAAACATTATTCCCTTGGGGATAATGGGCCTTGAACGAAGGTTGATAAGAGTAAAATTACGAAGCTTAAATCTTCGTAATAAAATGTCAAAAGACATAAGATAAAAGGTATAAAAAAGGGGTAAATAAATCATAGATGAATTATATTATATTTACTTAATATGTTAAAACAATGAACACAATAATACCTATGCCTTGATAAAGGTTGAATTCCAGGTTATGCGATTGCAATCCCTAGAATGCGTGAACAGCAACGGAATACTGTTCACTATTTATAGGCACAGGACGCAGCCTGTGAGAAATTACAAGTATGCCCCTTATAAAAGCTTACAACATTGACTCAGACCTTTATGGACTAAAAAGTCATTCTATCTTTAAGTCGGTTTATGCTGTCGAAGCTTCATGGAGAGGAACCTTCGGCTATCTCATACAAACAGCTTCAGCCGAAAGCCGCTTCTCCCTTGAAGACCTTCGGCGACGAAGCATAGACCCAACAGTATAATTACAACGGATCGTGCAAGAGCTGAGGGATTTGTAGGTTGTGTAATATGACATCGAGACATGCAACTTGTTATAGTCATGTTTGTGCAAAACAAAGACTTGTTCCGTAGATATGCATTAGGCTGGCTTCAACGGTCACACCTCTCATTCCCCCTTCCCTATGTTAGAGGCTACAAGAGGCCTCTATGCTTCCCTCTATCTTGTCGAGGTTTCTCTCTCCAGTTAGAAGCAGAGGCGTGCTACTTCGCTCTGCAATTTGCTGGAGGTAATGATACAATACATGGAATGCAAATATTTCACATTTGAATATTTGGATTTTGTGATATAGGGGGAGAGATGTAGGACAAACCGTTGCGGGATGTAGCGATATAGGGAAGAGATGTTGGTGAGGTAGCAATATAAGACTACCTCCAGCAGATCCTCTAGCACATTCACTATTTCAAACTTCTCTATAAACAGTGTTAAAAACTATGTTATCTGCAGTTCTATATCCTCTATTTTACATGATCTACTGAAGACAGTCTAAAGAGCAAAATTTAGGGAGAATGGCTACGGAAAGCCTCAGGCAGCTATAGGTGCAGATTTCATGTGGCGGCACATGAGAACATAAGACAGCACGACGTGGACCAAGCTGGTCCCAACCTCTACCATTATCTGTCGTTGCAAATAGAACAAAGCCATGTTATTTGCATTGGGAAGATGATTAAGTAGACGCATTTAATTTGAAGTGGGAAACTAGTAATTTCATATTCTATTTTACCGATAAAAGTGTACATTTTCCATTTTTATCAACAATAACGACTATACGTCAAGTTTGGAAGTAACCCAGTTTTTAAGAAACTAGTTTTTATCTTTTAGCTAGGAGAGCCTAGCTTCTTGGTTTTTAAGAAACTGAGAATCTAATTTCTATAAACTGATGCATAAATGGGTATGTTTGAAACCACTTCAATTTCTATAAATCAGTTTCTTAAAAACTGGTGCTTCCAAATAGACCCTAAGAATTGTAAAAACTTCGGAAAGTTGTTTTAAATTGCAATCAGTGAGAGCTACGGTATTGGGCTCAATAAGGTTACTTTTAATTTAAGAAGAGGTAATGGAAGCCCTGGGCTTCCGTTAGTGGGGGAAGCCCCAGCCAGGACGCCAACCAGGTCGCGGTCGGCCCACTGTACGCGAGCATGCATGCGTCAGCCATGCATATGATAGCCACGAATCCTGAATGAGACGTGACAGGCGATATACGCATGCATAAATATATGTATAAATGTGCATAAATCATGCATAGAAGGAATCTTTTGGGCCACGAATCACGGGAACGAATATTACCATGTGTACACCGTTTATGACTGCATAACGTTGTGTAATATGATAGCATAAACCATGCAACATTTAAATATCCACCGGTTTGAGATAAGGAAAGACGTGCCCCACGTTCGCGTAAATAAAGGCACAGTTACGGGAGGAAACAAATTCTTATTTACAGCTGCTCGTCCACGTTCATATCTGTGATATTGGCGGCGGTTAACGACTGCATAACGATGCGTAAAATAAACCGTTTACGACTGCATAACGATGTGTAACATGATAGCATAAACCATGCATTATATAAATCTTGACCGGTTTGATATAAGGAAAGACGTGTTGCATAATCGCGTAAATAAAGGGACAGTTACGGTTTGAGAGCATTAGTAGAAGGAAATAAATTTTAATTTACAGCCGCAGTTCGCGGGTTCTGCTCGAGCGGATTCCAGCGTAAAACGTGAGCTAAAACAGCGTAAATGAGTATGAAATTTAGCGTAAAACATATATTTGTTTTGTAACAGCAAATGGGGTCCGAAAATTACGGCGTGAAAATTGATCACGTTCGATCGTGCACGGATTTTGGCTTGGTCAAATTTCAGCGTAAAACGTGAACCAAACAGCGTAAATGGGTACAAATTTTGTCGTACATCATCAATCTATTTCGTAACGACGAATGTGGCCTAAGTTACGACGTGAAAATCGTGCTCCGATCGTGCTCGAGTTCTAGGTCAGGTGGATTTAAGCGTAAAACGTGATCCGAAACAGCGTAAATGAATACAAATTTTAGCGTAAATCAATGATCTGTTTTAAAACGACGAATGTGGCACTTGCTTTTTAGTGGAAGCGTAAAATGCAATAAGAAAGAACCCAAGACAAAATCTTTTTTTGCCGACCTATACATGCGACATGGGGGTGAATTAATAACTGAACGAACCCAAGACAAGAAAGAAAACGATGAAGCCATTTGTTGTTCCTGAATCTTGATCCGTCACGCTCACGCCCGGCCATGGAACTGAGGTCAGAAGAGTAGCCACTAGACAATACAGAGGGCACAGCGGTCAGAAGAACAAGAACTTGGACTTGGAGCTGCATCTGAAGGGGAGCATGGTGCCGTTGGGCCAGAAGAAGCGGAGCTGGCACGCCAGGCGCGTCCACTGGTCGGCGCTAACGATCCCCGCGACCTTCCATCGCGTCCGGGCCTCCCCCTCCACCCGGAACGGCACCACGCCGTCGCGGAGCGCGGTCTCCATGGCGGCGCTGCCGGCGTCGCCCAGCGGGGCGCCCTGCGCGTGCGCCACATACGCCAGCGGGAGGACGCCCCTGGCGGGCACGCGGAACGGGTAGGCGCGGAGCACCGCCAGCGCCGCGCCGGCGAACGCGAGGCGGCACTCGAGGCGCGAGAAGTAGGCCGCCGAGTGCGCGTTGCCGTTGCGGGCCTCCACCCGGACCATGACCTGCACGTCGTCCAGCGCCCCCGTCTGCCCGTACACCAGCGCGTACAGGCTCGCCGCCCGCACCGCCACGTACGGCGCGCGGGGCTGCGGCAGCACCACCACCACAAGGACGGCCACGGCGCCCAGCAGCACCACGACCACCAGCACCTTGAACAACACCACCGCCGCCCACTCCGCCGCGCCCGACCGGTGCCTCCTGAAGCTGTACCGCCGCGGACGCTGAGGCTCCTCCTCCTCGCGCCCCCTCCACGTCCGCCAATCCGCCGGCTGGAGAGCGCCGCGGCGGCCGGGGCTCTCCTGCTCACGGGCGCCTGCTCGCACGCCCGAGGGAACCGCCGCCGCCGGTAAAACCTAATCCCTGGCGGCGTGGGGGTGTTTTTATAGTGACGGCGTGGGCCCGATTCACGTAATATGCGCAGACTATATTTGCATAAACTCATACACACATCAGCATAACTCGTATTATAATTTAGCGTAAGCACAGGTAGGTACAATAAGCCAAAAAGGGTCCGGTGCGGTCTGCAAACCTGGTCGGGGCTTCCTGTAGTTAAATAGAGCCCAGGGCTCTAAATACTATATATATATATATATATATATATATATATATATATATATATATATATATATATATATTTCAGAATACCACACCTCACTACTAGAATCCGGCTCTTTTCCGAGTGCTCGGCGCTTTACCGAGTGCATTTTGCCACGCACTTGGCAAAGCATTCTTTGATGAGTGCCACTCTCGACGAAATAAGACTGAGACACTCGGCATAGAAAGACACTCATGAACGACCTCGTTTACCGAGAGTGTCTTCTAATGCACCCTACAAAGGCTAGCAAAAGGGGCCACAGGAGGCTTCTTTGCCGAGGGTCGGTACAGAAGACACTCGACAAAGAGGGAGATTTTGCCGAGTGTCACGGTGACACTCGGCAAAGTCTCCGTCGCTTGGCGTCGTCAGCAAAGTCTCCGTCGCTTGGCGCCATGACGATGACTTTTTCTTTGTCGAGTGTCCGATAAAAAGTACTAGATAAAAAAACCGTTATCGATGTACAATTCACCGATATTTTTTTGCCGAGTGTCACACTCGACAAAGAGTTTGACGAGTGTTTTTGAGGCTTTGCCGAGTGCTTCAGCAGCTATGTCCGATAGTGCATGATGCCACCGCGTATTAGCATCATCATCATCATCAATCGTCGTACATCTTAACAGCGTTGAGACCCAATGAGCTAGGTTGTTAAATGATTCCCCTAGTTTAATTTAAAAATGTTCTTACATAGGACTATAGGAGATAAGCTAGAACAGGAACTTCTCCATGATGTATGTCCACAAGAATCCAGCTAGTTTGCATACATACTTTAAGGTTCGTACTGCAGCATGCATTAAGGTTTATTGCGTGTTGCAGCATTAAGGTTCGTACTGATAGTATAGTTTTTTCTAAGTCGTAGGTCGTAGGAGTATATTATATATGAATGACAGTCTATAGGATCGACAAGGCAACGCTTTTCTTTAATCGCAGCATATGATGCGCTGCTAACTGATGCAGATGTACCTAGTCTCTGTATAAATGGTCGGCTGCATTTGAGTCATCGCCACACATGCATGACCATAGCTCATTATTATATGTGGGAGGAGATTAACAGATTTGATATACAGAGAGACATATCAAGTTTCTACTGTATAGTTATCAGGGTTCTTACCTTAAAATCACCTACACTCAGAGTTTGGAGTGGGGATATCAATTTTAACCCGCAATCCTGAAACCCGACGAATATCCGATCCGATGGGTGTAGGTACGGGTGTATATTTTGAATCGTGGGTGCAACTCGCACCCGACCCGAAATTTAGTTTATTCTTTATTTTGTAAAAAATTATTAAGATACAGGAATGATTATTTTGAACAAATAACTTGTCTAATGATTTATAAATGTTTTGTTGTTGCTCAATACGAGAAGACTTAAAAATCTGTAGATATAACTCAACTATTATTGTACTTAATTGCGTATTGCTGAATTATTGTTTAAAAGTGCACAATGCGTAAAAACCCGTGGGTGACCCGAAACCCGACGGGTTCGGGTGCGGGTTTGAAATTGCACCCGCGAGTGCGATCGTGGCGGATTTAGTTAGACTTCACGGGTGCGATCGCTCCACCCGACCTGAACCTGATCCATTGCCATTCCTAGTTTTGAATTACACGTAGAAAAAGCGTGAATATATAGATATATGCATGCATAGACAAGTGAAAAAACAATTAATTCACATGAAAAAGCCCATGCATAAACTCAACACTACTGGAATCCGACCCTTTACAAAGAAATTTGTGAGATTTGTGAGATATGCGGTGTGTATGATGTAAGTGATGATTCTGTGATATATATGTGATGATTCTGTGATATATCTTTTGTTTGTTTTGATAGAATAATAAAAACAAATAAAAAGGGGATTTCTGGCCACTTTGCCGAGTGTTACACTAGACAAAGGGCCTTTGCCGAGTGCAATGACCATAACACTCGGCAAAGAAGGCACACATAGGAATCGATAAAGTTTATTTACCGAGTGGTTTAGTCCTGACACTTAGCAAAGAAGCTCCATTTGCCGTCACTTAGCGCCGTCACGATGACTTTTCTTTGCCAAGTGCGAGCTGGTTACCGAGTACCCGACAAAAAGTACTCGTCAAAGAGGTCGTTGCCGATATATAGTTCATCAAGGCCTCTTTATCGAGAGTCACCCTCGACAAAAGAGTTTGCCGAACGCCCAGCCTGTTCACGTAGTGCAACTTGTGATAACAAACACAACAACCAAGCAAAAATCTGATGTGACCAAATAATGGTGAAATTAAGCACTTCCAACAAGTCGGATAAACTAGTTTAAATAATGGCTGGATTCTTGAGCATCAGTGGTCAAGTTCAAGCTGTATACTATGCCTTTCATAGTTTGATATGATAGTTCATGGACCATATCAGCGTTGCTGATTAGAACCCCACATGCTGCATCACATGGTTTTGTGTCATTGAGCATGTGGCAGCGTCTGTTCCAGTTCATTAGATAAGCACTCGAGATACGTGATCAACTAGCTATTTGTCATAAAAACGTAACTAAATTATTAACCGATGATTACATGAACAGCAGATATATAGAGAGTAGAAAATTGCTTGGATATATCCTAGAGTTGACAATAGCATAGAAAACTGCACGTACGGTGATGGCGATATAGCTTAGCTTCTTAATCCGTACGTACGGCTGATATCGCGCGCGTAGCTTATATATGTAACCAGACTGATCAGTGTACATGTGCATCCTGCAAAGGCTCTACGTACGTCATGCATGATTTGGATCTTTTACATCCAGATCTTAATTATATGCCTAATCTTGGTTCCATTACCCTGTTTGCCATCACACTTATCAAGTACACGCACGATGTACCACGTTTGTATAGTACCCACTTGTTATTATTGTTTTTCTACATGTAGGTCAACGCTACTCTCTCCAGCCTTGAATAGTAAAGTTTAAATTTCAAAGTTTAACCAATGATTTGTCAAATTATGGTGAAAATTTATTAGGGCGTACGTGACAGACCTGTGTTTAAAGTAGCTCTATGATCATTTTGTTAGGGTGTTCTCAACAGCCGGTTAACAGGAATCGAGACGAGTTTATTCTTAACTACGGTTATCTCTGCGCCCGTGATAGGGGGCCACCCTAACCATGGTTGCGGCTCCCGGTCACACAAGCACCATATAAACGAGGTTAAGGGGATGGCGGCCGTACACTAACGTGGTAGCTTCGTCCAAAACCCTAACCCACAGGTTCCCATCACCTTGCGCTTGTGAGTGACTGGAAGAGCTGCGATCTAATGGCGACGGACTCCACGGTCAACCCAATGGGCACGAAGTCTGAGCCTCCTCCTCTGTAGGACAATGGAGGCATCACCGGTGGCAGGAATCCTCCACCACCACCATGACAAGAACCGACGATAGGGATCCTCCACCTCAATAGAACACGGGAGGACATGGCCACAGAGGAGGCGGGAGCGCTCTACAAGACGCCACCGCATCGTTGCTTCGGCCTTGAACAACAACAACAAAGGTATGTGTACCTAAGAACCTCTCAGTAGATTACATCTACTCATCATCGAGGTTATTCCCAGTACGGATTGATACTAGGGTTAGGGTTTCCTAACCCTAATTGCATCACAGAGACCACAAAAGCGCTTAGGATCCTTGAATCCGTGTCTAAGACAACAAAAAAGAGAGTGAAAGAACATAAACAGTCGAGACAAAACTTTTAGGGTTAAAAGACCCTAAGTTTTTTCCCATAAAACGACTAGAGAGGCACTTGGACCTAATCTGCATCACAGAAAAACGCGCAGGGGTTGGGGTTTAAGAAATCCGAGGCCCGAATTTCAGTTAACCGCACACAAACATCAAAAAACGCACGGTCCCATATCTAAGATTTTTTACTCAAAGAACTCGATTTCAAGATTACATAATATCTATTTCATACACACATTCATCACAAAAAAGAGAGGAATCGAGTCACAGAGGCAAGATCCGGGTGCAAGGGACCACGAGACGACCAGGTTGGCCTTTCTTACCTCACCGGCGAAAACAACCACCGTCGGTACCCGAGCCACGGTGGCGCGTCCGCCCGAGGGGACACGCTCGCCAGCGGGAGTGTCCACGGGGCCGAGCACATACCGGCCATCGCCGAAGACAAAGAAGAATAAGCAGAGAGGAGGAAGAACCAGAGAGGAGCATTGGTCAAGTGAGTGCCGTGGTGGGGCAGGAACAAAATGAGGGTTAGGGTGACACCCTTTATAGCCTCTGCTACAGTACACTAGGGTTTCTTGGCCATCGATCACGGTCAAACGACCGAGGGCGAGGCAGAGGGAGGGGTCGCCCGCGCCCGCGTGGGCCAAAATTACGGCTAGGGTCCAGGTTACAGCTCGAGCATGCCTCCCCGTCTGCACATGCGAGCATGCCAAACAATAATGAGCCAATTTGGCTGGGAAGGCCAAATGGCCATTTATTTATGTTTAGGAAATTCATTTTTTTATTTTTTCTGTAGAATGGATAAATAAAGAAAAAGGTGAAGAAAATAAAAAATAAAATTAATAAATTATAGAAATATTTTTTCTGAGATGTAGAAATTATAGAGATATTTATGGGCAACTTTATTTTCGCTGCGTACTTTGATTATTTTTATGCAATTTCTATTGATTATGAAACCAACGTGGATTAATTATCATTTAATTGCGTGGAATTCAGAAAAAATTGTGTTGATTGAATATTTTAACCATCATTGGATATTGTTACCACATTCTATACAAGTATTATGTTTTTCTAGATCATTCAATGATGGTTTAGGATTTTAGAACCAGATATTTTGTTTATCACGCATGATTATTATTTGACAACATTGAATTTTAATTCATGCAAATTCTATGCTTCAGTATTTTATTTCAGATGTCCTAAATATTTTCTATTTATTTTTGCAAAGGTGCTTCAACTTTCGAGATCATTGGTCAGTTAGGGTAGATTGAATTGCTGGATGGTAGCAATTACCATTATTGGCAAGAAATGATAGAGATGGTGACCACAATAGGTGATGTAGATTACTTAGTGGTTTGACACACCCACACATTCAGAAAATAAACAAATACCTCAGGTCACCCATGCATGAGGAATTTATTGTGTTTATGATCATGAAGTCACTTCCTAAAGAGTTTGATACTTTCCATGTTCAATATAACACTAGTGTCAAGGACAAATGGAATATGGATCAACTCATGGCACAATGTGTCCAGGAGGAGGAGAGATTGAAGAGTCAAAAAGTTGACTATCAATTTTACCAAACACATCGTCTCTAAATAGAATAAGAAATCTAAGAAAAAGTTCTAGAAACAGATGAAGCATGACCACCAAACTTCAACAAGTAACAGTCAGCCGAAGATGTCAGGTAGCTTCTTAGTTTCCCCTGACACCTGCCTCTACTGCAAGAAGACAAGGCATTACAAAAGAAAGTGCCCATAATTCATGTAGTATCTTCTAGAGAATGGGTTTCCGTTCAAGTCGAAGGCTCCCAAAGGGCCAAAGAACAATTAAGGTGGCAAACGATAAGGAAGCAGACGTGGAAGCTGTCAGAGATCTAGTCTTAGTATTAGATCATGGTTTTCATTCATCTTTGAGAGATGTACTCTATTCCTTCCTTGTGGAGGAATCTAGTTTCAGTTTCTAGACTAGATGATCAGAACATCCATTATCACTTCGGTGATAGACAATGTGTTATTCAGTTTGATAATAAAGTTGTTGGTCTCTCCATTCGATGAGACAAGCTTTATTTACTTTCACATTGTGATATTGTGAATGTCTTAGATACACCAAAAACCAATCCAGCCAGCAATGGCAGGAAAATAAAAAGAAGTGATGGAGAGACCTCGCCGAAATTATGACACTATCGTTTGAGCCATATTTCGAGGGGGAGAATAGAGCGTCACGTTAAGGAAGAGATTCTCTATCCCTTAGATTTTACAGACTTTGAACAATGTAGACGTTGCATCAAAGGTAAATTTGTGAAGCGAATCAAAAAAATTGTTAAGCACAGTATGAGAGTATTATATATTATTCATATAGATAGATGTGGTCCTTTTCCAGTTAGGACAGTAGATAGGTTTGATTCTTTCATAACCTTCACAAATGACTACTCTTGCTATGGTTATATTTATCGTATTAAAGAAAGGTCAGAGGCCTTATACAAGTTTAAACAATTCAAGGCTAAGGTAAAGAATCAACATGGCCTAAAAATAAAGATAGTAAGACCAGATTGTGTGGGGGTACTATGGGCGCCATATAGAATATGGTCAAGTCCTAGGGCCTTTTGCGAGGTTCCTAAAATAAAATGACATAGTTGCCCAGTATTCAACACCCGTGAACCCCAACAGAATGGGGTAGCCAAAAGGAGAAATCGAACTCTAATGGACATGGTCAGGAGTATGCTATGTTACTCTAGCTTGCCATTGGGTCTATGGATGAAGGCTTTTAAAACCAGCATCCATATAGTCAACATAGTCCCTAGAAAATCAGTACCAAAACTCCATATGAGTTGTGGACTGGCATAAAGCCTGCACTCAACTACCTACACATATGGGGTTGTCTAACAGAAGCTAGAATATTTAATACTGGACAGAGAAATCTAGATGAGAGAACTACTAGCTGTCATTTTATTGGGTACCCTGAGAGGTTGAAGGGTTTTAAATTCTACTGTCTAGGTAAACAAATTAAGTTTATAGAAATCATACATGCTATATTTCTAGAAGAAATGATCAAGGGGAGTAAGGTACTCAAAGAAGTTGATCTTCAGGAAAAGAGGACGTATGTCCTGATTCCGATGGTTGAAGAACCATACTTCTTGATACATTCTGAGGTTCCACCAACTAGAATGGAAACCCCTCCTGCAAATGTTGCATCATTGCAGGAGCCCCAGAACATACAAGAACCAGATCCAGCATCAAGTCTCAGAAGGTCATAGAGGCCCAAAAGATCAACGATCCCCGATGACTATGAAGTTTATACTAGCATAGACACAGAAAATGATGAGATATATGTTAGTGAGGACATTGACGCAGAAGGTGATCCCACTAAATATGTGAGAGCACCTAGAGGGGGGTGAATAGGTGATCCTAGGAAAATCAACTCTAAACAGGACAACTTGGTTTATAATAAATGTTAGTAGAATCAAAACCAAGTTGATATGAATAGAGGTAGAGAGAAAAAGAGAACTCTTCACTTGATTGTTCCTTTAAGATATGTATTAAACTTAGGAACAATAACACAAGTGATTATGTGAGA
Source organism: Zea mays (assembly GCF_902167145.1). Lineage (NCBI taxonomy): Eukaryota > Viridiplantae > Streptophyta > Magnoliopsida > Poales > Poaceae > Zea > Zea mays. The sequence goes on along the minus strand of NC_050101.1, from coordinate 117,617,411 downwards.
ACTCTATGGAAGAAAACAAACACAATAAAGAGATGCACAAATGACACGGTGATTTTATCCCGTGGTTCGGCCAATGCCTACTCCATGTTGTGGTGACCTCTTTCGATCAATGGTTGCAATCAACCCCTCTCAAGTGATCCAAAGATCAAACTTGAGTGCCACAATTTTCTTCCTTATCTCAAGTTTTCCCTTTGTGAGGAATCTCCATAAGTTGGAGTCTCTCACCCTTACACAATTGATCTCAAGAAAACCACAAGAGTAAGGGGGGAAGTAGAATCAAACACACGAGACAAACTTGCAGCAACTCACGCACACAAGTCAAGAGAGAAGAGCACAAAGACAGCACAACGGTGTTACAGCTCAAAACAAGTGCCCAAATCTCTATCTACTAAAGCAAATGCATGAATTCGATGTCTCGGCTTTGTAGGATGTTCAATGATTGCTTGGTGTTGAGCTCCATGCGCCTAGGGGTCCCTTTTATAGCCCCAAGGGACCTAAGAGTCGTTGGAGCTCCATTTGAAATGCCCTGGTTGCCTTCTGTCCACGTGCACACCGGACTGTCTAGTGCACACCAGACAGTGAACAGTGTGTGGGCATAGAATCACGTGATTGGTTGGTTTCTTGTTCTGGGGGGCACTGGACTATCCAGTGCTCCACTTGACTGTTGGCCCTCGGCCAACGTGGCCGCTAGCCATTGGCGGCTGGCACACCGGACTATTAGGTGCTCCGTGCAAACGGTCCGGTGAATTATAGCCGATGTAGGCTAAAATTCCCAAGAGCAGGCAGTTGGCTGGATCGTGCACCGGACTGTCCGGTGGGTGGCACCAGACCATCCGGTGCTACGCAGTCCAGCACACTTTCTCCTTTTTCTTTCTTGTTCACTTTTGCTCCTTTTGGCTTGACTTCATAAAGTCCCTGGAACTTAGACAAATATGATTAGCTCACAAAAAAATTACTAAGTGTCCAGAGCTTACCTTTTTACTCGGTCCATATAGATTTTGCTCTATGTCCTTTTTCGAGCTCAATTTGCTTAACATACTTATGCTCACTTCTTATGTTAGTCTAAACAACATGTGTTGTGCATCTAATCACCAAAATAATATAGAAATGGCCCAAGGGCACATTTCCCATTCAATATGAAGCTATGAGAAGTGAAAATTCATCCAAATGAGTTTCAACCATGGAAGATGAATTGGAGTCCATGAGAATGAACAAAGTTTGGGACTTAGAGGCCATTCCCAAAGGAGTCAAAACAGTAGGCTACAAGTGGGTCTACAAAACCAAACGTGACTCCAAAGGGAATATATAAAGATACAAGGCTATACTTGTGGCCAAAGGGTTCACACTATGAGAAGGCATTGACTACAATGAAACCTTCTCACCAGTGTCAACAAAAATTCATTCAGGACCATTATGGCATTAGTGTCCCATTTTGATCTGAAACTCCATCAGATGGATGTAAAGACAACATTCCTAAATGGATAGTTAATATAAAATGTGTTCATGGCACAACCAAAGGGTTTTGTCATGCACAAAAAAGAACATATTGGATGTCACTTAAGGAGGTCCATTTAATGATTAAAGTAAGCCTCTAGACGGTGGTATCTCAAGCTTGATCAGACTATCAAAAAGTTTGTGTAAGGAAAATGGACCCTCGCCCACTTGATTAAGGATTTTGGTGTTTTATGATCAACATAACCTTGTGGATTAATGTTTTCTAAGTGTTTGTGTTTTGAAGTTCACAAGATGCGAAGTGGATTGGACTAAGGCTCTAAGGATGCAACACCTCAAAAGAAGACTTAAACGACCTAAGGAAGATGAACAAATACTAAACACAAGTCCAAGTCACAATACCAAAAGAAGACCAAGAAAAGAAGATAGAAGAAAGAAGAATTGGATTGTTGGCTGGTTCACCGAACCGGTCTGGTGTGGACCAGACCGATTATGTAGAGAGCCCTGCAAACATGCTCTCGACCAGCTGATGGATCAGACCGGTCTGGTGTGCACCGAACAGCGGTCCAATGATTGGAAACTACTACTTTCCAATGACTCTCTAGGCACTGGATCGTCTACAGTGCTGGAAGGGTGCAACGACCAGCTCATGTGGAGTATGGACCGAACGGTCCGGTGTGCACTGAACCAGTCTGGTGCACTCATAGACAAAAAGTTTGTATCTGCACTCCAACAACTATAATTGAGTGTGGGCTTATTTATTCCCCCTTGGCCGATCATATGTAGTGGTTGGAGTACAAGAAACTTATCCAAAGCATAGAGGCATATTTCCAAGAGCTCCATCACACAAGTGCTTAGTAGAATCACTTAGTGATTAGCTTAGGTGCTTTGCGAAGTGCTTAGGTTAGGTAGACCACATTAGTGCTTGCTCTAGGTTTGTTCCTAGTTGTGTGAGTTAGGTTAGATAACTCACAAAACCACTTGGCTCTTGCGTGAGCTGTTGTAATTGTACCTAGCGACTTGCGAGACTGCATCAACCATGTTTGTGGTGCGGTCGCACCGTGTACCGGAGGGAACGAGGCCCGCAGCGTTTTGACCGGAAGCGCGATAGTGAAGATGCAGGGGAGTGTTAGAGAGGAGCCAGAAGCGGAGCACCACTCACGTGTGGAGAAGGCCCATGGCTCTCTACGGAGTTAATTGTCTGTGGTGTTTGGCCCTTGTGTGGGCTATCCTTTGCATAGGGGCACCAACAAGGATTAGTCGGGACCTTGCGTGGTTCTAGATACCTCGGTAAAAATACCAACGTCATCCACGAGACTTTTCATCTCTAACCTTGCCTTTTAGCTTCCGCATTTACATTCAAGTACTTAAGTTTCAATATCTCTATTTCTAGTTAGAATTGTTAGGATTGGAACTTAGGTCGCAAAACTCCTTTTGTGGTAGAGATAGCAACACTTAGAAAAAATCTAGTTTGCACATTCTAGTTTACTTATTTGCATAGGTTTTGTTCTAGTGATTTATTTGTGGCCTAGATTAGCAAAAATTTTTTTGAAGTCCCAATTCACCCCCTCCTAGGCGTTTGTGTTCCTTTCATTTTGGTTTCGAGGAAAACAAGGAAGACAATTACATTTATGCAAAGTTCAAGAATGGAAAATATATTTTCGATATTCTATATGTCAATTGCATACTTTTGGCTAGTAGTGATAAGGATCTACTAGCAGAAATAAAGAGGTTTCTTTCCTCGAACTTTGATATCAAAGAAATGGGAGAAGCCCCCTATGTTCTTGGAATAGAAATTCACAGAGATAGACAGAAGAGGTTATTGGGACTCTCACATAAGACATACATAGAAAACATACTAAAGAGGTATGATATACATTAGTGTAAGGACTCGCCTACGCCAAAAGTCAAGGGTGATAAGTTTGGGGATTATCGATGCCCCTGAATCAGTATGAAAAGAATAAGATGAAGTCGGTACCATATGCTTCAGCCATCAAAAGCATTATGTATGCTCAAGTATGTACTCGCCCTAACTTACCTTTTACCTCCGGGGTGCTTGAAAGATATCGTAAAAATCCAGGCATATAACACTAGAAAGCAGTTAAGAAGGCTCTAAGGTACCTACAAGGTACTTAAGGTCTCATGCTAACATACATAAGATCTAGTTCCTTATAGATAGATGGATATGCAGATGCTGACTGGGGAGTTGGTAGAGATACACTGAAGTCCACTTCAGGGTATGTATTTATCTCTAAGGGAGCTATTTCTTGGAAGTTGCAAATAGACAGTGAGAGCATCGTCGACAATGCACACTGAGTTTGTAGCTACGTATGAGGCAACTGGGCAGGCGATATGGATGAATAAATTTGTACCCGGATTGAGAGTGGTTGATATCATAGAAATACCACTGAGAATTTATTGTGATAATGAGCAAACGATATTTTTCTCCTATAACAATAAGTCAAGTGAAGCTTCCAAGTATATTGACATTAAGTGTTATATTGTTAAGGATAATATTCATGATCAAACTATTGAAGTTGAGCATATCAGAACCCAGCAAATGCTAGCGGATCTGCTCACAAAAGGCCTTTCACCTAGCGTGTTTAGACATCATGTTGTCGGTATGGGTTCAAGGGAGAGCCTATGATCTTGAATCAAAGGGGATATAGAATGCAACCTAGTAAAGTTTTTTTGTTATGAAGCAGGGGAGCATATTATAGTCAATGAGTGCGGTGATACTTAATCGGTCATCGTCATGCATTGGTCTCGATGTGTAAACTTGTCAAAGAATGGAATCTAGGAACATTAAGTATAAGAAATGTAGATAATAAGAGGAGAATGTTAGGGGTGTTCTCAACAGCTGGTTAACAGGAACCAGGTTGAGTATATTCTTAACTACGGTTATCTCTGCGCCCCTGATTAGGGGTCCACATGTAACACCCAAGATTTGGATTTTTGGGATTAGTAAAAGAAATCAAAGGAAAGTGTCCTAATGAATAATTGTACTATGGATTTTTTTATTTAAACAATGTCGTGTAAATATATCGTTTACTAAATGCATATCCAGAGGCATTCATTTAAATAAGAAATAATATATAAACTTAAATCTCGCATTCGTGATGGAGATTTTGATTGTGCCTTAAATTTGAATTTTGAAACCTTAACTCGGATTTGAAGTGAATTTGTAAATCAAAATGAAAGAGAAAAGAGGAGAGAAGAAAAATAAAAGAATACACATAATAAGATTAAAAAAATATTATGGCGGGTAATAAAATCATTATTCATATTAGATTTGTGTTTAAAATTTGAAGTCAAAGTTCAAATAGGAATTTAAATTTGAATAGAAGTCTTGAACTTGGAAAAAATAATAATAAAAGAAACAGATAAAAAAAAGGAAAACACCTTCTGGGCTCAAACTCCGTCGGCCCATTTACCTAGCCGCGCCGCAGCCCACTCCAACCACCCGCAGCCTCACGAACAGTCCCTACTGTTCGGCCCGGGTCCGCTTCATCCACGCGCGCTGCCGCCCTGACAAGTTGGGCCCGCACGACTGTGACTCATGCCTCAGGTTGCGCACATCGTCGCTAAGCCGCGGGGCGGGTCGTCAATCGATCGCAAGATCTCCTCGCGCTGGGTCGCTATCTGCTTCGTGGACCCCGGATGTCAGGACCGTCTTCCCGGCAAAATCGCGCGTACCGGCGCAACGGCGTCCACGATCGATGCGGGTGGACCAGCTCCACTTCCTCAATGTATAAATACCAACCCCGTGGCTCCCCTCATCCCCTCCAAACTCTACGCAGTCGCGAGCCTCACCTTAGGAAGAGAACTTCGTGTGCGCAGCATCCGGTGACTGCGGAATCCGCCGCGCGGGGGGAAGACCCCGATTCGGTGTCAGTGCACTCTCTGCAACCTGTCCGAGGTGGTTCGCCATGTCGCGTTGGACACAACAGCGGCTTTGCCTGGGCGATGCCGTGCTCCGGACCGCCTGAATTGCTCGTCGGAGCAATTACACCGCCGTCGAACCGCCACCGTGCGTGGCCAGGCTCTGGTCGTGCGCCAACCCTAGGTATGAACCCTGCCCAGCTTCGTACTACCATTGGATTCGCGAAAAGCCTCATAGATTGAAGTGTTTGGGCGTCGGAACTTCGGCGGGGCCGCACGCAGCCATGGCGCCGCGGCGGTGCTGGCTCGTTGCCGTTTAGGATTGGGAAGACGCGCGCCAACCGTAGGATGTGTACGAGCGGCTCGGATTAGTGTCTGGGTATTCAGATTAGGTCCTTTGATCCGAACCACTAACCCGTGATCAGACGGTCCCAGATTGTAGGTGTTGTTTTAAATCCATATCGTCAATCCCCAATCTGACGGCTGGTAATCCATACCGGTCCATCGCTTGCGGGATTCGATCTATATCCTTCGCGTTTGATCCAACGGACCCAAGCGAGCGCCAGTTCATTTATAAGTGCATCTAATCCTGACCGTTCGGTGGTGATCTTGTGGTCAGTAATCTCCCATACCCTTTCGCCGTGGCGATTTTGCATAAGAGCCACTGGTTAATGCCTGAATCGACCCGCGGTCTTGTCCAGCACAGAATACATTACAGTTTAGCCCTAGAATTTATAGATTTCACCCCGATTTCCCGAGTTATTGTGCGTAGTCCAGTGCTGTGAGAAAATAAGAAAAAGAGTTTAGAAAATGGATTTCTAGTGCCAAAATAATTCCAAAACTTATATAATTCATAGTAAATTCATATTAAGTGCAAATGAGTCCATTCCAATTTCTATAATTCTATAATATTATTGTTTATCACATAGTACCTCTGGTTTGACATGAAAACTGTATTAAAATTAATCTCTGGTTAATCTTGTATTGAATACATAAAACCTTAGGAAATTCATAACTCCTCCGTTTTAACTCCGATTTCAATCGTTCAAGTTGTGTTAGTCTCGTATAAATATTTACTATGCAATAACAGCACTGATTATACCATGTCTCATACTTTTATAAGTAGATATTTATTTATCCTATGTTAATTGGATTAACTTCTGATCTTATGGTTATAATTTAACTAGATGATCTTTAATCAAATAATGACTTAGATTAAAGTTGAGATAATTATTTATAGAATAATCTCTCATATGATATGTACTAACCAATTTATAATATAGTTTAATATTTAAATCATAGAGATCTTTTATAAATCATAACTCCTTAACCATGATTCCGATCCTAGTAGCTCTCGATCCCACGATCTCGTAGCAACGCGTAGATCATTATTATGCAGTATGTTCTTATGTTTGGTGTGATGTTAATTTTTTCTATACCATGTCTGTTTGTATTGCTACGACTAGCAGTGCGGTCATGAGGATCCGAAGAATCACCCTGGTAACTGGAATCTCAAGTGCCAGGCAAGTTGTGTCCTTGATCCACTTTTATTACCCAATAATATTCTTTATTATCACTATTCAATGCATAGGTTTAATTTTGATGAGACCCAATAGGTCACTCTAGCATGTTTATCCTGTTTACCTTGTTTACCCCTAAATCACTTGGGTAGTTTTTGCTATTGCTTTACATGGTTTTTGCGATAATATTTCATTATATCCATGTTCCAATTATTTTGTTATTCTATTTATGTTCATGTCAAGATCATTAATGTTAATTGGAACATGGAGCTTAACTTGAGAAACACGTGCCACCACAAGGGTGGAATGGGATGCCCTTGGCTGACTAATTAGGAAAGCTAGTGGAAGACTACCTTACCCGAAAGGGGCAAGGGCAGTAGGGGATTTGCATGCAGGGAGGTTCTCGGGTTGATTTTGCTGCGATGGCGGTCAGACGAGGGATTCTTGCAAGTGCTCTTCCCATAAACTGTAGCGGGTGTTCGGAAGCTAGTGGAACTTTGTAAAGGCCTCGTAGTGGATCCCTAGCCATTCACCTCGGTAGTGTCTAAGGGTCTAGCTAACCCTGGCGACATGGGATACACGACTTGTGGGTACATGGTACAACCTCTACAGAGTGTAAAACTGGTGTACTAGCCGAGCTCACGGTCATGAGCAGCTTAGGACTCTCGCATGATTAAATTATGGAACCTAAACTCAATTTGTCATATGCATTGAATGGGATTTATTATTAATTTTGTTCTATTATTATTATGGTTTGGTATTTACTTACACTTGAAAGGGAAATGTGCCCTTGGGCCATTTCTAAGTATTTTGGTGATTTAGTGTCCAACACAAGTGCCTAAGTGTAAAAAGGTGGACAATGTACAAATCAAGGATAAAGGTATGTTTCTCAGACTTAGTACATTGTTTTATGGACTAATGTATTGTGTCTAAGTGCTGGAAACAGGAAAAATCCAATTGAAAATGTCTTGGCTCGAGCAGCCAAGAATCTGCTGAGTCTGGGAGCACCGGACTATCCGGTGGTGCACCGGACAGTGTCCGGTGCGCCAGGCTGGCTCGAGCGAAGGGGCCGCTCTCGGGAATTCACCGACGACGTACGGCTATAATTCACCGGACTGTCTGGTGTGCACCGGACTGTCCGGTGAGCCAACGGTCGGCCGGGCCAACAGTCGGTCGCGCGATCTGCGCGGGACACGTGGCCGAGCCAACGGCTAGAAGGGGGCACCGGACTGTCCGGTGTGCACCGGACATGTCCGGTGCGCCAACGGCTCTCAGGCTGCCAACGGTCGACTGCGCCATGTTTGGAAGGAAATCGGGCACCGGACACTGTCCGGTGTGCACCGGACTGTCCGGTGCACCAGACGACAGAAGGCAAGAATGGCCTTCCAGATTTGCTCTCAACGGCTCCTAGCTGCCTTGGGGCTATAAAAAGGTCCCCTAGACGCATGGAGGAGAAGTGCAAGCAACCTTAGAGCATTCTTGATCATCCACACTCAGTCTTTGCGCATTCGTTTGTCATTCTCAGTGATTCGAGCTCTGTTCTAGTGAGAACTTTGAGATAGTCTTTTGAGCTCGATTCTTGGCCGTGTGTGTGCACATTTTGCTGTGGATTTGTGTGTGTTGCTTCCCTCCCTTACTCCGTGTTTCTTTGTGAACTTCAAGTGTAAGGGCGAGAGACTCCAAGTTGTGGAGATTCCTCGCAAACGGGATTGAGAAAAAGCAAGCAAAACACCGTGGTATTCAAGTGGGTCTTTGGACCGCTTGAGAGGGGTTGATTGCAACCCTTGTCCGTTGGGACGCCACAACGTGGAGTAGGCAAGCGTTGGTCTTGGCCGAACCACGGGATAACCACCGTGCCATCTCTGTGATTGATTTATTGTGGTTATTGTGTTTTGACTCCTCTCTAGCCACTTGGCAATTATTGTGCTAACAATTAACCAAGTTTTGTGGCTTAAGTTTTCAAGTTTCACAGGATCACCTATTCACCCCCCCCCCTCTAGGTGCTCTCAATTGGTATCAGAGCCATTCTCTTCAAAGTAGGGAGTAACCGCCCGAAGAGATGGATCCTAAGGGCAAGGGGATGGTGATCAACGATAAGGAGAAGGAGTCCTTTGTCAACGAGCCCAAAGATGACAAGCCTACCGACTCAGGCTCGGGCCACAAACGAAAAGATGGGAAGAAGAAGACAAGATGCATCAAGGAGATTATCTACTACGACGACAGCGACGAGTCCTCTTCTTCCCAAAAGGACAACGACGACTACGACAGACGAAAGACGGTTAACTCAAACTTTTCTTTCGATTATTCGTACATTCCGCATAGCTCAAATGCTCATTTGCTCCCCATTCCACTTGGCAAGCCCCCTCACTTTGATGGAGAGGACTACGGATTTTGGAGCCACAAAATGCGTACTCACCTGTTTTCTCTCCATCCAAGCATTTGGGAGATTGTGGAAAGTGGATTGAAATTTGATAGCTCGGATAGCCCTTTGTTTATTAATGAACAGATTCATAAAAATGCACAAGCTACTACTGTGTTGCTAGCCTCTTTGTGCAGAGACGAGTATCACAAGGTGAGCGGCTTGGACAATGCCAAGCAGATCTGGGACACCCTCAAGATCTCTCATGAGGGGAACGACGTCACCTTGCTCACCAAGATGGAGTTGGTAGAGGGAGAGCTTGGAAGATTCGCAATGATAAGGGGCGAGGAGCCAACCCAAACATACAACCGGCTCAAGACCCTTATCAACAAGATAAGGAGCTACGGAAGCACGCGATGGACGGACCACGACGTCGTTCGCCTAATGCTAAGGTCCTTTACCGTTCTTGATCCTCATTTGGTGAATAATATTCGTGAGAATCCCAGGTACACCAAAATGTCGCCCGAAGAAGTCCTTGGAAAATTTGTAAGCGGGCGAATGATGATCAAGGAGGCGAGGTACGTGGACGACGCGTTGAATGGTCCAATTCATGAGCCTCAACCTATTGCTCTCAAGGCAACAAGGAGCAAGGAGGCGCTACCTAGCAAGGTGGCGCAAATTGAGGCAGCCGGACTTAATGATGAAGAGATGGCCCTCATCATCAAAAGATTCAAGACGGCGCTAAAGGATCGCAAGGGACAGCCAAGCAAGACCAAGACCAAGGGAAAGCGCTCATGCTTCAAATGCGGTAAGCTTGGTCATTTTATTGCTAACTGTCCCGACAATGATAGTGATCAGGAACAAGGGAACAAGAAGGAGAAGAAGAAGAACTATAAGAAGGCAAAAGGCGAGGCGCATCTAGGCAAGGAGTGGGATTCGGATTGCTCCTCTTCCGACTCCGACAATGAGGGACTCGCCGCCATCGCCTTCAACAAATCGGCCCTCTTCCCCAATGAGCGTCACACATGCCTTATGGCAAGGGAGAAGAAGGTTTATGCATCCGGGGGCTCAAGCTGGATTATTGACAGCGGATGCACAAACCATATGACGGGGGAGAAGAAGATGTTCACCTCCTACGTCAAGAATAAGGATTCCCAAGATTCAATAATATTCGGTGATGGGAATCAAGGCAAGGTAAAAGGGTTAGGTAAAATTGCAATATCTAATGAGCACTCTATCTCTAATGTGTTTTTAGTTGAGTCTCTTGGATATAATTTGTTATCTGTTAGTCAATTATGCAATATGGGATATAATTGTCTATTTACAAATGTAGATGTGTCTGTCTTTAGAAGAAGTGATGGTTCACTAGCTTTTAAGGGTGTATTAGACGGCAAACTTTATTTAGTTGATTTTGCAAAAGAGGAGGCCGGTCTATATGCATGCTTAATTGCTAAGACTAGCATGGGCTGGTTGTGGCATCGCTGCTTAGCACATGTGGGGATGAAGAACCTTCACAAGCTTCTAAAGGGAGAACATGTGATAGGTTTGACTAACGTGCAATTCGAAAAAGATAGACCTTGTGCAGCTTGTCAAGCAGGTAAACAAGTGGGAGGAGCGCATCACAGCAAGAATGTGATGACCACTTCAAGACCCCTGGAGCTACTACATATGGACCTCTTCGGACCCGTCGCCTATCTAAGCATAGGAGGAAGTAAGTATGGTCTAGTTATTGTTGATGACTTTTCTCGCTTCACTTGGGTATACTTTTTGCAGGATAAATCTGAAACCCAAGGGACCCTCAAGCGCTTCCTCAGGAGAGCTCAAAATGAGTTTGAGCTCAAGGTGAAGAAGATAAGGAGCGACAACGGGTCCGAGTTCAAAAACCTTCAAGTGGAGGAGTTCCTTGAGGAGGAAGGGATCAAGCACGAGTTCTCCGCTCCCTACACACCACAGCAAAATGGTGTGGTAGAGAGGAAGAACAGGACGCTAATCGATATGGCGAGGACGATGCTTGGAGAATTCAAGACCCCCGAGCGTTTTTGGTCAGAAGCCGTGAACACGGCTTGCCACGCCATCAACAGGGTCTACCTTCATCGCCTCCTCAAGAAGACTTCGTATGAGCTACTAACCGGTAACAAACCCAATGTATCTTACTTTCGTGTATTTCGGAGCAAGTGCTACATTCTAGTAAAGAAGGGTAGAAATTCTAAGTTTGCTCCCAAAGCTGTAGAAGGGTTTTTGTTAGGTTATGACTCAAATACAAAGGCGTATAGAGTCTTCAACAAATCATCGGGTTTGGTTGAAGTCTCTAGCGATGTTGTATTTGATGAGACTAATGGCTCTCCAAGAGAGCAAGTTGTTGATCTTGATGATGTAGATGAAGAAGACGTTCCAACGGCCGCTATGCGCACCATGGCGATTGGTGATGTGCGACCACAGGAACAATTGGAGCAAGATCAACCTTCTTCCTCAACAATGGTGCATCCCCCAACTCAAAACGATGAACAGGTTCATCAAGAGGAATGTGATCAAGGGGGAGCACAAGATGATCATGTGATGGAGGAAGAAGCACAACCGGCACCTCCAACCCAAGTTCGAGCGATGATTCAAAGGGATCATCCCGTCGACCAAATTCTAGGTGACATTAGCAAGGGAGTAACTACTCGATCTCGATTAGTTAATTTTTGTGAGCATTACTCCTTTGTCTCTTCTATTGAGCCTTTCAGGGTAGAGGAGGCCTTGCTAGATCCGGACTGGGTATTGGCCATGCAGGAGGAGCTCAACAACTTCAAGAGAAATGAAGTTTGGACGCTGGTGCCTCGTCCCAAGCAAAATGTTGTGGGAACCAAGTGGGTGTTCCGCAACAAACAAGACGAGCACGGGGTGGTGACAAGGAACAAGGCTAGACTTGTGGCAAAAGGTTATGCCCAAGTCGCAGGTTTGGACTTTGAGGAGACTTTTGCTCCTGTGGCTAGGCTAGAATCAATTCGTATCTTGCTAGCATATGCCGCTCACCATTCCTTCAGGTTGTTCCAAATGGATGTGAAGAGCGCTTTCCTCAACGGGCCGATCAAGGAGGAGGTGTATGTGGAGCAACCCCCTGGCTTCGAGGATGAACGGTACCCCAACCACGTGTGTAAGCTCTCTAAGGCGCTCTATGGACTTAAGCAAGCCCCAAGAGCATGGTATGAATGCCTTAGAGACTTTCTAATTGTTAATGCTTTCAAGGTTGGGAAAGCTGATCCAACTCTTTTTACTAAGACATGTGATGGTGATTTGTTTGTGTGCCAAATTTATGTCGATGACATAATATTTGGTTCTACTAACCAAAAGTCTTGTGAAGAGTTTAGCAGGGTGATGACGCAGAAATTCGAGATGTCGATGATGGGCGAGTTGAACTACTTCCTTGGGTTCCAAGTGAAGCAACTCAAGGACGGCACCTTCATCTCCCAAACGAAGTACACGCAAGATCTGCTAAAGTTGTTTGGGATGAAGGACGCCAAGCCCGCAAAGACTCCGATGGGGACCGACGGACACACCGACCTCAACAAAGGAGGTAAGTCCGTTGATCAAAAAGCATACCGGTCAATGATAGGGTCTTTACTTTATTTATGTGCTAGTAGACCGGATATTATGCTTAGCGTATGCATGTGTGCTAGATTTCAATCCGATCCTAAGGAGTGTCACGTAGTGGCGGTGAAGCGAATTCTTAGATATTTGGTTGCTACGCCTTGCTTCGGGCTCTGGTATCCAAAGGGGTCTACCTTTGACTTGGTTGGATACTCAGATTCCGACTATGCTGGATGTAAGGTCGATAGGAAGAGTACATCAGGGACGTGCCAATTCTTAGGAAGGTCCCTGGTGTCGTGGAACTCTAAGAAACAATCCTTTGTTGCCCTATCCACCGCTGAGGCCGAGTATGTTGTCGCAGGACAGTGTTGCGCGCAACTACTTTGGATGAGGCAAACCCTTCGGGACTTTGGCTACAATCTGAGCAAAGTCCCACTCCTATGTGACAATGAGAGTGTTATCCGCATGGCGGAAAATCCTGTTGAACACAACCACACAAAGCACATTGACATCAGGCATCACTTTCTGAGAGACCACCAGCAAAAGGGAGATATCGAAGTGTTTCATGTTAGCACCGAGAACCAGCTAGCCGATATCTTTACCAGGCCTCTAGATGAGAAGACCTTTTGCAGGTTGCGTAGTGAGCTAAATGTCTTAGATTCGCGGAACTTGGATTGAATTGTAGCATACATGTGTTTATGCCTTTGATCATGTTCATTCTGCATTGTGTTGCTTATTATGGTGCTCAAGTTGTACAAGCACTCCCCGGACCTCACAAGTCCTTGTGCCAGTAATGCACATATTTAGGGGGAGATGTGTTACAACTTGACCCTTTGAGACTAACCATATGCTTGAGTTTGCTTGATTTAGTCTCGAAGGAGAATTGAAAGGGAAAAGGTGGACTTGGATCATGCAAGACTTCCATTGCACTCCGATGAAAAGAGTAACTTTTCCAAGTTCATCTTTAAACTCTTATTGCCTATTTGCTCTTAATTGAAGATTTTGGTGAGGCAATGGGGTTAAAGGGCCAAGATTGATCCCGTTTTGGTGCTTGATGCCAAAGGGGGAGAAAATAAAGGCCAAAGCGATAAATGGATCAGCTACCACTTGAGAATAGTAGAATAGAGTTTTTGGTTTGTCAAAACTCTTTTATTGTCTCTCTTGTCAAAAGTTGGCTTCTTGTGGGGAGAAGTATTGATTATGGGAAAAAGGGGGAGTTTTTGAAATCTTGAATCAATTTCTCTTAGAATGACTCTCTTTATGTCTTAACATGTGTGTTTGACTTAGAGATAGAAATTTGAATTTGATTTGCAAAAACAAACCAAGTGGTGGCAAAGAGTGATTCATATATGTCAAATTCGAATCAAAACAATTTGAGTTCTTATTTGAATTGATTTTGTACTTGTTCTACTTGCTTTATGTTGTGTTGGCATAAATCACCAAAAAGGGGGAGATTGAAAGGGAAATGTGCCCTTGGACCATTTCTAAGTATTTTGGTGATTTAGTGTCCAACACAAGTGCCTAAGTGTAAAAAGGTGGACAATGTACAAATCAAGGATAAAGGTATGTTTCTTAGACTTAGTACATTGTTTTATGGACTAATGTATTGTGTCTAAGTGCTGGAAACAGGAAAAATCCAATTGAAAATGTCTTGGCTCGAGCAGCCAAGAATCTGCTGAGTCTGGGAGCACCGGACTGTCCGGTGCGCCAGGCTGGCTCGAGCGAAGGGGCCGCTCTCGGGAATTCACTGACGACGTACGGCTATAATTCACCGGACTGTCCGGTGTGCACCGGACTGTCCGGTGAGCCAACGGTCGGCCGGGCCAACGGTCGGCCGCGCGATCTGCGCGGGACACGTGGCCGAGCCAACGGCTAGAAGGGGGCACCGGACTGTCCGGTGTGCACCGGACATGTCCGGTGCGCCAACGGCTCTCAGGCTGCCAACGGTCGACTGCGCCATGTTTGGAAGGAAATCGGGCACCGGACACTGTCCGGTGCACCAGACGACAGAAGGCAAGAATGGCCTTCCAGATTTGCTCTCAACGGCTCCTAGCTGCCTTGGGGCTATAAAAAGGTCCCCTAGACGCATGGAGAAGTGCAAGCAACCTTAGAGCATTCTTGATCATCCACACTCAGTCTTTGCGCATTCGTTTGTCATTCTTAGTGATTCGAGCTCTGTTCTAGTGAGAACTTTGAGATAGTCTTTTGAGCTCGATTCTTGGCCGTGTGTGTGCACATTTTGCTGTGGATTTGTGTGTGTTGCTTCCCTCCCTTACTCCGTGTTTCTTTGTGAACTTCAAGTGTAAGGGCGAGAGACTCCAAGTTGTGGAGATTCCTCGCAAACGGGATTGAGAAAAAGCAAGCAAAACACCGTGGTATTCAAGTGGGTCTTTGGACCGCTTGAGAGGGGTTGATTGCAACCCTTGTCCGTTGGGACGCCACAACGTGGAGTAGGCAAGCGTTGGTCTTGGCCGAACCACGGGATAACCACCGTGCCATCTCTGTGATTGATTTATTGTGGTTATTGTGTTTTGACTCCTCTCTAGCCACTTGGCAATTATTGTGCTAACAATTAACCAAGTTTTGTGGCTTAAGTTTTCAAGTTTCACAGGATCACCTATTCACCCCCCCTCTAGGTGCTCTCAACACTTAGTAACTGCTAATAAAATTTTGACCAACTTATAAAAGCAATGCTCAGCTTCAACCTTTATTTTGTTGATCAGCCTTACACTTCACATGAACTCCCACCTTTTGTGAGTTCATGCACATTATTCCCCACAACTTGTTGAGCGATGAACATGTGTGAGCTCACCCTTGCTGTCTCACACCCCCACAGGAGAAGAATAGGTGGTTCAAGAGGAGCCGCTTAACGAGGAGTTCAATTCGATCCAGGTGCTGTCTCCTAGTTGACTTGCGAAAGGATGATCCTTAGTTCGTGTTATATTTATCTTTTATTTTTGTAAGACTTCCGCTATGTAATAAATACTCTGATTATATTATGACATTTATCTCTATGCACTCTGTTATTATATATGTTGTCTTCTTTGGCGCATGTATGAGATGCACCCGGCTTTGTCCCTTAAAGCCCGGGTGTGACACCACAGCCTAACCATGGTTGCGGCCCCCGGTCACCCAAGCGCTATATAAACGAGGTTAAGGGGCTGGTAGTCGTACGCTAACGTGACCCACATGTTCCCATCGCCTTGCGCTTGCGAGTGACTGGAAGAGTTGCGATCTAATGGCGACCGACTCTACTATCGCCCCAACAGGCATGTGGTCAAAGCCACCTCCTCTGCAAGACAATGGAGGCGTCACCGACAGTGGGGACCCTCCATCGCCACCGCGATAGGAGACAGGAGGTGGGAATCCTCCACCTCGACAGAACATGGGAGAAAGTGGAGGAGATGGCCAGGGAGGAGGCAGGAGCGCTCTACAAGACGTTACTGCCATCGTCGATGAAGGTGTGTCTACTCAAGAACCTCTGAGTAGATTAGATCTACTCATCGTCGAGGTTATTCCCAGTACGGATTGGTATTCTATGGGCTTAGAAATCGATCTTAGGCACCACATATTCTAACACAATGTTCGCTGAAGCAGTCGTTTAACCAATTAATACACTGTTTAAATTCTATATGGCAGTACACCATTTCTGATTAATCGTTTGTTTATTTTTGTTTAAATGGCTTTTTTGTCTGTTTAGGGCTAGTTTGGGAATCCTATTTTTCTAAGAGATTTATAGTTTACCAAGGGAAATTAGTTCATTTTCCCTTGGGAAAATAGAAATTCCTTTGGAAAATGAAGTTTCCAAATTAGTTCTCAAGAGGTCGTTTTATCCTAATAATGTCTAAACAAAAAATTATTGATTGTGTACTATTTAGCGTTTAAGATATGATATTTGACTTTTTGGAAATGGATACATATTACATGATTAATTAAGGACCATAATATATTTATTTTTATAACGTTATCTAGTCTAATACACTTATCATTCTAGAAAAAAAAGAAAAAACTAAAACAGTTTGTACAAGTACTTAGAAACAGATTTTAGAGGCCATCCATCTCTCAAAATGAGCAAGTGGAAATAGGGTATTTCAGAAGCAGTTGGCCGACCGACACTACTATAAAAAAGGCAATCACTTGGAATCAGTGATGGAATTGTATTCGGCAAAGGGCAATCGTTTGTATTGAGAGTTGCCTATCACTACGGGTTTTCTAACTGGCACATAAGTTTTACTACTAGGATGATCCGGTCAGTTTTACCGTATGATCTTGCATTCATACTCCTATTTTAAAAGTGCGATTTTGCACTTGTTTTTCTAACTTTGTGAATATATCCATGAATTTTCAAAATGAAACACTACTTTACCTATATTTTGTCATCCTTCCCTAACGGTGTTAACTTCTACAAAAGAACAAAAACACCATGTGCTTTTATTGCTCATGGTGTTTAGGGTTATTTTTTTATTTTACCTCTAATTTGGAATGAGACATTTATATTGTATTAGGTGAGTGTCCGTACATTGCAACGGGAACATATAATAACATAATAATTTATATACAAAATGTGTCTTATATTTTTATAAGAAAATGTTTCATAATACATTTGTAATCCTAGCCATACATAAATTTTGTTATTTTAATTTAGTTGTTTCACTACTACATTGTAACCATCAGTATCATGCAGACTTCGATATGTCACGATTTGCATGATCTCATCATTGAAGAGCACGTGCCACACCTGCCGGTAGAAGTTCTCTCATACATTGTCAATCATCAAGTACACACCACCATACACGCTTGCTTAAACAAAAAAGACAAGTGTGTGTTTGCGAAGAGAATTAAAGGCATTCCGGCACAAAAGCTACCCCGACGATGGCGAGTGATCATTGATGTCGGTCCTCCTCTGCGTCACCTCTGGCGCCAAGATGACGATATAGTCCTTGATATAGTAGTCGTCGAATGCGCACGACATGGCGAGTACCGATGACTCTTGGCTGGGCTGCCAAACGAAGTGCACTCCGGGCTCATCAGTGAGGTAGTACAACTAGCCGTTGCACTACCAGATGTGCTACTCCTCTACATACATCTTGTTCGAGGACACTCACACAACGACAGCAACGGCCATCGTACCAGCGCACAAGAATTCATGGCAGGTCAGTAGTGACTTACGTGGCAGGTTGAGCTTCAGGTAGATGATGAGCTGGACGGCGTGACGACGCCGTTGTCGGATGCGGTGCCCAGAACAACCCGAGAGTCGCCAGCGTTGGCGACGACCATGAGGTCCCCCTATTTGAAGATGGACAACATGGTGCAGCAGCTCTGGACCGCGTTCAAGCGGCGGCTGCGTCGGAGCTTGCCGAAAACAGCGACGCATGCAACCACGTAGTACTGCTTCCAGAAGTCGAACTGGTAGTCGCCAAGCTTCTTCTCATCGTCGATGAGCGACGCCAACGCGAGCGCCTCCTGCTAGTGGTGTTTGTTCGGAGTTTCCAAGTAAGAAACATGGATTCATCTTTGGCGTTGGTTTATGAAAATGACTCACAAGTCAGATCCATGGAAAAAATATTACGGAGAATAAATGTCACACATATAAAAAAGGAATTTAAGTTGAAAACATTATTCAAACAAAAGAAATTGCATGCAAGGCTCTTCTTTAAATACTACTCCCTCCATTCAAAAATATAATTCAGGAATCTCGTTGATAATTATCTACTACTACACATTGTGCAAGGGTAGTAGGTGGGCTTTGGGAGAGATCTAGTAGATATTTTGACTGTAACATATATTGACATAAACACACATGTGGTGTAGTGGTAGCTACGAACATATTTGCTTGAGGGGTCGCAGGTTCAAATCCTATTGGGGCCACATTTGTGTTTTTTTAATTTAATTTAATTTTAGCTAGGCGTGGGATGCACGTGGAAATGGGAATGAGATTTGCGAGGAGGGGGGAATGAGGAAGAGAGAGGGGGGAATGGGAATGACAGAACACGGAATAGCAGCCGGGAATGAGAATGAGATTTGCGGGGAGGGAAGAATGAGAAGAATGGCAGAACACGGAATGACAGCCTACCCCTTACCGCCTTAATAAGTAGTCGAGATTTTAAAAAAACATTTGATTTAGTCAAATATATTTGGCATATTTTGCAATTATTTCAAATCCGATTTAATGATGAAAATATTTGAAAATTTGGCAATGTTTTGGTAGCATCTTAGCAACATTTTTTGTAGCACTATGGCAACAATATGCAGCACATATGAGAAATGACAACCATGGAGAAGCAACAAGTCTATATCACATTCAATGTCTCTCATGCATGATGTCAACATATCCATAAAAGTTACATGTTTGCACCATGTTAACATGTCCACAAAAGATACAAATCTGTACCATGTCAAATGTCCACAAAAGTTGCTATTCTGCCTTGCAACTAAACAATGTGTAGCTACAAGCATCTCACTTTAAGGACCTTCCCGTTGTTCCTCGTGTTTGGTCTCCTCCTCCCCTTCCTCTACCTCTGTGCTTTCCTCTTCGTACTTAGGTAAAGCTTGGACCGAAAGACGTTCAAATAGGTTGGTTAGCAATGATATTGGTGTCTGACGATTGATAATCGTGTTGCATGGTTACCCGGGGTAGGGTATGGGAGGTTTCAGTGTAAATCAAACTCAAAGAAAAAATATATTGGTACCATTTATTGAATGGTGTAATACCATATGTCTAGTTGGTCATTTTTCCTTGTGTTGGATTATGATATACAATATGTGTTAAAATGGGAGTACCCATGCCTTTCTTTATACAGTCTAGGGAGCCACATATAGGTCGAGTCCTAGTCGACTAAGGTAGAAGAGTTCTAATCATATTGTAGAAATAGTATTTCCTTTAGTCTGGCTTAGTCGGTTGGTTTTTTACTTAGAGAACACACCACCTTGTTTCATGTCTTTAGCTAGCTTCATGGGTTGGCCATCTCCTTGTTAGATAGTTAGTCCTATGAGGAACCTACCCTAGGAGTTCATGCACCTTATCTACACCTTCATGTTTAAGGACCCTGCTACATGGTAGCAAGTCAATAGCAAAGGTCGCAGCCATGGTGGTCACACTTTAGGACAAGAAGGGAAGACAATGACTATTAATTAAAGGAGGAAGACAAGAGGAAGAAGATAGTACTAGGTAAGTGTGATGGGTCGCAAGGAAGCACGAACATGAAAACCACACACCTGTACTTAAAGCTCTTGTTATGACTCTCTCTATTAATTGCCAGGTGTAAAACCTGAAGCATCGCACGACCCACACAATTCATGAGACGTGTGATATGATGGTTGCATAGTGCTTCGACTACCAAACAATGCAGTTAGCATGCACAGAATTCTTGACATGCATGATGAACTGGTTTTATCAAGTGTGTTTTTGGAAAGGCGCCCTGTCTAGAGGCCTCTGTAGACCTACAATAAATTTCCCTACGATTTTCTCTTTTGTTATTTCCCTTTTTCTTCATAACCACAAACTCTGAGCCCAAAGCATCAGGTGCATCATCGAAAGAAGAGATGTGTGATGTGGCCGCTTCCAATGCTTCAACATCCGGACATGTAGTGGTGGTGACTAACAATTGGCTCCCACGCGGAGCATAGCAACAAGGTCCAGAGAAGTATCATAGGAATAGCTAAGCTATGGTGCAAACATTCTTTACCATTGTAGATCACTCTTCCTAGCCTAGTCTCATCCTAGGGAAGCTAATTGACATGTCACCTCCCTGCACCCATTATCATTACAACACATAGTGATCCTCCGACATATGATGGATCCACTTTGTTAGGCATCTTGAAAAGAGTTTTGACCCACCTATAGGCCTCCCTAGTTCTATGATGGATCCAAGGGTTTCTATCAACGTATGGGAAAATAGTGCCCACTACTATTGATAATATGCCTATCTAAGGTCCTAACAGCAAGAAACTCGAGGATGACCCTATTGATGCCAATCGTGTGTCCTTGGGACCCCATGCCCCTAGGATCCTTACTCGGATCCAATTAAGTCAGGGCCCTCCACTCTGTAGGGATTAAGTCTAGGGCCCTCTAGACCTTTGTGGGTCTCCTAGCCTCTAGCGCCATCCACACCTTGGGATAAGGTCTTAAGTCCCTCCTGAGTTTTGGGGCACTCCCAGCCTCTTAGGGCCATCTTAACCTCTAGAGCCCTCTTGTTCTCCTAGGTCACTCTAGGTCGATAATGGAGCTCATTGTTCGACCTAGGCTAGGGGCGCTATAGCTACAGACTATAACTAGACCTCTTAGTCATCCTTCAAGATTCCCCAAGGGCAAAGCGACCTCAAGTCCCGACCGATACGGCCCAGTGCCATGTGCACCCCCCCTTAGGACAATCACCTAGAACCAAACAATAAGGATAAGGCTTTTTCCATTGTATTAATTGTGACGGTGAAAGTGAAATGGGCTTTAGCCATTTCTATATTGGTTTTAGTGTTTGATGACCATCAACCTAATGAACTATATGGTTTGCTAAGTGGATGGTTGAAGGTTGATACAGGCATAATTTGGAAAAGGAGAACCTTAAGTGGTTTGAGAGTTTTTATGAGTTCTAAAAGGTTCTAGGAACATTTTGGAACACCTTAGAATGGTTAGAATGATCAGAAATGCAAAATGGTGTTTCGAGAGCTAAGTTTGAGTGAAACTGAGCAAAAACTGTGCAATTGAGTTGAGAGGATCAAAATGATGAAGACCTATGACTTCGAGTGGTTGAATAGACTAAGGATATGTTTGTTTAAGTCATAGAAGTGCTAAAGAATATAGCCAAAGAAGACAAGAGAAGAGAGCCCCAAAAGGACTTAGTCTAGTTGTTTTGGGAGCATGGGACTAGATCTGGTGGTGCACCGTACTAAAGTTCCATAGAGGGTGATAAAAAAACACAGGCAGTTGATGCACCAGATTGCGTCGAATGGGATGGACCAACGGTCGGATGATGTGGCACAATTCAGTGAGCACTGACAGATTGACAAATTTTTCATAATGGCTGCTGATAAGACAAGAGAGTCATAGGTCTAGTGTGCACCGGAGTACTGTTTGAGGCCTGGTGCACACGAATTATATGTAGATTTTGTGTGCTTCACCAATGGCTATATGTGGGTTGCGGGCTATAAATACCACCCCAACCGGTACATTTATCATAAAAGAGATGGGCAACAACTCCTATACACAAGTGTAACACCTCCAAGTGATCAAGAGAGTTCCAAGTTCCAAAATAGTGAAGTGAGCCTAGAGATAGCCATTTCTTGTGAGAGTTGGGATAGAGCACTTGAGTGAGCTGAAATTAGATTGTGTTGTGATCTTGAGCCTTGGTGTTGAGCACCCATGATTGTAAAGCTAGCAAGAGCCTTCAACGTGTGAAGTTTCTTGCGGAGACATCGGTCTCTTGATTGAGAAAAGCAAAGGGGACTCTGGTTTGATCTTGGTGATCACTTGAGTTAGAGAAGAGACATGGTCTTTGACTCCTCAATAGAGACATTGGTTTCATTGTGAAACTGAATTCCAATAAACAAATCATTGTGTTCTTGTGTTCTTTCATTTGCAATTTGTTTTCTCCTTTTCTTGTTAAATTCTCTTGTGTCGGCCTTCATTAAAATCTTACTTTGTTGCTCCAAGTCATAAATCCATGCATTTCATAAGAGCAACATTCCGCAAGTTGAACTTGTCTCTTATTCCGATCAACTTACATCTTGTTGTAACCATAATATTGGGATCAAGTTGTGTCTTTATGTTGTGAAGTTTAGATTTTGCCTATTCACCCCCTATGTGACTTAGATGGATGACATTATAATCAAGGAGGTGCACTACGGTCATGCTGGAGGTAGCAGATGTACTTGAGGCAATTATGTAGCCTGTGTCCGAGTAGCTACACAATGAGTAGTAGCCATAACTGAGGTCGCTATGCAATGCATGCCATCGTCCTTGTAGCTACTCATGAACATACTAACGTGCATGCAAGCATTATAAAGTATAAACAACTACACTGTTTAACAACTATATTATACATGACAACGTAATCAACGATAACTATCAGTGTGACAAAACATATCTACCTTGTCAAGATGACAAGTTTAACACTATGATGACACATCCAAGACATGCACCACCATTGACTCCATGTCAGAGATAACACCGACCGCAAAGGAACAGCCGAAGAACCTAACTATCGACCATGCAAGCAGCCCACAAGACCAAAATTAAATTAAATTAAATTGGACCACAGACAACACCGAGGTACTATCAATGTTTCTCCTTCCATTATATATCAAAAGTTCGATGCACGAATGGACAAATTAATTTAGACATCTGGTTTCAGTTACAGAAGGGTCTATGAGAGACCAATAGCTTGTCAGCCCATTGCATATTTCTGAGTCCAGCTCCTAGCAGTAGATTCGTACTTCACGCGATCAGTCTTGTACAAGTGAGCAATCTCTGGGACCAACGGATCGTCAGGGTTTGGGTCCGTCAGAAGGGAACAAATTGAGAGGAGGACCTGAAAATTGCGGGCATGCGTTAGTTAAAAGAAAATCCGTCCCAAAATATTAGTCGTTTTAGCTTTTGATTTTTATGTCTATGTTCAAATGAATAACGATAAATCTAGATACATATATAAAACCACTAGCTAGATGGTCCCCCAACTTCCTAAATAGGCTACAATAGAGCTACCTTGAAGTAGCTTGTAGCGAAGTTAAAGGTAGAGAATAAAATCTGAAGTACTGACCTTAGAAACTGTCAGTGCAGGGCTCCATTGCTCCTTCAAGATATCAAGACAGATGCTCCCGTTGCTGTTGATATTCGGGTGGTAAACCTTCGTCTTGAATGCAACCTGCAAAATGTAGCAAATGGTGAGCACGCAGACAGATTGGTGATGTGCATCTGTGATGCACGGATAGATGCTAAGTTTCGCAAAGATACTAACATCTTCTTCCTCATGTGTACTGCCAAAATCACATCTCATACATTTTGTTTTAGTTCTACTAAGTCTAAAATCTTTGGATTCTAGAGTCTCCCACCACAACTCTAGTCTCCTAATTACTTCTGCTTGACTTTCACCAACTAGCACCACATAATCCGCAAAAAAATATACACCGAGGGATATCCCCTTGTATGTACCTTGTGACCTTATCCATCGCCAAGACAAAAAGAAGGTAAGAGTTCAACGGTGATCCTTGATGTAGTACTAGTCTAATCTAGGAGTCATCTGTGTTCCCATCATCTGTTCGAATACTAATCACAACATTGTTATACATGTCTTTAATGAGTCCAGTGTACTTTGTTAAAACTTTATGTTTGCCTAAAGTCCACCACATATCATTTCTTGTTTCTGCTATCTATGTTCAGGATAAATTTAATATACTACATGGATACGCTTTTATTTGTTATGTGTGGGTTATTCATTATTCATGTAGTGATTGATTTAAAAATTAATTTGGCCTTAAAAGTGCGCAATTATTTAACACTAACAATTTCACATAAAGCATAGCATACATAGCAGAGATTATAACTTGTCATGGGGAGTATCGATATTTGTTGACAAGCAGCACATAAGTGTCAGATTCAGAATTAGTTGAGGATATTCCATGCCACTATTTCTTTTCAATATACGTGTGCTGGAGTAGATTGGGGTAAAAATTAAACCAAATTCTACTTCAAATCCACTTCTATCATACGAATGCATTCAAATAATGCCTAACTCGGATCTAGCCATAAATGGACAACTGCTGTAACAGGGGTGGGGGTCCCAATAATTTATAAGAGCTGACGGGCATAAACAAATGAAAACTAATTGAGGTTGAAGCAAGCAGTGACATACCCATACAAAACTGTGCTAACAAACAATAAACAAATGAGACAACACTTAAGTACCTTCGGTGGTTTGAATGGGTAGTCCGGTGGAAAGTGAATAGTGACCAAAAATACGCCACCAGCGTATGGGCTATCTGATGGCCCCATAATCGTCGCCTGCCAGTAGAACATATCTTCGGCAACAGGGCCTGTAGTAGATGGACGAAGAGATGCATTTTAGTCATACACATTGAATTGATACTCTGAAACTTCAATTTCAATCTGAAGACTGTGCTGTTCTGTACATACACATACACATACACGAGCATACTAGATTTGCTAGTGTCCCACTGTAAGGCCTGATGGCCCTGAAAGCACTCAGCAGGCTTGTATGCTCAAGTACATGACTAGTCTACCATGGTGCATGAGCACTATCCTTATCTCCTTGCTTGATAATAAAAAAAATTACTCGGCCCGCATGAACAGAACAGGTAAATGTATGTCTTAGTGGGAGGGCAATGTTAACTGCTGTGTGCGACTCTGATCTATCTATCTATCTATGAGCCTAAACATGACAAAGAATGATTAGCTGGAGGCAGGCCCCTCTGCGGATCTAATAACCGAACATGACAAAGAATGAAAACCCGCTATGTACAACCATATAGGAAAGCTACGATCCTTTTTCCCAAATTTACATGACACATGCTCTTTATCCCACCATGGCACCAACAACCTACACCGTATATTGAAGTCCAATTACAAGCGTCCCCTGTACATGTATATATACGCACAGATCTAGCAACTACGCACTAAGAATCGCATCGCACCGCTAATAGCCGAGCGCACGGGAGAAAGTCGTATCCCATCATGGAAAATTAAAAGAAGTAGCAGTGCGGGCGGAATCTGAATCACCTGCGCTGCAAGAGGTGGGAGGATCCTTCTGCAGGTCCTTGAGCTCCTTGAGGATCCGCTTCGACGCCATGGATCCGCTTTCTTCCTCCCTTCCTCCTCACAAGTCACAGAGCTGCCGTGCACACCACAGCTGTCCAAAAGCCCAACTTTGAACCCAATCCAACTCGATGGAGAAGCAAGAAGGAACAAGTGGGTAGGGACTGGGGGTGTATAAATAAATACGGACGGGGAAGAGGGAGGGGAGTTGTCGTGGCGTCCGAAGATGGGATTGGTGGAGGACGGACGTAGTTAGCTGGTGGGTTCTGGAAGCTTCTCGTCGCAGTCGCACACGGACGCACGGTTTGGTTTGGACCGGAAGGGAGCGCGAAACAGAGCTGCTTGGTTGCTGGTTGCTTCACTTCACCTCATCGACGTGGGCACCGCGGACAGAATGTGTAGTCCACCATTCTGCTCTCCAGTCTCCACGCGACATCAGCACCGACGCCGACGCGTGGGACAGAGGTTGTCGCCGGGCCCAATCCACTTTAACGCTTGAGGCCTTCCGAACGCTGTATAAATCTTAACACTTTAAATTTAGGGTATAAAATTTCATTTTTAATATCCACCAAATTCAAGTGTTATCTTCTCTTTTCTTTGTTTTTCTTTTATTTTTCCTAATCAGTAGAGGAATATTTTATTTTATATATGTGCAACCTAGTAAAATAAAATCTATAGAAACTTGTATTGTTGCATTCATGATGTTTGTTGAGCACCATATTGAGCGGCCGGACGGTCCGGCCCTGAGGCCGGACGGTCCGCGGTCCGGACAGTCTGCGCCTGTGGGCCGGACGGTCCGCGCATGCGCAGAGCAGTTTAGGGTTCCGAGTTTTGTGCTATGTTTGTTGGCTAGATTTGCGGAATTAACCCGGAATCCAGTCGTGTAAAGGGTCCAGCCCCCCTCCTCTATATAAAGAGAGGTCTACGGCCGATTTGTAACAATCAATCGAATCAATACAACTTCTATTCGCATTTATTTCCAGTACAATTAGGAGTAGTTCTAGTCTAGTTCTAGTTTAGCCTCTCGATCCCCAAATTCTCCGCCCCTCCTCGACTCTACGTCGATTAGAGGAGTCTAGGTCGGCCGGCCCGAGCCTAGACAACACCTAGGATCTCTCCTCCCCGACGGGGTCCCTCCCGGGAGCGAGATCCAGGCGCCGCCGGCGATCTTCCGCCGCCCCTGCGCACGCGCGGACCGTCCGGCCGTCAGGCAGGAAACCCTAGCCCCTGCGCCAGGTCGCGGACCGTCCGACCCCAGGCCGCGGACCGTCCGCGCCTGACCAGAGAGCACCGCCGCCGGTTCTTCTTGAGTATTTGGCGCTCCGAAAAAGCGTCAACATACTTTTTGGCGACTCCGCTGGGGACAACAAATATAGACCTATCAAATCGGCCCTCAATGGCCGGTTCAAGGGATAGCTCTGATATTTCTCCAAGCAACATCATAGAGCCGACTTGGGAAACCTTGCCGGCTGACGAGCAACTCCAGTTCGAGGAGCACAAGGAGCGGATGATCCAGGAGGCGAAAGCAAAGTTCTTGGCCAACTTCAAAGTGGACAGGAACAACAAGGTCGTCCGACATCGGGCGACGGATCCGGCTTCGCTCCAACCCACGCCAGATATCCCCAATGTAAGTAATACCAACGATCTGCAATCTCTTAGAAATTATGTAGAAGATCAGCGTGAACAAATGCAGAACATCATAGGGGGTATGCAAAGCGATCTTAAGAGACTAGTACGTGCATTTGATAAATCTAGTATCACAAATTTTCCTTTGCACGAGGTTGAGTTAGGAGGTAACACGTGTAACACATCGGCTATAGGTTGTCACGACCAGTCACAACCCCTTTATGGGATACCGATGGACACATACCCTGAGCAACCGCAAATCGGCAGCAAATCAGCCGATCTGCGGATGCCTGGACCGTCCGCACGTGAGCGCGGACCGTCCGGACCAACAACAGTCGGGCCGATTTTTAATGAGTTACCTAGATATGCGCCCGAACCACCACACACGACACAGAATCTAAACTACCCAGTCGGACCGTCCGCGTACAACGACGGACGATCCGCACACAATCACGGACGGTCCGGGCCAATGTCCAGACAGTCCGCGCATGAATCTTTTGAGGAGGATTATTACCTAAATCCTCGCCCGTCCCAGCAACACTTCCCATCACACTATGCAATGCACCAGCCCATTAATTCAGGATCTAGAGCCTAGGAAAGCTTTCCGGCCCCACCTAGAAGGCCGGAAAGAAACGATCAAACCTATGAGCCATATAGGGCAAATGGAAATGCACCACGTAACTCAAACCAATGGGGGAAAGACAACATGCTAATATCCAGCCAACCCCACTTATGTTTGACCAGAGAGCCGGTGGTCTCGCACCGGCTGCCATTGATATAGTAAGGGAAGAAATAGCCGGGGCGTTCCGAGATAAGCTCGGAGTAAGCATGGTCCCTGGGGGGCAATCATATCGGAAACCTTATGACAGCCGATTTGATCACCACCCATACCCACAGGGAACCAGGATACCTGAATTCACAAAATTTTTGGGTGATCAAGGAAAGAACACACGTGAACACATAGGCCAATTTTTAGCACAATTAGGAGAGTTGGCCGACACAGAGGCATTTCGCGTACGTTTATTTTCATTATCTTTAACAGGAACTGCGTTTGCATGGTACGCCACTTTACCTCCTAATTCCATTTCATCATGGGGGGATTTAGAACAAAAATTTCATGATCATTTTTTCTCCGGTGACTATGAGTTGGATTTGGTAGACTTAGTGTCATTACGACAAGCAAAAGATGAATCGGTTAATGATTACATCCGGAGATTCCGAGATACAAGAAACCGATGCTTCCAAATTCATTTAGCAGAAAAACAGCTAGCAGGATTAGCCTTTAATGGTTTACGATATTATTTAAAAGAAAGATTAGAAGGCATCCAATTTTTTACGCTAGCACAGTTACACCAGAGAGCTTTGGCTTGCGAAACCCGGAGCAAAGAAACTGCTAAAACAATGTGTCACAACGTACATATAGTAGAATGCGACCAAAGTAGCTCGGATGACGAATCAGCGGAAGTGTATGCTGCTGAAATGGTTTGGCCAAAACAGGCCAAATCTTTGGCTTGTCCCTCCTTGCAGCCGGTTCAAAAGAAACGGCAAGAGGAGGTTAAGTTTACGTTTAATGTCGGTAAGTGTGATAAAATATTTGACAAGTTACTCAAAAATGGCAATATTAAAATAAATCACATTGTTCCATCCGCCGACGAGCTAAAACGTCGTGCGTACTGTAAGTGGCATAACTCATTTTCTCATGCCACTAATGATTGTAATGTATTTCGGCGACAGATTCAATCGACCATTAATGAAGGACGATTGAAATTTCAGGAAATGCAGTGGATACAGAGCCCTTTCCGATGAACATGATTGACTTCGAGGGCAAGAAAGTCCTAGTTCGGCCAAACACAGCCGATAAAGACAAAGGCAAAGAGACAATCATCGGCAATGCTAAAGAGGCCGATGGAGATCGTAAAGTTTCTTGCAGGAAAGTGGTGGCCGAGAAAACTCCTGATGGAGGGGAGACCCTAAAGGTGACCATCACAGCCTCCAGTACTGGGGGGCAAGCGCAGACAGGGAGATAGATGCAGGAACCCGTGCTGCGTATCCCGGACGGTCCGGCACGTAGGCGCGGACGGTCCGGGACCCCACCGGACGGTCCGGAGAGCTCCGACGGACGGTCCGGCCGTACTCAGGATTCACAATGTCCACGTACTTTCAAACCACGACGACCAGAGATAGGTACGTGGAAAACAAATACATTCAAGGCAGCTGGTCGGTTGGTTAAAGCCGGCCCAACTTTTGATCAATTATTGTCTAAATACGTAAAAAAGAAGGCCGGCCCTAGTGACCGGCCAGCAAAGCGACCCCTCTCACCCATTCATGAGCAGCGTCAGGTCAGGCCGATTGGACCACCCCACCAATCGGAAGAAATGAAAGGTCATACTGTACAAGTGAGACCTAACGTACCTGCATGGACACCTCCACCTCCATATCCACCTATGCCATATCCATACACATATTTACCTCCGCCATATGTCCCAAATCAAATGTGGGGCATGCCACCATATCCATTTGGGATGCCACAGTACCTCGCCTGGGGGGCACCCCAAACATCTGTTTTTGACAGGTTGACGCCACCAGTACAAGACCGATTGAGCACTGCTCAATCCGGTCACCAGGCACAAACCCAACAGGATTGTCGGACTACTCGACCTTCCAGGCCGACCAATCCGGCAGGGGGGCATATGCCTGCAGCAACTCAAAAAACAACAAAAAAGGACATCATCAAAATAGGCACTGCAGATGTTATCATACAAGAAGATAATAAAGGGTCGATGATTTTCGGCGAATCGGCCAACACGGCCGAAAAGGATACGACTACCATCAAAAGAGCTGATCCAAAATACTCCATGCCTCGATGGTGCCCAGCGGGATTGACACGATCCCAAAAGAGAAAATTACAGCGCCTAAGAGCAAAGGAGAGCCAGGAGAAGGAGGCGGAAAAGACATTTAATGACACACATCCACTATACCCGCCACCGCAAAAGAAATGGAGACCAAAGGCCGTTGAGAAAAAACAAACGGCCACAAAAATAGAAAGTCAATCTGCACCAGGCGTGGACCGTCCGGCCCCTGCGCGCGGACCGTCCGCCGTTCACCAGGAAGTCTCTGGACAATCTGCACCAGGCGCGGACCGTCCGGCCCCCGCACGCGGACCGTCCGCCGTTCACCAGGAAGCCTCCAACGACACGACAACATCAATGGAAGAGGACGACCTGCTGGGAGAAGACCTGGTCGACTACGAGGCTTCTCCAGAACGCCCAGGTATGGATGTAAATATTATTACATTTTCTGCCGATTGTACTATTATCGGCGACGATGAACCTGTTGTTGCCCAGTTTGATTTTGGTCCTAAAGAAGCCACCTTTACTAAACCAAAAGAATCGGTAAATCATTTAAAGCCGCTCTTCGTGCGCGGCCACATTGATGAGATACCGATTGCTAAGATGTTGGTAGATGGAGGGGCGGCTGTAAATCTAATGCCTTATTCATTATACAGAAAATTAGGTAAACAAGATGACGAACTTGTCAAGACCAACATGACCCTCAGCGGTGTTGGAACTGATAGTTCGATCAAAGCCAGGGGAGTCACGTCCGTTGAATTAACCATCGGGACTAAGACCCTTGTTGCTGCATTCTTCGTCGCTGATGTAGAAGGAAATTACAGTTTAATCCTAGGCAGAGATTGGATTCACGCCAATCAATGTATACCTTCTACATTATATCAAATGCTGATACAATGGGTAGGCGATGACATAGAACAAGTACATGCTGATGTATCGGCCTGCATCGCTGTGGCCGATGCCCCTGTACTCTGGACTTATGAGACTGCTACATGTCTCATAGGAGTAGACTTTTCTGATTATCAATTCATAAGTATAGATAAGAAAGGTTTCATTCCTGTAATGCTAGAGCCGATGGAGAATTGGCTAAATCCTAAATAAAGTTAAATGATGAATACACACAAAGTTCATGAGTCTTTGGTCACGGACAGTTCGGCCGCCAAGGCCGGATACCACAGCGAAAAGACAGTATTACGGATGATCCGGTCCCCGAGACCGGAAAGTCCGCCATCACACAAAGATCATCTGATTCCTCTGTGGGGGACATGATAGAGGAATTCAGAGATCTTGATAAACTAGGACAGGGGTTTACATCGGCCGATCCTTTGGAGGAGATTGACATAGGAGATGGTAAAACTCCAAGGCCGACTTTTGTAAACAAGACCCTGGAGACCGATTCTAGAAATGAGATGATCGGTCTATTGAAGGAATATTAAGATTGCTTTGCTTGGAATTATACTGAGATGCCTGGATTAAGCCGAGAGATTGTAGAGCATCGGCTGCCTATTAAATCTGGTTTCAAACCTTTCAAGCAAAGAGCTAGAACATTTCGTCCGGATCTTCTCCCACGCATCAAGGACGAAATCCACCGGCTGCTAGAAGCTGATTTTATCAGACCTTGCAGATACGCAGAGTGGGTCTCCAATATTGTGCCGGTGGAGAAGAAGGAGACAGGTAAACTTAGAGTATGCATTGATTTTCGCAATTTAAATAGAGCAACTCCTAAAGACGAATATCCCATGCCCATAGCCGACACATTAATCAATAATGCATCAGGAAATAGAATTATTAGCTTCCTTGATGGTAATGCCGGATATAATCAGATTTTCATGGCCGAAGAAGATGCGTCTAAAACGGCCTTTATATGTCCAGGCTTCATTGGTTTATTTGAGTGGGTTGTCATGACATTTGGTCCGAAAAATGCTGGTGCTACTTATCAGAGGGCTATGAATTTGATCTTCCATGAATTGTTAGGAAACACTGTGGAAGTTTACATTGATGATATTGTAGTCAAATCGGCTGAGTTTAGTTCTCATATAGCTGATTTGCGCAAGGCCTTTGATAAAATGCATCAGTATGGTTTGAAAATGAACCCACGTAAATGTACTTTTGGAGTGTCGGCTGGTAAGTTTTTAGGATTTGTCATACATGAACATGGTATAGAGATAGACCCTGATCGAATCAAGTCTATTCGGAATGTGGGGCCTCCGACCTGTAAAGTCGAGGTACAGAGGTTCCTTGGCAAGGTGAATTATTTACGAAGGTTTATTTCTAACCTAGCCGGGAAGATTGATGCGTTTACCCCTATTCTTCGGCTTAAGAATGATGTCGAATTCGCTTGGGGGGCAGAACAACAAGAAGCATTTGATCTCATCAAAAAATACTTATCTTCGGCTCCCGTATTAAAAGCACCACAAGCAGGAGTGCCATTTCGATTATACATTGCAGCTGAGGATAAGGTCATTAGGGCTGTTCTGACACAAGAAACTGAGGGGAAGGAGCATGTGGTGGCATATCTAAGCCGAAGGTTGGTGGATGCTGAAACAAGGTACACTTTTATTGAAAAGTTATGCTTATGCTTGTTTTACGCATGCACCAAATGTAGATGGTATTTACTGTCTAGTCATTGCACTGTTTCTGGTCAAGCCGATGTGATCAAATACATGTTGCATAACCCAATTATGAGTGGTAGAATTGGTAAGTGGGCTTATGCACTAATAGAATATGACTTGGCCTACGAACCATTGAAATCTATGAAAGGCCAAGTCGTAGCGGATTTCATTGTAGAACATCGGGTTAATGATATTCATGAGCTAGACATATCATACCTCACTATTACTCCTTGGACTTTATATTTTGATGGATCGGTTTGCAATGAAGGGTAAGGAATTGGCATTGTACTTGTTTCACCAAGTAATGTCTCCTTTGACTTCTCTAGCCGATTGAAAACTTATTGCACTAATAATCAAGCTGAATATGAGGCCCTCCTATTCGGTTTAGAACTTTTAAATGGTATGGGAGTAAGACATGTGATGGTATTTGGTGATTCTCAGCTGGTTGTCCAACAAGTGTTAGAAGAATATCAATGTTTTGATGGTACTCTAAATAGTTACCTTGAGAAATGTTGGAGCATAATCCATTCTTTTGACGAATTCAGTATTCGACATATCTCTAGAGTTGAGAATCATAGAGCTAATGATTTGGCACAAGATGCATCAGGTTATCGGATAAAGAGAGGGAAGTTTCACAAAGCTGAAAATCTGATAACCAGTGCAAAGCCAAATTCCCAGGTCGCGGACCGTCCGCGTGATGACGCCGGACCGTCCGGGGTTACCAGAAATGTTCTTTTCATTAATTCGGCTGACAATGAAGCCGATGCAAGTGATTGGAGGACACCTATACTTAATTATTTACGAAATCCCAATATCAGGACAGATAAGAACATTCGGCGAACAGCTTTCAAGTATGTTTTGATGAGTGATGAACTTTACCGCCGAACAGTCAATGACATCCTGCTTAAGTGCTTGGGCCCAGATGACGCTATATTAGCCATGGCCGAAGTACATGAGGGAATTTGTGGTACTCATCAATCAGCTCCAAAGATGAAGTGGTTGTTGCGAAGGTCTGGTTTTTATTGGCCTAGTATGATAGCTGATTGTTTCAAGTACTACAAGGGTTGCCAAGTGTGTCAAAAATTCGGCGACCTACAGTTGGTCCCTGCAGCCGAATTACATCCTATCATCAAGCCTTGGCCGTTCAGAGGATGGGGATTAGACTTTATTGGAGAAATTCATCCTTCATCATCAAAGGGGCATCGGTTTGTGTTAGTTGCCACTGACTACTTCACCAAATGGACTGAAGCCGTTGCTCTAAAGAACATGACACACAAGGAGGTAATTGAGTTTATAACTGAGCATATCATTCATAGATTCGGCATTCCCCAGACCTTAACTACAGATCAAGGTACTTCTTTTATGTCAAAGGAGGTACGTGAATTTGCCGAATTATACAGAATTAAGCTGCTTAATTCATCTCCATATTATGCTCAGGCCAATGGTCAGGCCGAGTCTAGCAATAGGACATTGATTAATTTGATAAAAAAGAAAATATCTGATAATCCTAAACATTGGCATAAGATTTTGTCTGAGGCTTTATGGGCTCATAGAATATCTAAACATAGGGCTACTAAAGTATCTCCTTTTGACCTTGTCTATGGGCAGGAAGCAGTGTTGCCTGTGGAAATAAGTTTGAATGCTATCAGGTTCGCCAGACAAAATGATCTAACTGCTACCGATTATTATGATTCAATGATGGATAATATTGATGAGGTGACTGACAAAAGGAAGATAGCTTTGGGAGCAATAGAAAAGGACAAAATCATGGTAGCCAGGGCCTACAACAAGAAGGTCAAAGCAAAATCATTTCAAGTAGGGGACTTGGTGTGGAAGACCATTCTGCCTCTAAGGAATGAAGACCGGAAGTTCGGGAAATGGTCACCAAGCTGGGAAGGCCCTTATAAAGTAAAACAGGTGATGTCTGGCAATGCCTATTTGCTACAAACATTACAAGGCAAGGACTTGCCTAAGGCTTTGAATGGGCGTTTCCTCAAACAGTACCATTCTAGTATGTGGCAGGATGCCTAAGAGAACCGATGTAATCACATCGAGTTAGTTGCTTTTGGTTTGCTCAGCTCCACCAAAAGGCAGAGGGGGCATATTTTGAGCACCATATTGAGCGGCCGGACGGTCCAGCCCTGAGGTCGGACGGTCCGCGGTCCGGACAGTCTGCGCCTGTGGGCCGGACGGTCCGCGCATGCGCAGAGCAGTTTAGGGTTCCGAGTTTTGTACTATGTTTGTTGGCTAGATTTGCGGAATTAACCCGGAATCCAGTCGTGTAAAGGGTCCATCCCCCCTCCTCTATATAAAGAGAGGTCTACGGCCGATTTGTAACAATCAATCAAATCAATACAACTTCTATTCGCATTTATTTCCAGTACAATTAGGAGTAGTTCTAGTCTAGTTCTAGTTTAGCCTCTTGATCCCCAAATTCTCCGCCTCTCCTCGACTCTACGTCGATTAGAGGAGTCTAGGTCGGCCGGCCCGAGCCTAGACAACACCTAGGATCTCTCCTCCCCGATGGGGTCCCTCCCGGGAGCGAGATCCAGGCGCCGCCGGCGATCTTCCGCCGCCCCTGCGCACGCGCGGACCGTCCGGCCCCAGGGCACGGACCGTCCGGCCGTCAGGCAGGAAACCCTAGCCCCTGCGCCAGGTCGCGGACCGTCCGGCCCCAGGCCGCGGACCGTCCGCGCCTGACCAGAGAGCACCGCCGCCGGTTCTTCTTGAGTATTTGGCGCTCCGAAAAAGCGTCAACAATGTTGTATAGTGTTTATGAGTGCAAAGAGTTTTAGAAAATGTTAAAATATCTTGAGAATGTTCCCGAATGTTTTTGGAATCTTTGAAACGTTTCTCCGAGTATTAAAATTTGATTTTAGTATTTTCGGTATTATTTAAATCCCTAAAATTTAGTAATATATATCTTTCTCCCGGTATGCCGCTTGCGTCTGCAACACACTCGTCTATCTCAGCATCTACCCTCATGTCTATCCCCATCTAAACCCCGACATTTACCTCGTCTACCCTTCACCTACCTCACCATCTACCCCTGTATATTCTCCCCCATCTATCCTCTTGCTTCGCCTCGTTGTGCGCACAATAGACATGTCCAAATGGGCCGGCCCGGCAGTGGGCCCATGACCCAGCACGGTCGTGGCCCGGCACGAGCACGGCCCGGCCCGACTAGAACCGTGCCCGGTGAAAGGGAATTAGGCTTACACCTAGTTCCTAAATGATTTTGGTGGTTGAATTGCCCAACACAAATAATTGGACTAACTAGTTTTGCTCTAGTGTACAAGTTATACAGGTGCCAAAGGTTCACACTTAGCCAATAAAAAGACCAAGTTTTGGGTTCAACAAAAGAGCAAAGGGACAACCGAAGGCACCTCTGGTCTGGCGCACCGGACAGTCCGGTGTGCCACCGGACAGTGTCCGGTGCACCAGAGGACTCCAACTCAAACTTGTCACCTTCGGGAAAATCCAGAGGCGCTCCGCTATAATTCACCGGACTGTCCGGTGTACACCGGACAGTGTCCGGTGCTCCAAGGAAGAGCGGCTCTGGAACTCGCCAGCTTCGGGAATTCGCAACGGCTAGTCCGCTATAATTCACCGGACATGTCCGGTGTACACCGGACTGTCCGGTGTGACATCGAAGCAACGGATACTTCGGCGCCAACAGCTACCTGCAGCGCATTTAATGCGTGCCAGCGCACGCAGAAGTCAGGCACGCCCATACTGGCGCACCGGACACTCTACAGTACATGTCCGGTGCGCCACCGGACATCCAGGCGGGCCCAGAAGACAGTGCTCCAATGGTCGAATCCCAACGGCTTTGATGACGTGGCTGGCGCACCGGACATGTCCGGTGTACACCGGACTGTCCGGTGCACCATACGACAGTCAGCCTCCACCAAACGGCTAGTTTGGTGGTTGGGGCTATAAATAACCCCAACCACCCCACATTCAAGTCATCCAAGTTTTCCAGCTTCCAACCACTATACAAGAGCTAGCATTCATTGCAAAGCACACCAAAGAGATCAAATCCTCTCCCAACTCCACACAAAGCTTTAGTGACTAGAGAGAGTGATTTGTAGTGTTCAATTGAGCTCTTGCGCTTGGATCGCTTCTTTTCTTTCGCATTCTTTCTTGAGATCATACTCACTTGTAATTGAGGCAAGAGACACCAATTGTGTGGTGGTCCTTGCGGGAAGTTTGATTCCCAAGTGATTTGAGAAGAGAAGCTCACTCGGTCCGAGGGACCGTTTGAGAGAGGGAAAGGGTTGAAAGAGACCCGGTCTTTGTGACCACCTCAACGGGGAGTAGGTTTGCGAGAACCGAACCTCGGTAAAACAAATCCGTGTGTCACACTCTTTATTTGCTTGCGATTTGTTTTGCACCCTCTCTTGCGGACTCGATTATATTTCTAACGCTAACCCGGCTTGTAGTTGTGATTATTTTTGAGAATTTCAGTTTGGCCCTATTCACCCCCCCTCTAGGCGACTTTCAATTGGTATCAGAGCCTAGTGCTTCATTAGAGCCTAACCGCTCGAAGTGATGTCGGGAGATCATGCCAAGAAGGAGATGGAGACCAGCGAAAAGCCCACTACAAGCAACGAGAAAGCCCTATCGGGAGAGTCCCACAACAAGGAGAAGAGGAAGGAAAAGAAGAAGGAGAAGAAGACTTCTTCTCACAAGTCGCATCGGAGTGGCGACAAAATAAAAAAGATGAGGAAGGTGGTCTACTACGAAACCGACACTTCATCACCTTCTACCTCCGGCTCCGACGCGCCCTCCATAACTTCTAAGCGCCATGAGCGCAAGAAGTTTAGTAAGATCCCCTTACACTACTCTCGCATTTCTAGACATACTCCATTACTTTCCGTTCCATTAGGGAAACCGCCAACCTTTGACGGTGAAGATTATGCTAGATAGAGTGATTTAATGAAATTTCATCTAACCTCACTCCACAAAAGTCTATGGAATGTTGTTGAGTTTGGAGCACAAGTACCAACCATAGGGGATGAAGATTATGATGAGGACGAGGTTGCCCAAATCGAGCACTTCAACTCTCAAGCAACAACAATACTCCTCGCTTCTCTAAGTAGAGAGGAGTATAACAAAGTGCAAGGGTTGAAGAGCGCCAAGGAGGTTTGGGATGTGCTCAAAACCGCACACGAAGGAGATGAGCTCACAAAGATCACCAAGCGGGAGACGATCGAGGGGGAGCTCGGTCGCTTCCGTCTTTGCAAAGGGGAGGAGCCACAAAACATGTACAACTGGCTCAAGACCTTAGTGAATCAAGTGCGCAACCTCGGGAGCAAGAAATGGGATGACCACGAAATGGTTAAGGTTATTTTAAGATCACTTATTTTTCTTAACCCTACTCAAGTTCAATTAATTTGTGGCAACCCTAGATATACACTAATGACTCCCGAGGAAGTAATCGGGAATTTTGTAAGTTTTGAGTGCATGATCGAAGGCTCAAGGAAGATCAATGAGCTTGACGATCCCTCCACGTCTGAAGCACAATCGGTCGCATTCAAGGCGACAGAGGAGAAGAAGGAGGAGTCTACACCAAGTAGACAACCAATCGATGCCTCCAAGCTCGACAATGAGGAAATGGCGCTCGTCATCAAAAGCTTCCGCCAAATCCTCAAACAAAGGAGGGGGAAGGACTACAAAACCCGCTCCAAGAAAGTGTGTTACAAATGTGGTAAGCCCGGTCATTTTATTGCAAAATGTCCTATATCTAGTGACAGTGACAGGGGTGACGACAAGAAGGGGAGAAGAAAGGAAAAGAAGAGATACTACAAGAGGAAGGGCGGCGATGCCCATGTTTGTCGGGAGTGGGACTCCGACGAAAGCTCTAGCGACTCCTCCGACGACGAGGACGCCGCCAACATCGTCGTCACCAAGGGACTTCTCTTCCCCAACGTCGGCCACAAGTGCCTCATGGCAAAGGACGGCAAAAAGAAGAAGGTTAAATCTAAATCCTCCACTAGATATGAGTCTTCTAGTGATGAAAATGCTAGTGATGAGGAAGATAACTTACGCACTCTTTTTGCCAACCTCAACATGCAACAAAAAGAGAAACTTAATGAATTGATTAGTGCCATCCATGAGAAGGATGATCTCTTGGATTCCTAAGAGGACTTCCTTATTAAAGAAAATAAGAAGCATGTTAAGGTCAAAAATGCTTACGC
The DNA here is from genome assembly GCF_902167145.1 of Zea mays. Lineage (NCBI taxonomy): Eukaryota > Viridiplantae > Streptophyta > Magnoliopsida > Poales > Poaceae > Zea > Zea mays. Next base: position 117,578,575 of record NC_050101.1, on the reverse strand, counting down.
TCTAGAAGTAGAAAAATGTGAAAAACTTTCTAGTGAGCTAAGTTCTTGCCATGAAACTATAGACAACCTTAGAAATGAAAATGCTAATTTGTTAGCTAAGGTTGATTCAAATGTTTGTAATGTTTCAATTCCCAATCTTAGAAATGATAATGATGATTTACTTGCTAAGATTGAAGAATTAAACATGTCTCTTACTAGCCTTAGGATTGAGAATGAAAAATTGCTTGCTAAGGCTAAGGATTTTGATGTTTGCAATGCTACTATTTCCGACCTTAGAAGTAGAAATGATATATTACATGCTAAGGTTGTAGAATTAAAATCTTGCAAACCCTCTACATCTACCGTTGAGCACACTTCCATTTGTACTAGATGTAGAGATGTTGATATTAATGTTATTCATGATCACATGACTTTAATTAAACAACAAAATGATCATATAACAAAATTAGATGCTAAAATTGCCGAGCATAACTTAGAAAACGAAAAATTTAAATTTGCTAGAAGTATGCTCTATAGTGGGAGACGCCCTGGCATCAAGGATGGCATTGGCTTCCAACAGGGAGGCAATGTCAAACTTAGTGCCCCTCCTAAGAAATTGTCCAACTTTGTTAAGGGCAAGGCTCCCATGCCTCAGGATAACAAGGGTTACATTTTATACCCTGTCGGTTATCCCGAGGACAAAATTAGGAGAATTCATTCTAGGAAGTCTCACTCTGGCCCTAATCATGCTTTCATGTATAAGGGTGAGACATCTAGCTCTAGGCAACCAACCCGTGCTAAGTTGCCTAAAAAGAAAACTCCTAGTGCATCAAATGAACATAGTTTTTCATTCAAAACTTTTGATGCATCATATGTGTTAACTAACAAATCCGGCAAGGTAGTTGCCAAATATGTTGGGGGCAAGCACAAGGGGTCAAAGACTTGTGTTTGGGTACCCAAAGTTCTTGTTTCTAATGTCAAAGGACCCAAAACCATTTGGGTACCTAAAGTCAAGAACTAAACTTGTTTTGTAGGTTTATGCATCCGGGGGCTCAAGTTGGATTATCGACAGCGGGTGCACAAACCACATGACAGGGGAGAAGAAGATGTTCTCCTCCTATGAGAAAAACCAAGATCCCCAACGAGCTATTACATTCAGGGATGGAAATCAAGGTTTGGTCAAAGGTCTTGGTAAAATAGCTATATCTCCTGACCATTCTATTTCCAATGTTTTTCTTGTAGATTCATTAGACTACAACTTGCTTTCTGTATCTCAATTATGTAAAATGGGCTACAACTGTTTATTCACTGATGTAGGTGTCACTGTCTTTAGAAGAAGTGATGATTCAATAGCATTTAAGGGAGTGTTAGAGGGTCAGCTGTACTTAGTGGATTTTGATAGAGCTGAACTCGACACTTGCTTAATTGCTAAGACTAACATGGGCTGGCTCTGGCATCGCCGACTAGCACATGTTGGGATGAAGAATCTTCATAAGCTTCTAAAGGGAGAGCACATTTTAGGACTAACAAACGTTCATTTTGAGAAAGACAGGATTTGTAGAGCATGCCAAGCAGGGAAGCAAGTTGGCACTCATCATCCACACAAGAACATCATGACGACCGACAGGCCGCTTGAGCTACTCCACATGGATCTATTCGGCCTGATTGCTTACATAAGCATCGGCGGGAGTAAGTATTGTCTTGTAATTGTGGATGACTATTCTCGCTTCACTTGGGTGTTCTTTTTGCAGGAAAAATCTCATACCCAAGAGACCTTAAAGGGATTCTTGAGACGGGCTCAAAACGAGTTCGGCTTAAGCATCAAGAAAATAAGAAGCAACAATGGGACGGAGTTCAAGAACTCTCAAATCGAAGGCTTCCTTGAGGAGGAGGGCATCAAGCATGAGTTCTCTTCTCCCTACACTCCTGTCGGGGACCATAATTAGGGGTACCCTCAAGGCGCCTAATTCTCAGCTGGTAACCCCCATCAGCATAAAGCTGCAAAGGCCTGATGGGTGCGATTAAGTCAGGGGTCAGTCCATACGAGTGACTCGATCACGCTTCGCCCGAGCCTAGCCTCGGACAAGGGCAGCCGACCTCGAGGGACTTCCGTCTCGCCCGAGGCCCCCCTTTTAACGGCGGACACATCTCCGGCTCGCCCGAGGCCTTGGCTTCGCTAAGAAGCAACCCTGACTAAATCGCCGCACCGACTGACCGAGTTGCAGGAGCATTTAACGCAAAGGTGGTCTGACACCTCTATCCTGACGCGCGCCCCCCGGCAGAGCCGAAGTGACCGCCGTCACTCCACCGCTCCACTGACCGGTCTGACAGAAGGACAGCGCCGCCTGCGCCACTCCGACTGTAGTGCCACTCGACAGAGTGAGTCTGACAGGCAGTCAGGCCTTGCCAAAGGCGCCATAGGAAGCTCCGCTCCGCCCGACCCAGGGCTCGGACTCGGGCTAAGCCCCGGAAGACGGCGAACTCCGCTCCGCCCGACCCAGGGCTCGGACTCGGGCTAAGACCCGGAAGACGGCGAACTCCGCTCCGCCCGACCCCAGGGCTCGGACTCGGGCAAAGACCCGCAAGACGGCGAACTCCGCTCCGCCCGACCTCAAGGCTCGGACTCGGGCTAAGACCCAGAAGACGGCGAACTCCGCTCCGCCCGACCCCAGTGCTCGGACTCGGGCTAAGACCCGGAAGACGGCGAACTCCGCTCTGCCCGACCCCAGGGCTCGGACTCGGGCTAAGACCCGGAAGACGACGAACTCCGCCTCGCCCGACCCCAGGGCTCGGACTCCGCTCTGGCCTCTGCCGAACGACCTCCGCCTCGCCCGACCCAGGGGCTCGGGCTCGGCCTCGGCAACAGGAGACAGACTCGACCTCAGCTTCGGAGGAGCCCCCACGTCGCCCGGCCTCGGACGCGGGCCCACCACGTCAACAGGGAGCGCCATCATCACCCTACCCCGAGCCGACTCGGGCCGCAAAGAACAAGACTGGTGTCCCATCTGGCCAGCTCCGCCAGATAGGCAATGATGGCGCCCCGCGTGCCCTGTGACGACGGCAGCTCTCAGCCCCTGTCGGGGACCATAATTAGGGGTACCCTCAAGACGCCTAATTCTCAGCTGGTAACCCCCATCAGCATAAAGCTGCAAAGGCCTGATGCGTGCGATTAAGTCAGGGGTCAGTCCATACGAGTGACTCGATCACGCTTCGCCCGAGCCTAGCCTCGGACAAGGGCAGCCGACCTCGAGGGACTTCTGTCTCGCCCGAGGCCCCCCTTTTAACGGCGGACACATCTCCGGCTCGCCCGAGGCCTTGGCTTCGCTAAGAAGCAACCCTGACTAAATCGCCGCACCGACTGACCGAGTTGCAGGAGCATTTAACGCAAAGGTGGCCTGACACCTCTATCCTGACGCGCGCCCCCCGGCAGAGCCGAAGTGACCGCCGTCACTCCGCCGCTCCACTGACCGGTCTGACAGAAGGACAGCGCCGCCTGCGCCACTCCGACTGCAGTGCCACTCGACAGAGTGAGTCTGACAGGCAGTCAGGCCTTGCCAAAGGCGCCATAGGAAGCTCCGCTCCGCCCGACCTAGGGCTCGGACTCGGGCTAAGCCCCGGAAGACGGCGAACTCCGCTCCGCCTGACCCAGGGCTCGGACTCGGGCTAAGACCCGGAAGACGGCGAACTCCGCTCCGCCCGACCCCAGGGCTCGGACTCGGGCAAAGACCCGCAAGACGGCGAACTCCGCTCTGCCCGACCCCAAGGCTCGGACTCGGGCTAAGACCCGGAAGACGGCGAACTCCGCTCCGCCCGACCCCAGGGCTCGGACTCGGGCTAAGACCCGGAAGACGGCGAACTCCGCTCCGCCCGACCCCAGGGCTCGGACTCGGGCTAAGACCCGGAAGACGACGAACTCCGCCTCGCCCGACCCCAGGGCTCGGACTCCGCTCTGGCCTCTGCCGAACGACCTCCGCCTCGCCCGACCCAGAGGCTCGGGCTCGGCCTCGGCAACAGGAGACAGACTCGACCTCAGCTTCGGAGGAGCCGCCACGTCGCCCGGCCTCGGACGCGGGCCCGCCACGTCAACAGGGAGCGCCATCATCACCCTACCCCGAGCCGACTCGGGCCGCAAAGAACAAGACTGGTGTCCCATCTGGCCAGCTCCGCCAGATAGGCAATGATGGCGCCCCGCGTGCCCTGTGACGACGGCGGCTCTCAGCCCCCTTACGGAAGCAGGGGGACGTCAGCAAAGACTCGACCGCTCCGACAGCTGTCCCTCCACCAAGCTCCGTTGCTCCTCCGACAGCCACGACATCACACCAGCAGGGTGCCAAGATCTCTCCGGCTGCCACATTGGCATGTACTTAGGGCGCTAGCTCTCCCTCCGCTAGACACGTAGCACTCTGCTACACCCCCCATTGTACACCTGGATCCTCTCCTTACGACTATAAAAGGAAGGACCAGGGCCTTCTTAGAGAAGGTTGGCCGCGCGGGACCGAGGACGGGACATGCGCTCTCTTGGGGCCGCCCGCTTCCCTCACCCGCGTGGACGCTTGTAACCCCCCTACTGCAAGCGCACCCGACCTGGGCGCGGGACGAACACGAAGGTCGCGGTATTTCCACCTCTCTCACACCCGTCTCCGGCCACCTCGCCTCTCCCCCCTTCGCGCTCGCCCACGCGCTCGACCCATCTGGGCTGGGGCACGCGGCACACTCACTCGTCGGCTTAGGGACCCCCCGGTCTCGAAATGGCGACAGTTGGCGCGCCAGGTAGGGGCCTGCTGCGTGCTGACGAACAGCTTCCCGTCAAGCTCCAGATGGGCAGTCTCCAGCAACCTCTCCGGCCCGGGACGATGCTCCGTTTCGGGAGTCTTGAGTTCATGTCCTTCGACGGCAGCTACGACATGATACTCCTTCCACCGCCGCGCGACAACGACAATGGCGGCCGACAACCCGCCCGCCGACGGCGGAATCGACGACATCTTCCCCGCGGGGTGGAAGAACAACATTCGAGCTCACTCCGTCCTCTCCCCCGCCAACGGAGGAGGAGGCGGGGCAACCAAGGCCAAGCGGGAGGCCTCGCTTCGTCGGCCGTCGAGCGAATCGACGCCCCCGACGCCCCAACGGAAGGCACGCCGGGCGTCGACCTCACGTTCGAGACAAAGGCAAGCGCCGTCCCCCCGCGACACGCTGATCCCGAGCAAGAAGACGACGCCAGCACGCTCGCGGAAAGCTTGCGGGACGTCGCCCTCGTACCTGAGACGACGGTGCAACCAGTCCCCGATGTGACTACGTCGCTCCTCGTCGACCAAAAGGTACTAACTAACTCCCATCTTACGTCATTTCGACTCGGCCTCAACCCGCCTAGCAACCTTGCTTTGGCGGGCGCTCTCATTGAGGCGAGTGCAACCCCACTGGGGTTTCGTATGCGGTCGCCTTGGGACCGATTGACGGACGTCTCGACCTACGGGCCCTCTGGGTCCGAGGAAGATGACGATCCCAGCATCTGTTGGGATTTCTCTGGATTTGGCAACCCCAGTGCCATGCGGGACTTCATGACCACATGTGACTACTGCCTCTCCGACTGTTCCGACGGTAGCCGCAGCCTTGACAACGAGGACTGCGGCCCAAGCCGCGAATGTTTCCACGTCGAGCTAGGGGATCCCTCCGAAGGCAACCATCTTGGCATGCCGGAGGACGGTGATCTTCCTAGGCCGGTGCCCCGCGCCGACATCCCGCGGGAGCTAGCTGTGGTCCCCGTTCCGGTGGGGGGTCACGACCCACAGCTCGAGCAAGTCCGCGGGGCGTAGGCCAGGCTCGACGAGGGAGCAGGAGCACTTGAGCCGATCCGTCGGGACGTCGGGCAGGTATGGGCGGGCCAACCCCCGGCCGGAGAAACACGTCACCTGCCCCAAGGTCTCCAGCACCGCGTCGCCAACGATGTCAGGGTCAGGCCGCCGCCCGCATCCAGCGGGGTTGGTCAGAACCTGGCAGCCGCAGCGATGCTCCTCCGCGCGATGCCGGAGCCATCAACCACCGAGGGTCGGCGAATCCAGGGAGAGCTCAAGAATCTCCTGGAAGACGCTGCGGCCCGACGGGCCGAGAGCACCGCCTCCCGAAGACAGGGATACCCCTCGGAACCTCATGCCGCGACTTCCCGATTCATGCGGGAAGCCTCGGTCTACACCGGGCGCACGCGCAACACCGCGCCTGCGGCCCCGGGCCACCTCGGCAACGAGCACCATCGTCGCGACCGTCGGGCCCACCTCGACGATAGGGTGCGCCGAGGCTACCACCCCAGGCATGGGGGACGCTACGATAGCGGGGAGGATTGGAGTCCCTCGCCCGAACCACCCGGTCCGCAGGCCTTCAGTCGGGCCATCCGACGGGCGCCATTCCCGACCCGGTTCCGACCCCCGACTACTATCGCGAAGTACTCGGGGGAAACGAGACCGGAACTGTGGCTCGCGGACTACCGCCTGGCCTGCCAACTGGGTGGAACGGACGACGACAACCTCATCATTCGTAACCTCCCCCTGTTCCTCTCCGACACCGCTCGCGCCTGGTTGGAGCACCTGCCTCCGGGGCAGATCTCCAACTAGGACGACTTGGTCCAAGCCTTCGCCGGCAATTTCCAGGGCACGTACGTGCGCCCCGGGAATTCCTGGGACCTTCGGAGCTGCCGGCAACAGCCGGGAGAGTCTCTCCGGGATTACATCCGGCGATTCTCGAAGCAGCGCACCGAGCTGCCCAACATCAACGACTCGGATGTCATCGGCGCGTTCCTTGCCGGCACCACCTGCCACGACCTGGTGAGCAAGTTGGGTCGCAAGACCCCCACCAGGGCGAGCGAGCTGATGGACATCGCCACCAAGTTCGCCTCTGGCCAGGAGGCGGTTGAAGCTATCTTCCGAAAGGACAAGCAGCCCCAGGGCCGCCCATCGGAAGAGGCTCCCGAGGCGTCTACCCCGCGCGGCGCCAAGAAGAAGGGCAAGAAGAAGTCGCAATCGAAACGCGACGCCGCTGACGCGGACCTTGTCGCCGCCGCCGAGTACAAGAACCCTCGGAAGCCCCCCGGATGTAACACCCCTGGTGTTACTATTACTAAAACTTGAGCATGACATCATAAGCATTGGCATTGCATATGTTTGACACACCTAGAGTGCATTCACTAGGCAAAAATTTCAAACAAGTTGTATTGTTTTAATGTTTTTGCAAATGGAACCCTGGTTAAGGAACTTAACCCTAAATAGTGGTTAAAGGGGTAAAACTTAACCCAAGTTAAGAAAACCTAAAGCTTTAGGGTAAAAGTCATAAAATGACCCTAAGAATAAACTTGAATCACTTTTATACCCCTGGGATACCAGAAACCCTAATTGGAACCCTGGAAAACCCTGAAACCAAACCCTAGGGGCTTATTTGCAAAATTAGTCCACTTTTGGACTAAAGTGCAAAAACCAAGTCAAATAAGTGTCTTAAGTCCTTTGGTTCACAAATATGTGAATTTACAAGCCAAACCCTGAGATTTGGACTTAAGTGCAAAATGGACCTCATTTGAGTTCTACACTAAGTCTGAAATTCAGTGTTAAAGGCTCCACTTTAGGGCTTTGTAACTTTCAAAGCATAGGGTTTTTGCCCTAGGTCACCACATCAAGTTGATAGCCCAATCATAGGAGAACAACTTTGTTTAAGGGTTCAAGCCATGTCCTTATGAAAAAAATAGAGAAAATCTCAACCCAAGTTGGACTGTCAGTCTGGTTCTGTCTGAATATCAGACTAACAGATTCTTGCCCTGAACTTCAAGACCAATTTCAAGCCAGATGCAGTGGCTTTTTGGGGCAACATCAGATGGCAAGATTGTAGAGGGCATGTTGCTTTACAACTTTGCTGCAGATCTTGGTTGGAGTTGTTATGGGAAATCGAGAGGAAACTCAGCTTCAACTTTGGTTGTCAGGCGACTGATGAAGCCCTTGCCATGGTACAGTAGTTCCAAACTGAAGAAGATCGCAGGTTCACCCCCCCTGCTCGCCGCCGGTGTCCATCACCGTTGATCCCTGCTCGTCGTGATTCGTGCATCGTGGTCATCGGTTATGCACAGCTCAGTAAAGATCCTTACCGCCGGTGAGCTGGCCACCACTCCGACGACCCCCTCTCCTGTCTTCCTTTCTGCCTTGCGGCTGGCACGATAAGTTCGCCGTCGACCGCCGCTTCCCGACCGTGCGCCGCGTGGCCTAGCCGTTTTACAGCGTCGCCATGACTCCCTCTACCCGTCCCATCGTCGCCGGGGAGCTTGCCACGGCAATAGCCACGTATTCACCGCGTCAGGCTTCTTCCTCCCCTCCGGCCGCCGCGTTGCTCGTCCAAAATTTGCGGCCACCGATCACTCCGCCTATAAATTGAAGCCCCCACTAGCTTCGCAACATCATCACCCACCTAGCCACCGTGAATCGCTAGCAATCGTGCACCAGTGCGCTTGAATTTCGGTTTTCCCCCAAATCAAGTTTCCGCCACCCGAAATCAACCTCACCGCGGCCAGCCCTCCACAGGTCTGCTCATACCCTCCTTGTTCCTGTTCTAGCATCTGTGCATGTTAGTGATGCTCGCCGACCCACGCAATTGAACTAGAAACCCTCTGGACGCCGGGAACATGGTTGTCTCGCCACAACATTCTCGGTCGCTGTGGCCAGAACCAACCAGGCACCCATTTGCGAAATTGGGTTGGGGGAATTGATCGGGGAAGATCCAATTTGGCATTAGCTGCTCGGGGATGCCAGTACTTGCCCCAATCGGTCGGCCTACGAGCTCACCGGAGCTCGGTCGCGTTCACCGTCGTCGTGGACCTTCCCCCACGAAGGAATAGAAATCAGAGGGGTGTTCTGCAAACAGTCAGTGACTCAACGTAACAGTGACCGAACCCATCTCCAGTTAACAAAAACCCCGAGGACCTTTCTGTAAAGCCGCCAGCGCTGCGCGGGCGCGCGCGCGGGCGCTTTCCTCCCTGGTCTTGGGCCGCTGGGCTGAATTCGGCCCAGTTCTATTAATTCTTTTCCTTTTTCTTTTTCAGCAGAGATTCAAAAATGTGTAGAAAAATGTAGAAAACTGCTAAAATTGTGAAACTAATTTTCCTAGGTTTGTTATTTTCCATAGTATTTAATAAAAATAAGTTGGTGATTTTTAGTGAAAGTAAGAAATTTTAGAGTAATTAAAATAGTTAAAAGTCTTGGTTATAGATTTTTAGAAAATAATTGATAAGTCCTAAAATGCCCAAAACTTTTATATGAGTGTTATATAATATTTAGAAGCCTTGGGTAGAGTTTGAATTGATTTGGACCTTGTTTGATCACCAAACCCCAAAACACCCCCCCTGCCCGATGAACTCCTTTACCGACTCCGGAAACCCTAAGTTCCCGGAACTCCGTGAAGGCAAGTTGTATTCAAGACATAAATAATAAGTTTATGTTATCTTTGCATCCTCATGAGCATCCCATGGCATCCATTCTTATACATATCTATGGTTATGATTAGAACGTGAGGAAGAAATCGAAGTAACCGAAGAGGAGACACCACCACCTTCGGAGTCTCAGGCCGGAAATCATTTCTACTTTGATATCTGTGGATCTGAGCCTGATTCACCTGTGAACGAAGGCAAGCCCCGGTGCATGCATCCCCTTTCCTTGTGTTTTAAATACTTTTGGCACACTTAAGTCTAGTGAAATGTGCATTAGGTTCATAGGAGTTACTTGAAACCCTTTGATGCATTGCTTTTCCTTGATATTCATACCTTTTATAGATACTTCGATGAAGTATCAAAACATGATTTACAAAAATGCTTAGACTTGCTTAGATCTTGTGGATAGAAGTTGTCCTCAATTTAACCATGGAGAGGATGGCTTCTACCTGCAAGAATATTTTCATTTGGAGCAATAGTGGGATCTTACTGCAAAGCTCCCCGTGATGCTCTTTCATCCTAAGGGACAGACACATTCCTAAGGGTGGAAATACTTAAATTGAAACTTGGGGGTAGGAACAGGTGATGTTCTACCCAGGTTGGTTAAGGATTAACGCGTATGTAGGCGTGCTGACCGAGTACCCTTTAACTGGTCACATGCCTCGTCATGGGTAAGCCTTGCCTCGGGCAGACTAAGGCCGGAATAAGATAACACGAAATGGGCGTGGAGTGGTGGCGAGAGTAGCGTGTACCCTCCGTGGCAAGAGGCTGGACGGTGGTGTAGCTGTGCTCTCGGTTTGCGTGAACCTGATCCGGTCTTAAGAACCCCGGTGGCGGGTTGACATATGCAAGGGTTAAGTGCTACATATGTCGTGTGATTGGAGATCCTCAGCTGAGTATAATCGATTCGGATCGCCGTACCTTCGCGGTTATGAAGACTTGGTCACTTCCCTGCAACCTAGAGTCAGGATGTGAACACGATGGATAAAAATGATGTTGTCTTGATGTGATGTGAAATTAGACTAGATGCAAATGGAGTCTATTAATACTTAATATGGCGTTAAAAGACTGAAAGTAAGGACTCACTTTAGTAAGCTACTTCTGCAAAAGTATAAGTTGATTTTTGCTAAAGCCTCTCCTTGACTCCTGTTTATCCAGCATCCCCTTGAGAGTCTTTTCCTTAGTCGGGTAAGACTTGCTGAGTATTCCATACTCAGGGTTTATCCCTTTGTTGTTTTTAGGTGAGGAAGCGACAAACTTTTGTTGCTTCTGCTCCAAGGTGGTACCAAATGAGGAAAAAGAAGACTGAAGTGCGGGAGGACTCGGTCCTCCACTTAGGATCTTTTGGTTTATTAAACTTATCGGGAGGAGTTTGTGCCTCCCCTGGCTTGTATAATATTACTACTCTGCACTCACTTATAGTCTGGTCTGTAATAACCTCACTCAAGCTTGCTTTTGAAATAAATGTAAGATTATGTAATTCGCTTCCGCATTTCTTCATCTCCGATGTTCTGTAATGTCTACAAGATGGGTGAGACGTTCCTGGTAAGGTAAGGAAAGATACCAAACTTGTCAAGTAGTCAGGGGCACCTACAGGGTTATCTAAAGTCCGTTGGACAAGGACAACTGTAGGTGGGCCTAATTACTTGGGAGGTTCTGTGTCACACCCGGTTTTAAAAGGCAAACCGAATGCGAACCATGTACGTGCCAGGATCAGTTATTCACGTACACAGCAGTTACATAATATGGACATCATCACACAGTGCTCAAAATAGTATTAATAAGGGAAATAGTCGATTACATCATACGTCTGAGACGTCCATATAGTTCTTACAATAAATCAAAGTGCGGAAAAGAAACGTAGATAACGCGGCCTTCACAGGCAGCCGACTGGGGGTTGCCGCTAACCCACACCTAGAACTCGTCGTAGTCTTGGAACTCCTGGAAGTCTCCTTCCACAGCTTCATCTTCGCCTGAGCAGTGGTTGCAATGCTGACAACCTGGGGGGGGGGTTTGGTGTGTAGAGCAAGGGTGAGTACACATCAACATACTCAGCAAGTATCCTGTTTGGCTGTAGTGGACTAGCTTTATGTGGGGATAAGTCAAGCAGTTGCTTTTAGTTGGTCAGATCATTACTTACTAGTAGAAAGCCAAGTTTTAGCATTAACCCAAGTTATTAACCCGATGTACCCTTTCCAAACGGAAAGAATACCACTTACCAGAACCATAGTCATAACCAGAACCATCGATATCATAACCACCTGTACCACAATGTCTCTGATCAAGTACCACTAATCACTGGAGCTCCCTTGGCCGCTCATAACCGCGAGCACGGCTGATATATCAGTTTTCAAACACTCTGCAGAGGTTGTGCACTTTACCCACAAGCCGTGATTCCCTCTTGCCTCGGGCCGATCAAACCCTTAAACACTACCAAGGTGAATAGGCAGGGTCTCACTACGTAGCCTTTACAAAGATTCCCCGGGGCTGTAGCCACCCGTTAGGTTTCCTAAATGCACCGCACTCCTCTCCAAGGGGCGAACCCAAACTTGGCAGAGCGAGCCGCATACACCGAGCCCCATTGACGGCACGACGGCTAAGTGAACTACATCCCGGATCCTCTAATTATTCGGCTAAGGGCACCGCATTCCACCCTCATGGTTGCACTGTTTTCCCGGGCGGTCATCCATAGAACAGGTCCTTACGGAGAGGCACTCGAGAAACCGCTCGAGTCCCCTTAAATGCCACAAGTATAATCATAAATAAGAACGGGAAAACAGCGTATCATAGATAACCACATCATGTTCATTGATTAAAGTTGAGCAATAGCATCAAACTAAGAAGTAATAATCCAACCCAGATAGGTAAACAAGGACATGGGTAACAAAAGCTAGTCAATCCTTAGGTATAAAGGTGTAATGCGGGAGGTGAATTAAATAATGAATAGGACAGAGATAGGTCAAAGGACACTTGCCTCCACCAACCGACTGCTGCTCAGGGGCTTCTCCTGCGAATTCCTCGGGCTCTTCGACCGGATCGTTCTCTATGCGATTGCAAACATACATACATCCATCCACATTTAATACAAAAGAACAGTACACCATACAAGGGAACAAATAAAGTGAGTATGCATCAAGTATGACATTTGACATTGCATTTGTTATGGTTAGAAAGAAACGGGAAAGGGTCTCGCAGGGGGTTAAATCTTATGCACTAACGATCAATTGCAATTGGTTCTTAATAAAAGAATTCCGTTATATGCACTAGTGGGAACCTAATCATTTTAAGTTGTTCAACATCGCACGAGATAAACAATTAACTACATGAATCAATTAGTATAACAGAATTTTAAATTAAACTTCCTATTTCAATAACGTGAACAATGATTAACCTACCTAAAATAAAGTAACTAGGATCACAGAAAGTAAATAAAATAAAATAAAAAAAATAAATAAAAAAACAGAGGGGGGGGGGGCGGTTGAACCGGCCCTAGGGGCGGTTGAACCGGCCGGCTGGGCGGCCGAGCACGCAGGGCGGGGGCGCGGCCGGGCGGGCGGCCAGGGCGCGGCTGGGGGCGGCCAGGGCCAGCTGGGGGCGCGGCCGGGGCCGGCTGGGGGCGCGGCCGGGGCCGGCTGGGGGGCGCGGCCGGGCGGCCAGGGCGAGCCGGCCATGGCGGCGGCCATGGCGCCGAGCGGCGAGGGGAAAGGGGAGGGGGGAATGGGGAAGGGAGGAGAGGGGGGGAGGGGGGCCTCACCGGCGACGGGGACGGGGACGGGGCGGGGCGGCCGAGCGGGGCGGCCGATCGGCGACGGGGAGGGGCGGCGCTAGGGCAGGGGGTAGGGGCGGCGGCGGCTTAGGGTGAGGGAGAGAAAATGAGAGAAAATGAGAGGGAGGGAGAAAGAATTGGGGGAAAAAGGGGAGGTGGGGGGGCGGTTGGGCCTTTTTGGGCCCAAGAGGGGGCGCCAGGGGCGGCTGGGCCGGCCGGGGTCGGCCCACGGCGCGGGAGAGAGAGAAAAAGAGGAGAGAGAAAGAGAGGGAAAAAGAAAGAAAAGATCTTCTCCTTATTTTCGAAATCCGATCTTCCTACATAAATGCATTTGCACTTTCAAAGCAATCAAAAGAAATGCAAGGTTCGGCATGGTGCATCAAACAACATAAAGTATTTAGGGTTTTTCTTACACGGGAAATCCAAACCGAATCCCGCGAGAACTTTGGAAAAGGTCAAGGTTTAGCGAAGGGAAAAAAGAAAAAGAAAAGGTAACGCCCGAATTTTGGCGAGTAAAGAAAAGAAAAAATTCAACTGCAAAAATTCAGGGCGTTACAAACCTATCCCCCTTAAAAGAATCTCGCCCTCGAGATTCAGGGCTGGCTAGCAAAGAGCTCTGGGTACTTGGCCACTAGATCATCTTCACGCTCCCAGGTTGCTTCTTCCTCAGAGTGGTGATTCCATCTGACTTTGCACATTCTGATGGTCTTCCTTCGGGTGACTCTGTCTGCAATCTCAAGGATCTGAGCTGGCTTCTCAACATAGGTCAAGTCCTCCTGGACCTCAAGACCTTCCACTGGCAACTGCTCTTCTGGCACACGCAAGCACTTCTTCAACTGAGACACATGAAGGACATTATGCACAACAGACAAACTCTCTGGCAAACTGAGCTGATAGGCCACTTCTCCTCGTCTTGCAAGAATCTGATACGGACCAATGTAGCGGGGTGCTAGCTTGCCTTTCACTCCGAATCTTCTGACTCCTCTGATCGGTGACACTTTCAGATAGACAAAGTCTCCGACTTCGAAACTCAGCTCTCTTCTTCTTGTGTCTGCATAGCTTCGCTGCCTCGATTGCGCTATCTTCAGATTCTCTCGGACCATCTTGATGTTCTCTTCGGCTTCGAGCAAAATGTCTGGCCCAAACACTTGCTTTTCTCCAGGCTGATCCCATTGCAACGGAGTCCTACAACTCCTTCCATAAAGCGCCTGAAACGGTGACATCTTCAAACTGGCCTGGTAACTGTTGTTATAGGAAAACTCTGCATAAGGCAATCGCTTGTCCCATCCGGACTGATCTTGCAACGCACAGGCTCTCAACATGTCTTCAAGAATTTGATTGGTTCTTTCGGTCTGGCCATCTGTCTGCGGGTGATAAGCTGAACTGAAATTCAGATGTGTGCCCAAGGCTTCATGCAACTGCTGCCAGAAATGAGAGGTGAACTGCGTTCCTCTATCTGACACTATCTTCTTTGGCACACCATGAAGACAAACGATCCGAGACATATACAACTCTGCCAATACTGCACTGTTGTAGTTGGTCTTGACAGGTATGAAGTGGGCTGACTTGGTCAAACGGTCCACTACTACCCAAATAGAATCGTAGCCGGCTCGAGTGCGAGGCAATCCGACTATGAAATCCATACCAATTTCATCCCATTTCCACTGAGGGATCTGCAACGGTTGCAACAATCCAGCAGGTCTCTGGTGCTCTGCCTTAATTCTTCGACAACTATCACACATAGCCACATGCTCTGCGATTTCCCTCTTCATTCCGTACCACCAGAATTTCTTCTTCAGATCCTGATACATCTTCTCACTGCCAGGGTGAATCGAATAAGCTGTCTCATGAGCTTCCTTAAGAATCAACTCCCGAATGGACTGGACATTGGGAACACACAAGCGGTCTTTAAACCATGTCACGCCTTCTGCATCTTCTCGAAAATCTTTGCCTTTGCCATCTAGAATCAGTCGCCGAATCTCACTGATCTTTTCATCATTCTTCTGCGCTTCTTTGATTTCGCGCTCTAAGGTAGGTTCCAACTCAACTGTGACTCCTCGCGAATTGTTCAGAAATCCGAGACTCAACCTGTCAAACTCTTTGGCCAACTCATAAGGCATCGGACGAGCAACCATCAGATTGACTTGACTCTTCCTGCTCAAAGCATCTGCCACTACGTTTGCTTTGCCTGGATGGTAATGAATCTCCAACTCATAGTCTTTGATCAACTCTAACCATCTTCGTTGCCTCATGTTCAACTCTGACTGAGTGAATATGTACTTCAGACTCTTGTGGTCTGTGTAAACATCGCATTTCTGTCCATACAGATAGTGCCTCCATGTCTTCAGTGCGTGAACCACTGCTGCCAACTCTAGATCATGGATTGGGTAGTTCTTCTCATGAACCTTCAGCTGTCGGGACGAGTAAGCCACAACTCTCCCCTCTTGCATCAACACACATCCCAAACCCGTGTAACAAGCATCACAGTACACAGAGAAGGGCTTGTGCACATCAGGCAAGACTAGGACAGGCGCTGTTGTCAACTTCTCTTTCAGCGCTTCAAAGGCCTCTTGGCATTTCTGGGTCCACTTGAACTCAACTTTGTTGCCTAGCAACGCTGTCATTGGTTTCGCAATCTTCGAAAACCCTTCAATGAATCGCCGATAATATCCGGCCATTCCAATGAAACTCTTGATTCCTCTAGCATCTGTTGGCGCTTTCCAGTTCAGAATGTCTGCCACTTTCTTCGGATCCACAGCCAATCCTTCTTTGTTGATTATGTGACCCAAGAACAGGACTTCACTGATCCAGAACTCACACTTACTCAACTTTGCATACAACTGGTGCTCTCGCAATCTCTGCAATACCATCCTCAAATGACTTGCATGCTCTTCTTCGCTTTGAGAGTAAACCAGAATATCATCAATGAATACCACCACAAACTTATCAAGGTAATCCATGAATACACTGTTCATCAAGTTCATGAAAAATGCGGGCGCATTGGTCAAACCAAAAGACATTACTGTGAACTCATACAAACCATACTTGGAAATGAATGCCGTCTTCGGAATGTCCGAAGGTCGGATCCTGAGCTGATGATAACCTGACCTCAGATCAATCTTGGAGAACACACTGGCTCCTCTCAACTGGTCGAACAGATCTTCTATTCTGGGCAAGGGATACTTGTTCTTGATCGTGACCTCATTCAAAGCTCGATAATCGATGCACATCCTCTTAGTGCCATCTTTCTTCTCCACAAATAGGACAGGGGCGGCCCAAGGCGAGGTGCTTGGCCGAATGTAACCTTTCTCTGATAGCTCATCAATTTGCTTCTTAAGTTCAACCAACTCTGGTCCAGATATTCTGTAAGCTCTCTTAAAGATAGGGGCGGTTCCAGGAAGAAGCTCTATGGCAAACTCAACTTTCCGCTCTGGTGGCATACCCGGTAAATCCTTTGGAAACACATCTGGGAATTCGGACACTACCTTGATACTCTCAATTGGGTCTGCTTCACTGCTATCGACAGCCATCTGATAACAACTTCCTTTCTTTGGCTCAGGCGGGACTAGCTCAGTCACCACTTCCTCTCCTAGTGGGGACACCAACTTGATTGTCCTTTTATCACAACTGATAACTGCCTGATACTTATCTAGCCAATTCATCCCTAGGATGACATCTATTCCCTGAGTACCCATTACTATAAGGTTGGCGGGAAACGCTATCCCCCTTATTTTCACACTTATATTCAAACAAATGCTATCGGCTCGAATTCTACCACCGGCTGAGTCAATTTGAATGGGGGTTGACATGGTAGTAATTGGAAGATTATGTGCTTCTACCCATGATGCAGTAATGAAAGAATGCGTTGCTCCAGTATCAAATAACACTTCTGCAATATGGGAGTCGACTGGGAACATACCTACTATCATGCCGGGGGTCTCCTGAACTGCTTCAGCTTCCAAATGGTTCAATCTTCCATGATTATAGCGCTGTTGAGGGCGATTGCCTGCTCCAGGCTAAGGCACATTCTGCTTTGCTGGGGCATTGGGGCCTGACTGCTGCTGGGCTGCCTTCTTCGGACATTGCATCACCCAGTGGCCTTGTTCTCCACAGTGGAAACACGCCCTGTTTCCAACCTGAGCTGGTGCTGCCTGACTGTTCTGCTGGTTTGCTGGGGCAGGTAGGCGAGGTGCCTGCTGATTCTGCCTTTGAAACTGACCTCCTGACTGATTGCTCTGACGGTTCTGGTACTGGTGCTGTGGATACTGCCTTTGAGACTGCTGATGCTGCTGAGGTGGACGCTGGTTCTGCCTGAACTGCTGAGGTTGATTGCCTGAAAAACGAGGACGACTGCTGCTTCCAGGCTGGGGTCCACTGATCTTGCGCTTACGATCTTCCATCTCCTTGCGCTTTCTCTCTGTCATGATTGCTCTGTCAATCAGGTGCTGGAAT
The DNA here is from genome assembly GCF_902167145.1 of Zea mays. Taxonomy (NCBI): domain Eukaryota; kingdom Viridiplantae; phylum Streptophyta; class Magnoliopsida; order Poales; family Poaceae; genus Zea; species Zea mays. The sequence goes on along the minus strand of NC_050101.1, from coordinate 117,560,930 downwards.
GTTGGGAAGGTGTGATTCATCAGCTGATACTGCAGAGGGTCAACCAAGCCTCTCAGGAAACGGTATTGTCGCTTGGCGTCGGTGTTGACATCTTCAGAAGCATAACGAGACAGTTGCAGAAACTTGTCCCGGTACTCACTGACAGACAATGGCCCTTGCTTCAGGGCCAGGAACTCCTCCTTCTTCACTGTCATCAGACCTACAGGGACATGGTACTGACGAAAGCTACCTCTGAATTCTTCCCAGGTGATGGTGTCGGGGTTGGCATGGGTGGCGAGGTAAGACTCCCACCATGATTGGGCTGCTCCTCTCAACAGACGGGGACCATACAGAACTTTCTCCCTGTCATCGCACTGAGCGGTATGCAACTCCCGCTCCACAGTGCGCAGCCAATCTTCAGCATCCATAGGGTCAGAAGAATGAGCGAACGTTGGTGGATGACCTCTCATGAATTCAGCACGCTTGTCTCTGGGCATCTGAGGCTGGGGTGGTGCTTGCTGCTGCTGCTGCTGCTGCTGAATGGCGGCCAAAGTCTGACCGATGGCCTGAACTGCCTGAGTCTGCATCAGAAACATCTGCTCAATCGACATCGGGGGCGGGGGTGGCAGCTGCTGCTGCTGGGGCGCCTCCTCCTGTTGACCGGCTTGCTCCTGCTGAGCACGCCTTCCTCCTCTGCACCTGTTCTCTGACATCTGCAGAATGCAACCACACATCAGAACTGATCTGGCAAATCTTGCAGCATAAGAAAAGAGAATAGAATTCTTCAACAGCACTGAACAGATGAGCATCTTCACTGATCTCCAACACAGACCACACAGCTTCTCAGATCAAGAGGAAAGGGGAATAAAAGGGGTTTCCCAACTATATAACTAACTGTATTAACATAATATGTAAACCAAAATGCAGGGGATACCCACACTCTGGTAACAGTCATTACAAAGATCCAAACCAAACATAGTTCATCATGACAAACATAAATGCACAGGATATAGCAAACTACCCTGTCTAACTAAGACTAACTAAGACCGAGATTAACACTAAGACTGAAGCTTCTATGTATATATTTCGTATTAATTACAAGATCCAACTCTAACGATCTATGGTTCTAGAGTTATCTTGGTCTTGCAGGCGGGATTGCCATAAGACTGGTGTCCACGCTGAGGTGAGCGGTATGGGTGCTGAGTCCCGACGGGAGCGGGGGAACCACCATCCAAATAACGACGTTCCGCGCGCTCAGCCCGCAACAGGGCGATCTCAGCACGAGCCCTACTCAGCTCGTCTAATGCATGGTCCAGCTCCGTGTTTAGCACGGCGGCTAGGTTGACTGTGCTGCTCAACCTAGGATTGCCCTCACCGATAGGTGAGACAATCACGCCTCCTGTGCTGCCAGATGAACGGCGGGGGTAATACTTCAGGTCAAGACCGTCAGCTGCCCCACCGAAAACCGAGCAGTAGTGCGAAAGCGCACGCCGTGCAGCATCTTGCATGGCTGCCTCAGCTGAGTCCCGTTCAGAGATAGAATAGTGCTCTGAACAGGCCTCCGCACCCTGGAGACTGTCCTCCGGGCAGCGCACCAAGCAAGTCGCCTCCCAGCGGTCCGGGTAGACCCCGCGACTATGCTGGTAGACCACACAGCGATACTCGACGGACCAAGTATGCCGGTCAAATGCCCGACGTAGCAGGGTGTCGAGCGCATCGTGGAAGTGACACCCGCGAGCAACGTCGCGAGTGATGGGTCGAGCAACCCATCCTTCCGGCTCAGGGTTAGCAGAGAAGTCGGTGTCGTGGCTCGAGCTGTCGTCGCCATCTCCGTCGTCTGGGTCTCCTCCAGCAGCTACTCCAGAAGCTGGGGCGCCCAATGGTGGTGCAGGGGGCGGCTCCAGAGGAAGCACAGGGGAGCAGCTCCTCACAGACTCTATCTCCTGGTGGAGCGAGAAAGAAGAGCTCTGCTGCTCCTGTCGTCGACGTTCCTGCTCCTCACGCAGGCGGTGGTGTAGTCTCTCCAAGTGGCTGGACTGTCCGGCCACGGGACGGCGAAGCGGACGCTCAGCAAGGCGGGAGGGTAAGAAGGGGATGACTGACTTTCGTGCAGTGTGTCTAAGTCGAGCCATCTACAAAAGACATCGCAAGCAAAAGGGTGAGAACAGAATTAATATGACCAGCAAATAATGAATCATAAGTGAATGAAGGATTAGAATAAAACATGTTTTTCAGCAAGGTATAATATATAGTAGAACATAGGTTTGGTCGGTATGACCAACTTTTGAAGGGATATCAAAGTCAAGGTAGGGACAGAGGTCTATAGTCCTTAGAACGACCATTCTACTCTAGGTTAGCGGTCCTACAGTCAGCACGGCTTTGATACCACTTATGTCACACCCGGTTTTAAAAGGCAAACCGAATGCGAACCATGTACGTGCCAGGATCAGTTATTCACGTACACAGCAGTTACATAATATGGACATCATCACACAGTGCTCAAAATAGTATTAATAAGGGAAATAGTCGATTACATCATACGTCTGAGACGTCCATATAGTTCTTACAATAAATCAAAGTGCGGAAAAGAAACGTAGATAACGCGGCCTTCACAGGCAGCCGACTGGGGGTTGCCGCTAACCCACACCTAGAACTCGTCGTAGTCTTGGAACTCCTGGAAGTCTCCTTCCACAGCTTCATCTTCGCCTGAGCAGTGGTTGCAATGCTGACAACCTAGGGGGGGGGGGTTTGGTGTGTAGAGCAAGGGTGAGTACACATCAACATACTCAGCAAGTATCCTGTTTGGCTGTAGTGGACTAGCTTTATGTGGGGATAAGTCAAGCAGTTGCTTTTAGTTGGTCAGATCATTACTTACTAGTAGAAAGCCAAGTTTTAGCATTAACCCAAGTTATTAACCCGATGTACCCTTTCCAAACGGAAAGAATACCACTTACCAGAACCATAGTCATAACCAGAACCATCGATCTCATAACCACCTGTACCACAATGTCTCTGATCAAGTACCACTAATCACTGGAGCTCCCTTGGCCGCTCATAACCACGAGCACGGCTGATATATCAGTTTTCAAACACTCTGCAGAGGTTGTGCACTTTACCCACAAGCCGTGATTCCCTCTTGCCTCGGGCCGATCAAACCCTTAAACACTACCAAGGTGAATAGGCAGGGTCTCACTACGTAGCCTTTACAAAGATTCCCCGGGGCTGTAGCCACCCGTTAGGTTTCCTAAATGCACCGCACTCCTCCCCAAGGGGCGAACCCAAACTTGGCAGAGCGAGCCGCATACACCGAGCCCCATTGACGGCATGACGGCTAAGTGAACTACATCCCGGATCCTCTAATTATTTGGCTAAGGGCACCCCATTCCACCCTCATGGTTGCACTGTTTTCCCGGGCGGTCATCCATAGAACAGGTCCTTACGGAGAGGCACTCGAGAAACCGCTCGAGTCCCCTTAAATGCCACAAGTATAATCATAAATAAGAACGGGAAAACAGCGTATCATAGATAACCACATCATGTTCATTGATTAAAGTTGAGCAATAGCATCAAACTAAACAGTAATAATCCAACCCAGATAGGTAAACAAGGACATGGGTAACAAAAGCTAGTCAATCCTTAGGTATAAAGGTGTAATGCGGGAGGTGAATTAAATAATGAATAGGACAGAGATAGGTCAAAGGACACTTGCCTCCACCAACCGACTGCTGCTCAGGGGCTTCTCCTGCGAATTCCTCGGGCTCTTCGACCGGATCGTTCTCTATGCGATTGCAAACATACATACATCCATCCACATTTAATACAAAAGAACAGTACACCATACAAGGGAACAAATAAAGTGAGTATGCATCAAGTATGACATTTGACATTGCATTTGTTATGGTTAGAAAGAAACGGGAAAGGGTCTCGCAGGGGGTTAAATCTTATGCACTAACGATCAATTGCAATTGGTTCTTAACAAAAGAATTCCGTTATATGCACTAGTGGGAACCTAATCATTTTAAGTTGTTCAACATCGCACGAGATAAACAATTAACTACATGAATCAATTAGTATAACGGAATTTTAAATTAAACTTCCTATTTCAATAACGTGAACAATAATTAACCTACCTAAAATAAAGTAACTAGGATCACAGAAAGTAAATAAAATAAAATAAAAAAATAAATAAAAAAAAACAGAGGGGGGGCGGTTGAACCGGCCGGCTGGGCGGCCGAGCACGCAGGGCGGGGGCGCGGCCGGGCGGGCGGCCAGGGCGCGGCTGGGGGCGGCCAGGGGCGGCTGGGGGCGCGGCCGGGGCCGGCTGGGGGGCGCGGCCGGGCGGCCAGGGCGAGCCGGCCATGGCGGCGGCCATGGCGCCGAGCGGCGAGGGGAAAGGGGAGGGGGAATGGGGAAGGGAGGAGAGGGGGGGAGGGGGGCCTCACCGGCGACGGGGACGGGGACGGGGCAGGGCGGCCGAGCGGGGCGGCCGATCGGCGACGGGGAGGGGCGGCGCTAGGGCAGGGGGTAGGGGCGGCGGCGGCTTAGGGTGAGGGAGAGAAAATGAGAGAAAATGAGAGGGAGGGAGAAAGAATTGGGGGAAAAAGGGGAGGTGGGGGGGCGGTTGGGCCTTTTTGGGCCCAAGAGGGGGCGCCAGGGGCGGCTGGGCCGGCCGGGGTCGGCCCACGGCGCGGGAGAGAGAGAAAAAGAGGAGAGAGAAAGAGAGGGAAAAAGAAAGAAAAGATCTTCTCCTTATTTTCGAAATCCGATCTTCCTACATAAATGCATTTGCACTTTCAAAACAATCAAAAGAAATGCAAGGTTCGGCATGGTGCATCAAACAACATAAAGTATTTAGGGTTTTTCTTACACGGGAAATCCAAACCGAATCCCGCGAGAACTTTGGAAAAGGTCAAGGTTTAGCGAAGGGAAAAAAGAAAAAGAAAAGGTAACGCCCGAATTTTGGCGAGTAAAGAAAAGAAAAAATTCAACTGCAAAAATTCAGGGCGTTACATTCTGTCACAGCTGGTATCGGAGCGTAGTCCTTCTTGGCAGATATTATGAAGCATCTTCAAAAGGATTTTTAAGAGTCTTACCTAAAAATTCTTTTCTCCTCTTACCTAAGTATTCTGAAGAAGTCTATCTTAAAGACCAGATAGGAAGAGTGCAACATATAGAAGGTTGAATCGACTAAGGTTGATTCTGTAATTATACATGCATCATGCTAAGAATCTTACTAATAACATTTTCCCCCTTAGAAAAGATGCCGCTACGTACCAGGCTAACGGCACGCAAGTCCACGGGACCAATTGGGGTGCCTCGGCATCAATTGGCTCCCCGACATGAAAGCAGCAGCAGTGGAAGTAACGACCCTATCGGAGACCTTGAAGCTCGTGTGAGTCGACTTCAAGCAGCACTGCAACATAGGACTGATGCTTGGGTCGCTGACGGTGATAGAATCAACGAACTGAGAAGGGACATCCGACACTTGCAGGATCAACTCGCTGATCGAGACTTAGCACTTGACTGGGCCGTGCAGTCTCGTTTGCTAATGTGTGCTAAGGAAGCAAGGGCTTAGGCCCGAGTTAAAGAACTTAGCTCGACTGTTGATAACCTGCAGGTTTACTGCAATACGTTGCACGAGGAAGTCCATATATTATACTCACAACTACACCCAAGTGAGCCTGCACCACCTGCTGAGGCCGAAGCTGGACCATCTCACGTTGCGGGACGTGCGCTGGGTGGGGAGTTAGACCTTTTTGAGCCCCCTCCTTCTTTGAGGTTGGTTGATGTCTGGACTCCCACACCTGACGATGAAGCCGCCAAGAGTAACGGCAAGCAGGAATAAAGGTGTAATAGAAGTAGAGTAGTGTATGGAAGGGTATTGTAGAGTGTACTATTGTATAATAGGTTGAACCTTTGTATAATGGGTATTGTATCCTGTTATGTAATATCGAGTCTGTATCATTACTTTTTATAGTAATGTAAAATGGAAGGTTTTCTCTGGCACATTATGTTTACTTCAAATGTTTTTGCCACAGATGCCGACCAGGACTCGAGGACAGGATGCAGCAGGAACTTCTGGGGGACGGGATGTTACCCCAAACCCACCTCCAGTTCCTCCCACGTTAGCCGAGGCGATCGCCGCCTTGGTGAATGCCACCGCCGATAATACCCGCTTCCTTAGGGAAATGGCGGGTCAGCAACAATTCCAGCAGCAGGCGGGAAGAGGTTATCCGCAAGGTCCCCGTGAGACCACTTATCTGGATTTCTCGGAAACTCGTCCACCTCTATTCGTCAAGGCAGAAGATCCCCTAGAAGCTGACGAGTGGATTCGGGTTATCGAGCAAAAATTTGGTCTTCTCCGTTGCTCAGAGACGCAAAAGCCGTTGTTCGCCGCACAACAACTCCGTGGTCCTGCCAGTACCTGGTGGGGAAATTTCGTGGCTATTCAACCTGACAACCATCAAGTCACCTGGGATGAGTTTAAAGCAGCCTTCCGTGAACACTACATCCCCGAAGGAGTGCTGCACATGAAACAAGAGGAGTTTATGAAGTTACAACAAGGCGGAGATACCATTACTCAATATCTCAACAAGTTCAATCACCTGTCGCAGTATGCTATCGACCAGGTGAATACAGATTTGAAGAAGAAGAACTGTTTTATGCGGGGACTGAATGATCGGCTACAAAGGAAAATGGCCACATGCATAGACCTCACATATGGAAAGGCTGTCAGCACAGCCTTATCTGTTGAAGCCAAATACACAAATTCTGGGAAGAATAAGGGATTCGGTGGTGAGAGGCCTAATCAGGGCCAGGCGAAGAAACTACGGTTTGTGATTCGACCCTCAAGCCAAAATCGCCCTTTTTCTCGTCCACCTTCATTTCCCTTCAAGCAGCCTATCATTATCCGCCCCAATAATACCCCCACTACCCCAAAACAGCCGGGTGCCCCAGGCACTCGATTTCCTGCCTTGCCTAGTTCTTCAACTGGGTGTTTTAATTGTGGCAAGTCGGGACACTTTATCAAAGACTGCCCATATCCTAGGCAAAATCAATCTAATGCTTCGCAAGGATCTGGGAAATCAGCTCAGCCTAAAGGAAATGCTGTGGGGAAGAATACGAAGAAGACAGGGCGTATATATTACACTCAAGTGGCTACTACACCGGAAGGAGAACCGGTGATGATGGGTACGTTTCCCGTGGCCAGTCACCCAGCAATTATTCTTTTTGATTCTGGTGCTTCACATACATTTATTAGCAAGAAGTTTGTGGAACAACATCATATTGCATACCATGAATCAAAGGAGGGATTTAAAATACATTCACCTGGGGGACACATTTATACTAAAGAAGTGGCCTATGGAGTGCCAGTAACAATGGCCGGACGGAACTTTCCTGCTAACATGATTGTTCTGAAGGGCCAGGATATAGATGTAATTCTGGGTATGAATTGGTTAACCCAACACAAGGCAATCCTCAACACTGAACTCAGAACCGTCAGGTTGAGCTATAACCAAGAAGAGATTCTTTTGACTCTCCCAGTAACCAATCCAGCCAAAGCTTCTGGTAGAGTCTATGAAGCCATTGTACCGGAGATCAAGAACATTCCGGTAGTATGTGAGTTTCCAGATGTATTTCCGGAAGATTTGCCTGGACTGCCCCCTGAAAGAGATGTAGAATTCGTAATTGAGCTAAAGCCCGGTACGGCTCCTATCTCCCGAAGATCGTACCGCATGCCCCCTAATGAGTTGGCGGAACTGAAGCTTCAATTACAAGATCTATTGAATAAGGGATTCATCCGGCCAAGCTCGTCCCCTTGGGGTTGTCCCGCCATTTTTGTTAAGAAGAAAGATCAAACCTTGAGAATGTGCGTGGATTATCGACCCCTAAATGAGGTCACTATCAAGAATAAGTACCCCCTTCCCAGGATCGACATCTTATTTGATCAACTGACTGGGGCGAGGGTATTTTCCAAAATTGATCTCAGGTCGGGCTATCATCAAATCCGTATTCGGCCCGAGGATATACCGAAGACCGCGTTTACTACGCGATATGGATTGTTTGAATACTTGGTAATGTCTTTTGGGCTCACAAATGCTCCTGCCCATTTCACTTATCTAATGAACTCGGTGTTCATGCCCGAGTTGGACAAATTCGTAGTAGTCTTCATCGACGATATCTTGATATATTCTAAGAATGAAGAGGACCATGCTCAACATCTACGGATTGTATTGACGCGCCTGAGGGAACATCAGCTTTATGCCAAGTTCAGCAAGTGCGCGTTCTGGCTGGAAGAAATTCAATTTTTGGGGCACGTATTATCAGCTAAAGGAATTGCGGTAGATCCTAGCAAGGTCAAAGATATTCTGGAGTGGAAACCCCCAACAACTGTTCACCAAGTCCGGAGTTTTCTTGGACTAGCTGGGTATTATCGCAGATTCATACCAGATTTTTCTAAGCTTGTGAAGCCAATCACAAGTTTATTAAAGAATGACATTAAGTTCAATTGGTCTTCTAAGTGCAATGAAGCCTTTGAGCAATTAAAGACACTATTGACCACTACTCCGGTATTAGCTCAACCGGACATCACTAAACCTTTTGATGTATATTGTGATGCATCTGGCAGTGGGCTCGGCTGTGTACTGATGCAAGAGGGCCGAGTGATCGCGTATGCTTCAAGGCAGTTGCGCCGACATGAGGAGCACTATCCAACTCATGATCTGGAGCTAGCTGCTGTGGTTCATGCCCTAAAGATTTGGCGTCACTATCTGCTGGGAAATATCTGTCACATATATACAGATCATAAAAGTTTGAAGTACATCTTCACCCAGTCAGAGTTAAATATGAGGCAAAGACGATGGCTTGAGCTCATTAAAGACTATGAACTGGAGATCCATTATCACCCAGGCAAGGCCAATGTGGTGGCAGATGCATTGAGTCGTAAGACTTCCTGCCACTGTCTTATGGCAAAGAGCTTCGAGAACACTTTGTGTCAAGAAATGGAAAAGCTAAACCTGGGGATCATCCAACAAGGGACTTTAAATCAGTTAAGGCTTGAGTCAATCATTTTGCAAAGAATAATTGATGCTCAAAAGGATAATCTGGGTATGAAGCACATACGAGAAAAGATAAGGGCTGGAACAGCCAAGTGTTTCAAAGAAGACGATCAAGGTGTGATATGGTTTAAAAACCGCATAGTAGTACCAAAGAACGAAGAACTCCGCCAGCAAATTCTTGATGAAGCACATCTTAGTCATTATTCTATCCATCCCGGAAGCACTAAGATGTATCAAGACTTAAAGCAGCATTATTGGTGGACGAAGATGAAGATTGAAATTGCACGCTATGTGGTGAAGTGTGACACTTGCAGACGTGTCAAGGCCATACACATGAAAACTGCTGGTCCATTACAATCTTTGCCAATCCCAACATGGAAATGGGAAGACATCAGTATGGACTTTATTGTGGGACTGCCCAGGACGGCCAATGGGTATGATTCTATTTGGGTTATAGTTGATCGACTCACAAAGATTGCCCACTTCTTACCCGTCAGGACCAAATATACAGTAGCCACTTATGCAGCATTATACATTGCCCGCATTCTCAGTCTGCACGGTGTTCCGAAGACCATTGTGTCGGATCGTGGACCTCAATTTGTAGCCAAGTTCTGGGAAGCACTTCACAACTCCTTGGGTACTAAATTGCTCCACAGTTCGGCTTATCATCCTCAAACCAGTGGGCAGACTGAGAGGGTGAACCAAATACTTGAAGATATGCTGCGGGCATGTGTCCTGGACTTCTCACCAAAATGGGATGAATGTTTGCCCCTAGCGGAGTTTTCATACAATAACAGTTATCAAGAAAGTATCAAGATGGCACCTTTTGAAGCTTTATATGGACGTCGGTGTCGAACTCCGCTAAATTGGTCTGAACCTGGAGAAAGATACTTCTTTAGACCTGATATGGTGAAAGAGGTTGAGGAAAAGGTTCAGAGAATTATTCATAATATGAAGAAAGCTCAGACTCGACAAAAGAATTATGCAGACCGACGACGACAACCCTTATGCTTTCTGGTAAACGATTATGTCTACTTAAAAGTTTCACCAATGAAGGGTGTATCGCGTTTCGGGGTAAAAGGGAAACTTGCACCCAGATACATTGGTCCATTGTTGGTGCTTGAGCAATGTGGACCAGTGGCATACCGACTTCAGCTCCCCGAAACATTGTCTGCTGTGCACAATGTGTTCCACGTGTCACAACTGAAGAAGTGTCTTCGGGTTCCTGATCGAACCGTTGAAGTGGCTGATGTTGTCCTGGAACCAGATTTAACATACTCGGAACATCCTATTCGAGTTCTGGATCAAAAGGACAGGGTCACCCGAAGAAAGATTCTCAAATTCTACAAGATACAGTGGAACCAGCATTCGGAAGATGAGGCTACATGGGAAACCCAAGACTTCTTGGATAAGAATTTCCCAGGCTTTCTAGCCTCATGTAAATTGTAAAGTCTGTATAGCTGTGTGATAAAGAAGTAACCCCCACATCACCCCTGTCTTGTACCAAAAATAAGGAAATAAAAATGTGATGTGTTTCCTTTACCATTACCTACCCTAGGATTTTTAATCTCGTGACGAGATTCTTTTATGGGGGGAAGGATGTAACACCCCTGGTGTTACTATTACTAAAACTTGAGCATGACATCATAAGCATTGGCATTGCATATGTTTGACACACCTAGAGTGCATTCACTAGGCAAAAATTTCAAACAAGTTGTATTGTTTTAATGTTTTTGCAAATGGAACCCTGGTTGAGGAACTTAACCCTAAATAGTGGTTAAAGGGGTAAAACTTAACCCAAGTTAAGAAAACCTAAAGCTTTAGGGTAAAAGTCATAAAATGACCCTAAGAATAAACTTGAATCACTTTTATACCCCTGGGATACCAGAAACCCTAATTGGAACCCTGGAAAACCCTGAAACCAAACCCTAGGGGCTTATTTGCAAAATTAGTCCACTTTTAGACTAAAGTGCAAAAACCAAGTCAAATAAGTGTCTTAAGTCCTTTGGTTCACAAATATGTGAATTTACAAGCCAAACCCTGAGATTTGGACTTAAGTGCAAAATGGACCTCATTTGAGTTCTACACTAAGTCTGAAATTCAGTGTTAAAGGCTCCACTTTAGGGCTTTGTAACTTTCAAAGCATAGGGTTTTTGCCCTAGGTCACCACATCAAGTTGATAGCCCAATCATAGGAGAACAACTTTGTTTAAGGGTTCAAGCCATGTCCTTATGAAAAAAATAGAGAAAATCTCAACCCAAGTTGGACTGTCAGTCTGGTTCTGTCTGAATATCAGACTAACAGATTCTTGCCCTGAACTTCAAGCCCAATTTCAAGCCAGATGCAGTGGCTTTTTGGGGCAACATCAGATGGCAAGATTGTAGAGGGCATGTTGCTTTACAACTTTGCTGCAGATCTTGGTTGGAGTTGTTATGGGAAATCGAGAGGAAACTCAGCTTCAACTTTGGTTGTCAGGCGACTGATGAAGCCCTTGCCATGGTACAGTAGTTCCAAACTGAAGAAGATCGCAGGTTCACCCCCCTGCTCGCCGCCGGTGTCCATCACCGTTGATCCCTGCTCGTCGTGATTCGTGCGTCGTGGTCATCGGTTATGCACAGCTCAGTAAAGATCCTTACCGCCGGTGAGCTGGCCACCACTCCGACGACCCCCTCTCCTGTCTTCCTTTCTGCCTTGCGGCTGGCACGATAAGTTCGCCGTCGACCGCCGCTTCCCGACCGTGCGCCGCGTGGCCTAGCCGTTTTACAGCGTCGCCATGACTCCCTCTACCCGTCCCATCGTCGCCGGGGAGCTTGCCACGGCAATAGCCACGTATTCACCGCGTCAGGCTTCTTCCTCCCCTCCGGCCGCCGCGTTGCTCGTCCAAAATTTGCGGCCACCGATCACTCCGCCTATAAATTGAAGCCCCCACTAGCTTCGCAACATCATCACCCACCTAGCCACCGTGAATCGCTAGCAATCGTGCACCAGTGCGCTTGAATTTCGGTTTTCCCCCAAATCAAGTTTCCGCCACCCGAAATCAACCTCACCGCGGCCAGCCCTCCACAGGTCTGCTCATACCCTCCTTGTTCCTGTTCTAGCATCTGTGCATGTTAGTGATGCTCGCCGACCCACGCAATTGAACTAGAAACCCTCTGCACGCCGGGAACATGGTTGTCTCGCCACAACATTCTCGGTCGCTGTGGCCAGAACCAACCAGGCACCCATTTGCGAAATTGGGTTGGGGGAATTGATCGGGGAAGATCCAATTTGGCATTAGCTGCTCGGGGATGCCAGTACTTGCCCCAATCGGTCGGCCTACGAGCTCACCGGAGCTCGGTCGCGTTCACCGTCGTCGTGGACCTTCCCCCGCGAAGGAATAGAAATCAGAGGGGTGTTCTGCAAACAGTCAGTGACTCAACGTAACAGTGACCGAACCCATCTCCAGTTAACAAAAACCCCGAGGACCTTTCTGTAAAGCCGCCAGCGCTGCGCGGGCGCGCGCGCGGGCGCTTTCCTCCCTGGTCTTGGGCCGCTGGGCTGAATTCGGCCCAGTTCTACTAATTCTTTTCCTTTTTCTTTTTCAGCAGAGATTCAAAAATGTGTAGAAAAATGTAGAAAACTGCTAAAATTGTGAAACTAATTTTCCTAGGTTTGTTATTTTCCATAGTATTTAATAAAAATAAGTTGGTGATTTTTAGTGAAAGTAAGAAATTTTAGAGTAATTAAAATAGTTAAAAGTCTTGGTTATAGATTTTTAGAAAATAATTGATAAGTCCTAAAATGCCCAAAACTTTTATATGAGTGTTATATAATATTTAGAAGCCTTGGGTAGAGTTTGAATTGATTTGGACCTTGTTTGATCACCAAACCCCAAAACACCCCCCCTGCCCTATGAACTCCTTTACCGACTCCGGAAACCCGAAGTTCCCGGAACTCCGTGAAGGCAAGTTGTATTCAAGACATAAATAATAAGTTTATGTTATCTTTGCATCCTCATGAGCATCCCATGGCATCCATTCTTATACATATCTATGGTTATGATTAGAACGTGAGGAAGAAATCGAAGTAACCGAAGAGGAGACACCACCACCTTCGGAGTCTCAGGCCGGAAATCATTTCTACTTTGATATCTGTGGATCTGAGCCTGATTCACCTGTGAACGAAGGCAAGCCCCGGTGCATGCAACCCCTTTCCTTGTGTTTTAAATACTTTTGGCACACTTAAGTCTAGTGAAATGTGCATTAGGTTCATAGGAGTTACTTGAAACCCTTTGATGCATTGCTTTTCCTTGATATCCATACCTTTTATAGATACTTCGGTGAAGTATCAAAACATGATTTACAAAAATGCTTAGACTTGCTTAGATCTTGTGGATAGAAGTTGTCCTCAATTTAACCATGGAGAGGATGGCTTCTACCTGCAAGAATATTTTCATTTGGAGCAATAGTGGGATCTTACTGCAAAGCTCCCCGTGATGCTCTTTCATCCTAAGGGACAGACACATTCCTAAGGGTGTAAATACTTAAATTGAAACTTGGGGGTAGGAACAGGTGATGTTCTACCCAGGTTGGTTAAGGATTAACGCGTATGTAGGCGTGCTGACCGAGGACCCTTTAACTGGTCACATGCCTCGTCATGGGTAAGCCTTGCCTCGGGCAGACTAAGGCCGGAATAAGATAACACGAAATGGGCGTGGAGCGGTGGCGAGAGTAGCGTGTACCCTCCGTGGCAAGAGGCTGGACGGTGGTGTAGCTGTGCTCTCGGTTTGCGTGAACCTGATCCGGTCTTAAGAACCCCGGTGGCGGGTTGACATATGCAAGGGTTAAGTGCTACATATGTCGTGTGATTGGAGATCCTCAGCTGAGTATAATCGATTCGGATCGCCGTACCTTCGCGGTTATGAAGACTTGGTCACTTCCCTGCAACCTAGAGTCAGGATGTGAACACGATGGATAAAAATGATGTTGTCTTGATGTGATGTGAAATTAGACTAGATGCAAATGGAGTCTATTAATACTTAATATGGCGTTAAAAGACTGAAAGTAAGGACTCACTTTAGTAAGCTACTTCTGCAAAAGTATAAGTTGATTTTTGCTAAAGCCTCTCCTTGACTCCTGTTTATCCAGCATCCCCTTGAGAGTCTTTTCCTTAGTCGGGTAAGACTTGCTGAGTATTCCATACTCAGGGTTTATCCCTTTGTTGTTTTTAGGTGAGGAAGCGACAAACTTTTGTTGCTTCTGCTCCAAGGTGGTACCAAATGAGGAAAAAGAAGACTGAAGTGCGGGAGGACTCGGTCCTCCACTTAGGATCTTTTGGTTTATTAAACTTATCGGGAGGAGTTTGTGCCTCCCCTGGCTTGTATAATATTACTACTCTGCACTCACTTATAGTCTGGTCTGTAATAACCTCACTCAAGCTTGCTTTTGAAATAAATGTAAGATTATGTAATTCGCTTCCGCATTTCTTCATCTCCGATGTTCTGTAATGTCTACAAGATGGGTGAGACGTTCCTGGTAAGGTAAGGAAAGATACCAAACTTGTCAAGTAGTCAGGGGCACCTACAGGGTTGTCTAAAGTCCGTTGGACAAGGACAACTGTAGGTGGGCCTAATTACTTGGGAGGTTCTGTCACACCGGAGGTGCTAACCTCTTCGACAAGATGCTCAAGGAGCCGTGCCCCTATCATCAGGGGCCCGTTAAGCACACCCTCGAGGAGTGCGTCATGCTTCGGCGCCACTTCCACAGGGCCGGGCCACCCGCGGAGGGTGGTAGGGCCCACGACGACGACAAGAAGGAAGATCACCAAGCAGGAGAGTACCCCGAGGTCCGCGACTGCTTCATGATCTACGGTGGGCATGCGGCGAATGCCTCGGCTCGGCATCGCAAGCAAGAGCGCCGGGAGGTTTGCTCGATGAAGGTGGCGGCGCCAGTCTACCTAGACTGGTCCGACAAGCCCATCACCTTCGACCAGGCCGACCACCCCGACCACGTGCCGAGCCCGGGAAATACCCGCTCGTCGTCGACCCCATCATCGGCGACGTCAGGCTCACCAAGGTCCTGATGGATGGGGGCAGCTGCCTCAACATCATCTACGCCGAGACCCTCAGGCTCCTGCACGTCGATCTGTCCTCCGTCCGGGCAGGCGCTGCGCCCTTCCACGGGATCATCCCTGGGAAACGCGTCCAGCCCCTCGGACGGCTCGACCTTCCCGTCTGCTTCGGAACGCCCTCCAACTTCCGAAGGGAGACCTTGACGTTCGAGGTGGTCAGGTTCCGAGGAACCTACCACGCGGTACTGGGGAGGCCATGCTATGCGAAGTTCATGGCCGTCCCCAACTACACCTACCTGAAGCTCAAGATGCCGGGCCCCAACGGGGTCATCACCGTCGGCCCCACGTACAAACACGCGTTCAAATGCGACGTGGAGTGCGTGGAGTACGCCGAGGCCCTCGCCGAGTCCGAGGCCCTCATCGCCGACCTGGAGAACCTCTCCAAAGAGGTGCCAGATGTGAAGCGTCATGCCGGCAACTTCGAGCCAGCGGAGACGGTTAAGGCCGTCCCTCTCGACCCCAGTGGCGACACCTCTAAGCAGATCCGGATTGGTTCCGGGCTCGACCCCAAATAGGAAGCAGTGCTCGTCGACTTTCTCCGCGCAAACGCCGACGTCTTTGCGTGGAGTCCCTCGGACATGCCCAGCATACCGAGGGATGTCGCCGAGCACTCGCTGGATATTCGGGCCGGAGCCCGACCCGTCAGGCAGCCTCTGCGCCGATTCGACGAGAAGCGCAGAGTGATAGGCGAGGAGATCCACAAGCTAATGGCAGCAGGGTTCATCAAAGAGGTATTCCATCCCGAATGGCTTGCCAACCCTGTGCTTGTGAGGAAGAAAGGGGGGAAATGGCGGATGTGTGTAGACTACACTGGTCTCAACAAAGCATGTCCGAAGGTTCCCTACCCTCTGCCTCGCATCGATCAAATCGTGGATTCCACTGCTGGGTGCGAAACCCTGTCCTTCCTTGATGCCTACTCAGGGTATCACCAGATCCGGATGAAAGAGTCCGACCAGCTCGCGACTTCTTTCATCACGCCGTTCGGCATGTACTGCTATGTCACCATGCCGTTCGGTTTGAGGAATGCGGGCGCAACGTACCAGCGGTGCATGAATCATATGTTCGGCGAACACATCGGTCGCATAGTCGAGGCCTACGTCGATGACATCGTAGTCAAGACAAGGAAGGCTTCCGACCTCCTCTCCGACCTTGAAGTGACATTCCGATGTCTCAAGGCGAAAGGAGTCAAGCTCAATCCCGAGAAGTGTGTCTTCGGGGTGCCCCGGGGCATGCTCCTGGGGTTCATTGTCTCCGAGCGAGGCATCGAAGCCAACCCGGAGAAGATCGCAGCCATCACCAGCATGGGGCCTATCAAGGACTTAAAAGGCGTACAGAGGGTCATGGGATGTCTTGCGGCCCTGAGCCGCTTCATCTCACGCCTCGGCGAAAGAGGTCTACCTCTGTACCGCCTCTTAAGGAAGACCGAGTGTTTCGCTTGGACCCCTGAGGCCGAGGAAGCCCTCGGGAACCTGAAGGCGCTCCTTACAAAGGCGCCTGTCTTGGTGCCCCCAGCTGATGGAGAAGCCCTCTTGGTCTACGTCGCCGCTACCACTCAGGTGGTTAGCACCGCGATTGTGGTCGAGAGGCAAGAAGAAGGGCATGCATTGCCCGTTCAGAGGCCAGTCTACTTCGTCAGCGAGGTATTGTCCGAGACCAAGATCCGCTACCCACAAGTTTAGAAGCTACTGTATGCTGTGATCCTGACGAGGCGGAAGCTACGACACTACTTCGAGTCTCATCCGGTAACTGTGGTGTCATCCTTCCCCCTGGGGGAGATCATCCAGTGCCGAGAGGCCTCGGGCAGGATCGCAAAGTGGGTGGTGGAAATCATGGGCGAAACAATCTCGTTCGCCCCTCGGAAGGCCATCAAGTCCTAGGTGTTGGCGGACTTCGTAGCTGAATGGGTCGACACCCAGCTGCCGACGGCTCCAATCCAACCGGAGCTCTGGACCATGTTTTTTGACGGGTCGCTGATGAAGACGGGAGCCGGCGCGGGCCTGCTCTTCATCTCGCCCCTCGGGAAGCACCTACGCTACGTGCTACGCCTCCATTTCCCGGCGTCCAACAATGTGGCCGAGTACGAGGCTCTGGTCAACGGGTTGCGGATCGCCATCGAGCTAGGGGTCAGACGCCTCGACGCCCGCGGTGACTCGCAGCTCGTCATCGACCAAGTCATGAAGAACTCCCACTGCCGCGACCTGAAGATGGAGGCCTACTGCGATGAAGTTCGGCGCCTGGAAGACAAGTTCTTCGGGCCCGAGCTTAACCACATCGCTCGGCGCTACAACGAGACTGCGGACGAGCTGGCTAAAATAGCCTCGGGGCGAACGACGGTCCCCCCAGACGTCTTCTCCCGGGATCTGCATCAACCCTCCGTCAAGATCGACGACACGCCCGAGCCCGAGGCACCCTCGGCACAGCCCAAGGCGCCCTCGGCACAGCCCGAGGCACCCTCGGCGCAGCCCGAGGCGTCTGCGGTTCAGCCCGAGGTACCCTCGGCCCCCGAGGGCGAGGCACTGGACGTCGAGGAGGAGCAGAGCGGGGCCACACCTGATCGAAATTGGCAGGCCCCGTACCTACAATATCTCCGCCGAGGAGAGCTACCCCTCGACCAAGCCGAGGCTCGGCGGGTAGCGCGACGCGCCAAGTCGTTCGTTTTGCTGGGCGATGAGGAGGAGCTCTACCACCGCAGCTCCTCGGGCATCCTCCAGCGATGCATCTCCATCGCCGAAGGTCAGGAACTCCTGCAAGAAATACACTCGGGGGCTTGCGGCCATCATGCAGCGCCTCGAGCCCTTGTCGGGAATGCTTTCCGGCAAGGCTTCTACTGGCCAACGGCGGTGGCTGACGCCACTAGAATTGTCCGCACCTGCGAAGGGTGCCAATTCTATGCGAAGCAGACCCGCCTGCCCGCTCAGGCTCTGCAGACGATACCCATCACCTGGCCCTTTGCTGTATGGGGTCTGGACCTCGTCGGTCCCTTGCAGAAGGCGCCCGGGGGCTACACGCACCTGCTGGTCGCCATCAACAAATTCTCCAAGTGGATCGAGGTCTGACCCCTGAACAGCATCAGGTCCGAGCAGGCGGTGGCGTTCTTCACCAACATCATCCATCGCTTCGGACTCCCAAACTCCATCATCACCGACAACGGTACCCAGTTCACCGGCAAAAAATTCTTGGATTTTTGCGAGGATCACCACATCCGGGTGGATTGGGCCGCCGTGGCCCATCCCATGTCAAATGGGCAAGTGGAGCGTGCCAACGGCATGATTCTGCAAGGGCTCAAGCCCCGGATCTACAACGGCCTCAACAAGTTTGGCAAGCGATGGATGAAGGAACTCCCCTCGGTGGTCTGGAGCCTGAGGACGACGCCAAGCCGAGCCACGGGTTTCACGCCGTTCTTCCTGGTCTACGGGGCCGAAGGCATCTTGCCCACTGACCTGGAATACGGCTCCCCGAGGACGAGGGCCTACAACGATCAAAGCAACCAAGCAAGCCGAGAAGACTCCCTGGACCAGCTGGAAGAGGCTCGGGACAAGGCCTTACTACACTCGGCGCGGTACCAGCAGTCCCTGCGACGCTACCACGCCCGAGGGGTCCGGTCCCGAGACCTCTAGGTGGGCGACCTGGTGCTTCGGCTGCGGCAAGACGCCCGAGGGAGGCACAAGCTCACGCCCCCCTGGGAGGGGCCATTCGTCATCGCCAAAGTTCTGAAGCCCGGAACATACAAGCTGGCCAACAATCAAGGCGAGATCTACGGCAACGCTTGGAACATCAAACAGCTACGTCGCTTCTACCCTTAAGATGTTTTCAAGTTGTTCATATACCTCGCACCCACGCAAAGTTTAGTCATCAAGGAAGGGTCGGCCTCGCCTCGGCAAAGCCCGACCCTCCCTCGGGGGCTAAAAGGGGGGAGACCCCCTCTGCGTCGAAATTTTCCTCGAAAAAGGATCTCTTTTTAGCAGAATTTCTTTCGTGCTTTTTGACTACTTCGAAAAGCGGATCCTGGAAACGACGGAGTACACGTAAGCAGCCAAGGCTGACCGAGCCGAGGGACTCCTACGCCTCCGGGATACGGATACCTCACTCATCACCTTCTGCGATAAGTAACTCGCGTTCGGATAAAGTGATTCCGCGGACCGAACAAGTCTTCACGTTCGGAAGCTCTTCTGCCGAGGCGGTCCTTCAAGCCTTCTCGACTGAATCGGTGACAGGACCTCATGGACGGGCGAAAGTACGCGTAAGCGGCAAGGCCGACCGAGCCGAGGGACTCCCACGCCTCTGGGATACGGATACCTCACTCATCACCTTTCGCGAGAAGCAACTCTCGCCCACGCAAACATCCCTGTTACCGATGGAAAGTCCAGATGCTCGAAATAAGAGGAAAGGAGACGCGGCTTTACAACGCAGCGAGGGTGTGTTTTCTGGCCTCGGCGGCCGCAGAAGGCACACGCTACAAGACAATCTGATCCTGCAGGCTCGGGTCTTCACGCTGAAGGGGGCTGTAGCACCCTCGGCATCGACGACGCCTTCAGCGAGGTCCGACCCAGCCTCGGACAGCGACGCGGTCCAGGGACTTCTCCGGGAATCCGGCCCGAGCAGGCGGCTCGGCCGGTTACCCCTGGGGCCTCGGCCGACCATCTTCCAAGGGCGCCAGCCCGGCCCGAGGCCTCGGCTGATCGACTCCGGCGTCGGCCCCGCTGACGGACAACCCGGCTAGGCTCCGGCCAACCAGGTTCCCATTTTCGAGTCAACTCCGCCTCTGTTCGAGCTGATATCGCTACCCCTGGCCTCGGCTCATCGAAGAGCAGCCGAGGGGTCTCCTTAACTAAGCTAGAGGAGCCTCAGACAACAAGGCCGATCGAGCCGAGGGACTCCTACGCCTCCGGGATACGGAAACCTCACTCGTCACCTTGACACGGGGCGACTCATGCTTGGTGAAGCGGTTCAGATAATCGACAGGCGAGACTTAGTGCTCGAAAATAAAGAAAAAACACGGCTCCGTGCCGAAATTACATACATGTTCAGGCCTCGACAGCCACAATGAACAAAAACACTGGCATTCGAAGTGCCATTACAAATGGAACTCCGGTTCCCCCTCCGCAGGTACGAACAACCCCACTTCGAGGGGGAAGGCCTGCGGAGCAACGGAAGGCCGACGAACGGCGCACCGTCACCTGCTCCAGCAGCGGCGACGACGACGACTTCTGCTCCGGGGGGCCGAACAGCGGCAACGCTGACCTCAGGGTGGATGCCGCTGCCAGGAGGCCCCCGCCCGTGCCAAAACTCGTGAGGCAAGGACGGGCAGAAGGCCGTAGAGTTGGAGGTCAGACCGTGGCCGGCCCCGGCTATCGCGCCGGCGGAAGAACCTCTTCCAGCTGCCGTGGCAGACGCCGGCGCCGCGAGCGGCTCCGAAGCCACTCGCGTCTGAAGACCGGGCACGCTGCAGCAGCCAGCGCCACGGACAACAACCGCTCCTCCCCCCATCACTGAGTGAAGGAGCGGGCCACCGCTGTAACACCCCTGGTGTTACTATAACTAAAACCTGAGCATGACATCATGAGCATTGGCATTGCATATGTTTGACACACCTAGAGTGCATTCACTAGGCAAAAATTTCAAACAAGTTGTATTGTTTTAATGTTTTTGCAAATGAAACCCTGGTCAATGGACTTAACCCTAAATAGTGGTTAAAGGGGTAAAACTTAACCCAAGTTAAGAAAACCTAAAGCTTTAGGGTAAAAGTCATAAAATGACCCCCAAAAATAAACTTGAATTACTTTTATACCCCTAAGGTACCAAAAACCCTAATTGGAACCCAGGAAAACCCTAAAACCAAACCCTAAGGGCTTATATGCAAAATTAGTCCACTTTTGGACTAAAGTGCAAAAACCAAGCCAAATAAGTATCTTAAGTCCTTTGGTTCACAAATATGTGGACTTGAAAGCAAAACCCTAAGTTTTGGGTTTATTTGCAAAAAGTACCACTTGACCTCTATATAGTCTAAGTCTGGATTTCAGTGATATTGGCTCAACTTTGGAGCCTTGTATCTTTCAGAATATAGGGTTTTTGCCCTAGGTCACCACATCAAGTTTGTAGCCCAATCATAGGAGAACAACTTTGTTTAAGGGTTCAAGCCATGTCCTTATGAAAAAAATAGAGAAAATCTCAACCCAAGTTGGACTGTCAGTCTGGTTCTGTCTGAATATCAGACTAACAGATTCTTGCCCTGAACTTCAAGCCCAATTTCAAGCCAGATGCAGTGGCTTTTTGGGGCAACATCAGATGGCAAGATTGTAGAGGGCATGTTGCTTTACAACTTTGCTGCAGATCTTGGTTGGAGTTGTTATGGGAAATCGAGAGGAAACTCAGCTTCAACTTTGGTTGTCAGGCGACTGATGAAGCCCTTACCATGGTACAGTAGTTCCAAACTGAAGAAGATCGCAGGTTCACCCCCCCTGCTCGCCGCCGGTGTCCATCACCGTTGATCCCTGCTCGTCGTGATTCGTGCGTCGTGGTCATCGGTTATGCACAGCTCAGTAAAGATCCTTACCGCCGGTGAGCTGGCCACCACTCCGACGACCCCCTCTCCTGTCTTCCTTTCTGCCTTGCGGCTGGCACGATAAGTTCGCCGTCGACCGCCGCTTCCCGACCGTGCGCCGCGTGGCCTAGCCGTTTCACAGCGTCGCCATGACTCCCTCTACCCGTCCCATCGTCGCCGGGGAGCTTGCCACAGCAATAGCCACGTATTCACCGCGTCAGGCTTCTTCCTCCCCTTCGGCCGCCGCGTTGCTCGTCCAAAATTTGCAGCCACCGATCACTCCGCCTATAAATTGAAGCCCCCACTAGCTTCGCAACATCATCACCCACCTAGCCACCGTGAATCGCTAGCAATCGTGCACCAGTGCGCTTGAATTTCGGTTTTCCCCCAAATCAAGTTTCCGCCACCCGAAATCAACCTCACCGCGGCCAGCCCTCCACAGGTCTGCTCATACCCTCCTTGTTCCTGTTCTAGCATCTGTGCATGTTAGTGATGCTCGCCGACCCACGCAATTGAACTAGAAACCCTCTGGACGCCGGGAACATGGTTGTCTCGCCACAACATTCTCGGTCACTGTGGCCAGAACCAACCAGGCACCCATTTGCGAAATTGGGTTGGGGGAATTGATCGGGGAAGATCCAATTTGGCATTAGCTGCTCGGGGATGCCAGTACTTGCCCCCAATCGGCCGGCCTACGAGCTCACCGGAGCTCGGTCGCGTTCACCGTCGTCGTGGACCTTCCCCCGCGAAGGAATAGAAATCAGAGGGGTGTTCTGCAAACAGTCAGTGACTCAACGTAACAGTGACCGAACCCATCTCCAGTTAACAAAAACCCCGAGGACCTTTCTGTAAAGCCGCCAGCGCTGCGCGGGCGCGCGCGGGGGCGCTTTCCTCCCTGGTCTTGGGCCGCTGGGCTGAATTCGGCCCAGTTCTATTAATTCTTTTCCTTTTTCTTTTTCAGCAGAGATTCAAAAATGTGTAGAAAAATGTAGAAAACTGCTAAAATTGTGAAACTAATTTTCCTAGGTTTGTTATTTTCCATAGTATTTAATAAAAATAAGTTGGTGATTTTTAGTGAAAGTAAGAAATTTTAGAGTAATTAAAATAGTTAAAAGTCTTGGTTATAGATTTTTAGAAAATAATTGATAAGTTCTAAAATGCCCAAAACTTTTATATGAGTGTTATATAATATTTAGAAGCCTTGGGTAGAGTTTGAATTGATTTGGACCTTGTTTGATCACCAAACCCCAAAACACCCCCCTGCCCTATGAACTCCTTTACCGACTCCGGAAACCCTAAGTTCCCGGAACTCCGTGAAGGAAAGTTGTATTCAAGACATAAATAATAAGTTTATGTTGTCTTTGCATCCTCATGAGCATCCCATGGCATCCATTCTTATACATATGTATGGTTATGATTAGAACGAGAAGAAGAGGTAGAAGTAACTGAAGAGGAGACACCACCACCACCACCTTCGGAGTCTCAGGCTGGGAATCATTTCTACTTTGACATCTGTGGATCTGAGCCTGATTCACCAGTAAACGAAGGCAAGCCCCGGTGCATGCAACCCCTTTCCTTGTGTTTTAAATACTTTTGGCACACTTAAGTCTAGTGAAATGTGCATTAGGTTCATAGGAGTTACTTGAAACCCTTTGATGCATTGCTTTTCCTTGATATCCATACCTTTTATAGATACTTCGGTGAAGTATCAAAACATGATTTACAAAAATGCTTAGACTTGCTTAGATCTTGTGGATAGAAGTTGTCCTCAATTTAACCATGGAGAGGATGGCTTCTACCTGCAAGAATATTTTCATTTGGAGCAATAGTGGGATCTTACTGCAAAGCTCCCCGTGATGCTCTTTCATCCTAAGGGACAGACACATTCCTAAGGGTGGAAATACTTAAATTGAAACTTGGGGGTAGGAACAGGTGATGTTCTACCCAGGTTGGTTAAGGATTAACGCGTATGTAGGCGTGCTGACCGAGGACCCTTTAACTGGTCACATGCCTCGTCATGGGTAAGCCTTGCCTCGGGCAGACTAAGGCCGGAATAAGATAACACGAAATGGGCGTGGAGCGGTGGCGAGAGTAGCGTGTACCCTCCGTGGCAAGAGGCTGGACGGTGGTGTAGCTGTGCTCTCGGTTTGCGTGAACCTGATCCGGTCTTAAGAACCCCGGTGGCGGGTTGACATATGCAAGGGTTAAGTGCTACATATGTCGTGTGATTGGAGATCCTCAGCTGAGTATAATCGATTCGGATCGCCGTACCTTCGCGGTTATGAAGACTTGGTCACTTCCCTGCAACCTAGAGTCAGGATGTGAACACGATGGATAAAAATGATGTTGTCTTGATGTGATGTGAAATTAGACTAGATGCAAATGGAGTCTATTAATACTTAATATGGCGTTAAAAGACTGAAAGTAAGGACTCACTTTAGTAAGCTACTTCTGCAAAAGTATAAGTTGATTTTTGCTAAAGCCTCTCCTTGACTCCTGTTTATCCAGCATCCCCTTGAGAGTCTTTTCCTTAGTCGGGTAAGACTTGCTGAGTATTCCATACTCAGGGTTTATCCCTTTGTTGTTTTTAGGTGAGGAAGCGACAAACTTTTGTTGCTTCTGCTCCAAGGTGGTACCAAATGAGGAAAAAGAAGACTGAAGTGCGGGAGGACTCGGTCCTCCACTTAGGATCTTTTGGTTTATTAAACTTATCGGGAGGAGTTTGTGCCTCCCCTGGCTTGTATAATATTACTACTCTGCACTCACTTATAGTCTGGTCTGTAATAACCTCACTCAAGCTTGCTTTTGAAATAAATGTAAGATTATGTAATTCGCTTCCGCATTTCTTCATCTCCGATGTTCTGTAATGTCTACAAGATGGGTGAGACGTTCCTGGTAAGGTAAGGAAAGATACCGAGCTTGTCAAGTAGTTCAGGGGCACCTACAGGGTTGTCTGATGTCTGTGAGGCAAGGACAACTGTAGGTGGGCCTAATTACTTGGGAGGTTCTGTCACAGCTGGTATCGGAGCGTAGCCCTTCTTGGCAGATATTATGAAGCATCTTCAAAAGGATTTTTAAGAGTCTTACCTAAAAATTCTTTTCTCCTCTTACCTAAGTATTCTGAAGAAGTCTATCTTAAAGACCAGATAGGAAGAGTGCAACATATAGAAGGTTGAATCGACTAAGGTTGATTCTGTAATTATACATGCATCATGCTAAGAATCTTACTAATAACATTTTCCCCCTTGGAAAAGATGCCGCCACGTACCAGGCTAACGGCACGCAAGTCCACGGGACCAATTGGGGTGCCTCGGCATCAATTGGCTCCCCGACATGAAAGCAGCACCAGTGGAAGTAACGACCCTATCGGAGACCTTGAAGCTCGTGTGAGTCGACTTCAGGCAGCACTGCAACATAGGACTGATGCTTGGGTCGCTGACGGTGATAGAATCAACGAACTGAGAAGGGACATCCGACACTTGCAGGATCAACTCGCTGATCGAGACTTAGCACTTGACTGGGCCGTGCAGTCTCGTTTGCTAATGTGTGCTAAGGAAGCAAGGGCTCAGGCCCGAGTTAAAGAACTTAGCTCGACTGTTGATAACCTGCAGGTTTACTGCAATACGTTGCACGAGGAAGTCCATATATTATACTCACAACTACACCCAAGTGAGCCTGCACCACCTGCTGAGGCCGAAGCTGGACCATCTCACGTTGCGGGACGTGCGCTGGGTGGGGAGTTAGACCTTTTTGAGCCCCCTCCTTCTTTGAGATTGGTTGATGTCTGGACTCCCACACCTGACGATGAAGCCGCCAAGAGTAACGGCAAGCAGGAATAAAGGTGTAATAGAAGTAGAGTAGTGTATGGAAGGGTATTGTAGAGTGTACTATTGTATAATAGGTTGAACCTTTGTATAATGGGTATTGTATCCTGTTATGTAATATCGAGTCTGTATCATTACTTTTTATAGTAATGTAAAATGGAAGGTTTTCTCTGGCACATTATGTTTACTTCAAATGTTTTTGCCACAGATGCCGACCAGGACTCGAGGACAGGATGCAGCAGGAACTTCTGGGGGACGGGATGTTACCCCAAACCCACCTCCAGTTCCTCCCACGTTAGCCGAGGCGATCGCCGCCTTGGTGAATGCCACCGCCGATAATACCCGCTTCCTTAGGGAAATGGCGGGTCAGCAACAATTCCAGCAGCAGGCGGGAAGAGGTTATCCGCAAGGTCCCCGTGAGACCACTTATCTGGATTTCTCGGAAACTCGTCCACCTCTATTCGTCAAGGCAGAAGATCCCTTAGAAGGTGACGAGTGGATTCGGGTTATCGAGCAAAAGTTTGGTCTTCTTCGTTGCTCAGAGACGCAAAAGCCATTGTTCGCCGCACAACAACTCCGTGGTCCTGCCAGTACCTGGTGGGGAAATTTCATGGCTATTCAACCTGACAACCATCAAGTCACCTGGAATGAGTTTAAAGCAGCCTTCCGTGAACACTACATCCCCGAAGGAGTGCTGCATATGAAACAAGAGGAGTTTATGAAGTTACAACAAGGCGGAGATACCATTACTCAATATCTCAACAAATTCAATCACCTGTCGCAGTATGCTATCGATCAGGTGAATACAGATTTGAAGAAGAAGAACTGTTTTATGCGGGGTCTGAATGATCGGCTACAAAGGAAAATGGCCACATGCATAGATCTCACATATGGAAAGGCTGTCAGCACAGCCTTATCTGTGGAAGCCAAATACACAACTTCTGGGAAGAATAAGGGATTCGGTGGTGAGCGGCCTAATCAGGGCCAGGCGAAGAAACCACGGTTTGTAATTCGACCCTCAAACCAAAATCGCCTTTTTTCTCGTCCACCTTCATTTCCCTTCAAACAGCCTATCATTATCCGCCCCAATAATACCTCCACTACCCCAAAACAGCCGGGTGCCCCAGGCACTCGATTTCCTGCCTTGCCTAGTTCTTCAACTGGGTGCTTTAATTGCGGCAAGTCGGGACACTTCATCAAAGACTGCCCATATCCTAGGCAAAATCAATCTAATGCTTCGCAAGGATCTGGGAAATCAGTTCAGCCTAAAGGAAATGCTATGGGGAAGAATACGAAGAAAACAGGGCGTATATATTACACTCAAGTGGCTACTACACCGGAAGGAGAACCGGTGATGATGGGTACGTTTCCCGTGGCCAGTCACCCAGCAATTATTCTTTTTGATTCTGGTGCTTCACATACATTTATTAGCAAGAAGTTTGTGGAACAACATCATATTGCATACCATGAATCAAAGGAGGGATTTAAAATACATTCACCTGGGGGACACATTTATACTAAAGAAGTGGCCTATGGAGTGCCAGTAACAATGGCCGGACGGAACTTTCCTGCTAACATGATTGTTCTGAAGGGCCAGGATATAGATGTAATTCTGGGTATGAATTGGTTAACCCAACACAAGGCAATCCTCAACACTGAACTCAGAACCGTCAGGTTGAGCTATAACCAAGAAGAGATTCTTTTGACTCTCCTAGTAACCAATCCAGCCAAAGCTTCTGGTAGAGTCTATGAAGCCATTGTACCGGAGATCAAGAACATTCCGGTAGTATGTGAGTTTCCAGATGTATTTCCGGAAGATTTGCCTGGACTGCCCCCTGAAAGAGATGTAGAATTCGTAATTGAGCTAAAGCCCGGTACGACTCCTATCTCCCGAAGATCGTACCGCATGCCCCCTAATGAGTTGGCGGAACTGAAGCTTCAATTACAAGATCTATTGAATAAGGGATTCATCCGGCCAAGCTCGTCCCCTTGGGGTTGTCCCGCCATTTTTGTTAAGAAGAAAGATCAAACCTTGAGAATGTGCGTGGATTATCGACCCCTAAATGAGGTCACTATCAAGAATAAGTACCCCCTTCCCAGGATCGACATCTTATTTGATCAACTGACTGGGGCGAGGGTATTTTCCAAAATTGATCTCAGGTCGGGCTATCATCAAATCCGTATTCGGCCCGAGGATATACCGAAGACCGCGTTTACTACGCGATATGGATTGTTTGAATACTTGGTAATGTCTTTTGGGCTCACAAATGCTCCTGCCCATTTCACTTATCTAATGAACTCGGTGTTCATGCCCGAGTTGGACAAATTCGTGGTAGTCTTCATCGACGATATCTTGATATATTCTAAGAATGAAGAGGACCATGCTCAACATCTACGGATTGTATTGACGCGCCTCAGGGAACACCAGCTATATGCCAAATTCAGCAAGTGCACGTTCTGGCTGGAAGAAATTCAATTTTTGGGGCACGTATTATCAGCTAAAGGAATTGCGGTAGATCCTAGCAAGGTCAAAGATATTCTGGAGTCGAAACCCCCAACAACTGTTCACCAAGTCCGGAGTTTTCTTGGACTAGCTGGGTATTATCGCAGATTCATACCAGATTTTTCTAAGCTTGTGAAGCCAATCATAAGTTTATTAAAGAATGACATTAAGTTCAATTGGTCTTCTAAGTGCAATGAAGCCTTTGAGCAATTAAAGACACTATTGACCACTGCTCCGGTATTGGCTCAACCGGACATCACTAAACCTTTTGATGTATATTGTGATGCATCTGGCAGTGGGCTCGGCTGTGTACTGATGCAAGAGGGCCGAGTGATCGCGTATGCTTCAAGGCAGTTGCGCCGACATGAGGAGCACTATCCAACTCATGATCTGGAGCTAGCTGCTGTGGTTCATGCCCTAAAGATTTGGCGTCACTATCTGCTGGGAAATATCTGTCACATATATACAGATCATAAAAGTTTGAAGTACATTTTCACCCAGTCAGAGTTAAATATGAGGCAAAGACGATGGCTTGAGCTCATTAAAGACTATGAACTGGAGATCCATTATCACCCAGGCAAGGCCAATGTGGTGGCAGATGCATTGAGTCGTAAGACTTCCTGCCACTGTCTTATGGCAAAGAGCTTCGAGAACACTTTGTGTCAAGAAATGGAAAAGCTAAACCTGGGGATCATCCAACAAGGGACTTTAAATCAGTTAAGGCTTGAGTCAATCATTTTGCAAAGAATAATTGATGCTCAAAAGGATAATCTGGGTATGAAGCACATACGAGAAAAGATAAGGGCTGGAACAGCCAAGTGTTTCAAAGAAGACGATCAAGGTGTGATATGGTTTAAAAACCGCATAGTAGTACCAAAGAACGAAGAGCTCCGCCAGCAAATTCTGGATGAAGCACATCTTAGTCGCTATTCTATTCATCCCGGAAGCACTAAGATGTATCAAGACTTAAAACAACATTACTGGTGGACTAAGATGAAGATTGAAATTGCACGCTATGTGGCTAAGTGTGACACTTGCAGACGTGTCAAGGCCATACACATGAAAACTGCTGGTCCATTACAATCTTTGCCAATCCCAACATGGAAATGGGAAGACATCAGTATGGACTTTATTGTGGGACTGCCCAGGACGGCCAATGGGTATGATTCTATTTGGGTTATAGTTGATCGACTCACAAAGATTGCCCACTTCTTACCCGTCAGGACCAAATATACAGTAGCCACTTATGCAGCATTATACATTGCCCGTATTCTCAGTCTGCATGGTGTTCCGAAGACCATTGTGTCGGATCGTGGACCTCAATTTGTAGCCAAGTTTTGGGAAGCACTTCACAACTCCTTGGGTACTAAATTACTCCACAGTTCGGCTTATCATCCTCAAACCAGTGGGCAGACTGAGAGGGTGAACAAAATACTTGAAGATATGCTGCGGGCATGTGTCCTGGACTTCTCACCAAAATGGGATGAATGTTTGCCCCTAGCGGAGTTTTCATACAATAACAGTTATCAAGAAAGTATCAAGATGGCACCTTTTGAAGCTTTATATGGACGTCGGTGTCGAACTCCGCTAAATTGGTCTGAACCTGGAGAAAGATACTTCTTTAGACCTGATATGGTGAAAGAGGTTGAGGAAAAGGTTCAGAGAATTATTCATAATATGAAGAAAGCTCAAGCACGGCAAAAGAGTTATGCAGACAAACGGCGAATGCCCTTATATTTCCTGGAAGGAGACTATGTCTACTTGAAGGTCTCACCAATGAAGGGCGTATCGCGTTTCGGAGTTAAAGGAAAACTTGCACCACGATATATTGGTCCTTTTCTTATTCTGGAAAGATATGGGCCAGTGGCGTATCGACTTCAGCTCCCCGAAACATTGTCTGCTGTGCACAATGTGTTCCACGTGTCACAATTGAAGAAGTGTCTACGGGTTCCTGATCGAACCGTTGAAGTGACTGATGTGGTCCTGGAACCAGATTTAACATACTCGGAACATCCTATTCGAGTTCTGGATCAAAAGGACAGGGTCACCCGAAGAAAGACTCTCAAGTTCTACAAGATACAGTGGAACCAGCACTCTGAAGACGAGGCTACATGGGAAACCCAAGACTTCTTGAATAAGAATTTCCCAGGCTTCCTAGCCTCATGTAAATTGTAAAGCATGTATAGCTGTTGTAATAAAGAAGTAACCCCCACATCACCCCTGTCTTGTACCAAAAATAAGGAAATAAAAATGTGATGCGTTTCCTTTACCATTACTTACCCTAGGATTTTTAATCTCGGGACGAGATTCTTTTATGGGGGGAAGGATGTAACACCCCTGGTGTTACTATAACTAAAACCTGAGCATGACATCATGAGCATTGGCATTGCATATGTTTGACACACCTAGAGTGCATTCACTAGGCAAAAATTTCAAACAAGTTGTATTGTTTTAATGTTTTTGCAAATGAAACCCTGGTCAATGGACTTAACCCTAAATAGTGGTTAAAGGGGTAAAACTTAACCCAAGTTAAGAAAACCTAAAGCTTTAGGGTAAAAGTCATAAAATGACCCCAAAAATAAACTTGAATTACTTTTATACCCCTAAGGTACCAAAAACCCTAATTGGAACCCAGGAAAACCCTAAAACCAAACCCTAAGGGCTTATATGCAAAATTAGTCCACTTTTGGACTAAAGTGCAAAAACCAAGCCAAATAAGTATCTTAAGTCCTTTGGTTCACAAATATGTGGACTTGAAAGCAAAACCCTAAGTTTTGGGTTTATTTGCAAAAAGTACCACTTGACCTCTATATAGTCTAAGTCTGGATTTCAGTGATATTGGCTCAACTTTGGAGCCTTGTATCTTTCAGAATATAGGGTTTTTGCCCTAGGTCACCACATCAAGTTTGTAGCCCAATCATAGGAGAACAACTTTGTTTAAGGGTTCAAGCCATGTCCTTATGAAAAAAATAGAGAAAATCTCAACCCAAGTTGGACTGTCAGTCTGGTTCTGTCTGAATATCAGACTAACAGATTCTTGCCCTGAACTTCAAGCCCAATTTCAAGCCAGATGCAGTGGCTTTTTGGGGCAACATCAGATGGCAAGATTGTAGAGGGCATGTTGCTTTACAACTTTGCTGCAGATCTTGGTTGGAGTTGTTATGGGAAATCGAGAGGAAACTCAGCTTCAACTTTGGTTGTCAGGCGACTGATGAAGCCCTTGCCATGGTACAGTAGTTCCAAACTGAAGAAGATCGCAGGTTCACCCCCCCTGCTCGCCGCCGGTGTCCATCACCGTTGATCCCTGCTCGTCGTGATTCGTGCGTCGTGGTCATCGGTTATGCACAGCTCAGTAAAGATCCTTACCGCCGGTGAGCTGGCCACCACTCCGACGACCCCCTCTCCTGTCTTCCTTTCTGCCTTGCGGCTGGCACGATAAGTTCGCCGTCGACCGCCGCTTCCCGACCGTGCGCCGTGTGGCCTAGCCGTTTTACAGCGTCGCCATGACTCCCTCTACCCGTCCCATCGTCGCCGGGGAGCTTGCCACGGCAATAGCCACGTATTCACCGCGTCAGGCTTCTTCCTCCCCTTCGGCCGCCGCGTTGCTCGTCCAAAATTTGCGGCCACCGATCACTCCGCCTATAAATTGAAGCCCCCACTAGCTTCGCAACATCATCACCCACCTAGCCACCGTGAATCGCTAGCAATCGTGCACCAGTGCGCTTGAATTTCGGTTTTCCCCCAAATCAAGTTTCCGCCACCCGAAATCAACCTCACTGCGGCCAGCCCTCCACAGGTCTGCTCATACCCTCCTTGTTCCTGTTCTAGCATCTGTGCATGTTAGTGATGCTCGCCGACCCACGCAATTGAACTAGAAACCCTCTGGACGCCGGGAACATGGTTGTCTCGCCACAACATTCTCGGTCACTGTGGCCAGAACCAACCAGGCACCCATTTGCGAAATTGGGTTGGGGGAATTGATCGGGGAAGATCCAATTTGGCATTAGCTGCTCGGGGATGCCAGTACTTGCCCCAATCGGCCGGCCTACGAGCTCACCGGAGCTCGGTCGCGTTCACCGTCGTCGTGGACCTTCCCCCGCGAAGGAATAGAAATCAGAGGGGTGTTCTGCAAACAGTCAGTGACTCAACGTAACAGTGACCGAACCCATCTCCAGTTAACAAAAACCCCGAGGACCTTTCTGTAAAGCCGCCAGCGCTGCGCGGGCGCGCGCGGGCGCTTTCCTCCCTGGTCTTGGGCCACTGGGCTGAATTCGGCCCAGTTCTATTAATTCTTTTCCTTTTTCTTTTTCAGCAGAGATTCAAAAATGTGTAGAAAAATATAGAAAACTGCTAAAATTGTGAAACTAATTTTCCTAGGTTTGTTATTTTCCATAGTATTTAATAAAAATAAGTTGGTGATTTTTAGTGAAAGTAAGAAATTTTAGAGTAATTAAAATAGTTAAAAGTCTTGGTTATAGATTTTTAGAAAATAATTGATAAGTCCTAAAATGCCCAAAACTTTTATATGAGTGTTATATAATATTTAGAAGCCTTGGGTAGAGTTTGAATTGATTTGGACCTTGTTTGATCACCAAACCCCAAAACACCCCCCCTGCCCTATGAACTCCTTTACCGACTCCGGAAACCCTAAGTTCCCGGAACTCCGTGAAGGAAAGTTGTATTCAAGACATAAATAATAAGTTTATGTTGTCTTTGCATCCTCATGAGCATCCCATGGCATCCATTCTTATACATATGTATGGTTATGATTAGAACGAGAAGAAGAGGTAGAAGTAACTGAAGAGGAGACACCACCACCACCACCTTCGGAGTCTCAGGCTGGGAATCATTTCTACTTTGACATCTGTGGATCTGAGCCTGATTCACCAGTAAACGAAGGCAAGCCCCGGTGCATGCAACCCCTTTCCTTGTGTTTTAAATACTTTTGGCACACTTAAGTCTAGTGAAATGTGCATTAGGTTCATAGGAGTTACTTGAAACCCTTTGATGCATTGCTTTTCCTTGATATCCATACCTTTTATAGATACTTCGGTGAAGTATCAAAACATGATTTACAAAAATGCTTAGACTTGCTTAGATCTTGTGGATAGAAGTTGTCCTCAATTTAACCATGGAGAGGATGGCTTCTACCTGCAAGAATATTTTCATTTGGAGCAATAGTGGGATCTTACTGCAAAGCTCCCCGTGATGCTCTTTCATCCTAAGGGACAGACACATTCCTAAGGGTGGAAATACTTAAATTGAAACTTGGGGGTAGGAACAGGTGATGTTCTACCCAGGTTGGTTAAGGATTAACGCGTATGTAGGCGTGCTGACCGAGGACCCTTTAACTGGTCACATGCCTCGTCATGGGTAAGCCTTGCCTCGGGCAGACTAAGGCCGGAATAAGATAACACGAAATGGGCGTGGAGCGGTGGCGAGAGTAGCGTGTACCCTCCGTGGCAAGAGGCTGGACGGTGGTGTAGCTGTGCTCTCGGTTTGCGTGAACCTGATCCGGTCTTAAGAACCCCGGTGGCGGGTTGACATATGCAAGGGTTAAGTGCTACATATGTCGTGTGATTGGAGATCCTCAGCTGAGTATAATCGATTCGGATCGTCGTACCTTCGCGGTTATGAAGACTTGGTCACTTCCCTGCAACCTAGAGTCAGGATGTGAACACGATGGATAAAAATGATGTTGTCTTGATGTGATGTGAAATTAGACTAGATGCAAATGGAGTCTATTAATACTTAATATGGCGTTAAAAGACTGAAAGTAAGGACTCACTTTAGTAAGCTACTTCTGCAAAAGTATAAGTTGATTTTTGCTAAAGCCTCTCCTTGACTCCTGTTTATCCAGCATCCCCTTGAGAGTCTTTTCCTTAGTCGGGTAAGACTTGCTGAGTATTCCATACTCAGGGTTTATCCCTTTGTTGTTTTTAGGTGAGGAAGCGACAAACTTTTGTTGCTTCTGCTCCAAGGTGGTATCAAATGAGGAAAAAGAAGACTGAAGTGCGGGAGGACTCGGTCCTCCACTTAGGATCTTTTGGTTTATTAAACTTATCGGGAGGAGTTTGTGCCTCCCCTGGCTTGTATAATATTACTACTCTGCACTCACTTATAGTCTGGTCTGTAATAACCTCACTCAAGCTTGCTTTTGAAATAAATGTAAGATTATGTAATTCGCTTCCGCATTTCTTCATCTCCGATGTTCTGTAATGTCTACAAGATGGGTGAGACGTTCCTGGTAAGGTAAGGAAAGATACCGAGCTTGTCAAGTAGTTCAGGGGCACCTACAGGGTTGTCTGATGTCTGTGAGGCAAGGACAACTGTAGGTGGGCCTAATTACTTGGGAGGTTCTGTCACAACCGCCCGCGCAGGGGCCGACCCCAACTCGGCACTCTCCCCTCCCCAGCCTTGGTGATGAAAATCCTTGAGGCTGAGGGAGGGGCAGAGGCCGCAGCCCGGCTCGCTTTCCCCCACCATCAAGCTGGAGCTCACCATCTTGGGTGACCGCCGGTGGAGGGGTGCGGCCGGGCTGCATGATGAAAATCCTTGAAGCCGAACAATGGCTGAGAGGTACCAACTCCCACGGAGTTGCGTTCCTCCAGCGAGGAGGCGAAAAGACGGCGGATACCCCCCATCCGGGGGCTTGGAAGATGGAAAGACACGACGCATAAGGGAGGAAGAAGACATGGTTGCCTTCCGAAAGGGGTCGCCCTCCTTTTAAAGGCAACTCTCCCTACGTGCGCCCCCAAACGCCACGGGCTGAGTCTTCTCCAACACGCTCCAAGGCCCTCCCCTGCGGCTCGGGGGCTGGGTCCCGCGTGTCATGCAAACCGGCTCAGAGCAGAAGAAGCCAAACCGCCGCGCGTGGTGCACACAACCGCCCAGCGGTTACAAGCGACCCCCCACTTTTGCCAGGTGGACGCGCTTCTCCGACTTCTGACACGCCAGCTTGGAGGCCCAGGCCCACGCGTCACGCAACCAGCGCGCCAGTTGCTGCATGCAAGCAACCGCACCGCCACTTGCGCCACCGTCGCACCTCTTCGGTTGCGGAACCTATGCCGCGACTCGAGGCGACCCAGCGCACGACCCAGCAGCGCCAGCCTGGCGCGACGGTCAAAGCGGCCGAAAGTGGGCCGGCAGTAATGACGGTGGCAGGCGGGCGGGAGCAGCAGTCACGTCGTCAGCCAGGCTCACGTCCCATCTAAGGGCAGCAAGAGAGCCTCCTCCCACGGCGTGAAGACGGTGCGCCCGTGATCCGTTCCTCGAACGGCTCGCGCACGCGCAACGGCTGCCCCGCCAACCACTCGCCCCGTCGCATTAACTCCGCGGCGGGACAGGCGACGCTCCTGGCAGGAGAAGCGGGCGACGCTTCGCCTTCGCCGTAATAACCGCGCCAAAAAAGGTACGCCGCGTCATTCGATTTCGTATCCTTTTCCTTTTTCCTCTTTCTCTATCTCTTGCAACAGGGACCGGGGAAGGGGGATACCCCGAAAAGGATCCTTCCCTGTGAAGGAACCGGGCTCCGAGCCCCCCTACTGATCAGAGGTTCGAAGGCTGGCCCTCCGAAAGGTTCAACAGCCGCCTCAGATCGCGTGGGCCCGACACCCACTACTGGTCAGGGGTTCGAAGGCCAGCCCCCCGAAGGGCTCCATGGCCGCCTCAGGCTACTCGGGCTCCGCGCCCATTACTGATGAGGGGTTCGAAGGCTGGCCCCCGAAGGGTTCACAGTCGCCTCAGACGCCGAGCAAGGGATGACCAGGGGTACGTTCGATACATAACCGAGGCTCGGGCTGCGCTCCCGAGGTACCCTAGGACATTTCCGAGACCAGCGGGAACGATCTTGTAACGGAATCCCATCGGAGGGAGGCATCGAGCCCTCGGACCCCGTCGCCAGGGGACCGGGTCCGGCAGATCACCCGCAAGTACTTTTGGGCGTGCCTCTGGGCCCCTAGCCGACCCCCAACGAACGGGGCACGGACGTCCACTCGGATTACCCGCTTGCAGCTCACCAAAGACACCATGTTCGGTGCCCATCGAGGGTAACATGGCGCTCTCCCCCCCTCCTCCTTGCGGAAAGGCGACGTAGGGGCGTATGTAAAAAAGCCGAGTCTGTCCCTGATCGTCCTCTCGCCATGTGCGGAGGCTCGGGGGCTGCTCTCGCAAACCCGGCTCCGGCCAAACCGTTGACAGCGTCAACATACCAGCCCGAGAGCTTGGGCCCCAACCGTGCACCCGGGCTACGGCCAGTTCGCATGAGGGAACAACCAGACCAGCCGAAGCATTACGCAAGGCATTAAGACCTCGAAGGAGTGAAACCACTCCTCCGAGGCCTCGGGGGCTACACCCACCGGAACGAAATGCAACCGAGAAAGGCTGGTCCCCTTGCAAAAAAGTGCGACGAAAGCCTCCAAGCGAGTGCTAACACTCCCTTCGAGGCTCGGGGGCTACTGTCGGGGACCATAATTAGGGGTACCCTCAAGACGCCTAATTCTCAGCTGGTAACCCCCATCAGCATAAAGCTGCAAAGGCCTGATGGGTGCGATTAAGTCAGGGGTCAGTCCATACGAGTGACTCGATCACGCTTCGCCCGAGCCTAGCCTCGGACAAGGGCAGCCGACCTCGAGGGACTTCCGTCTCGCCCGAGGCCCCCCTTTTAACGGCGGACACATCTCCGGCTCGCCCGAGGCCTTGGCTTCGCTAAGAAGCAACCCTGACTAAATCGCCGCACCGACTGACCGAGTTGCAGGAGCATTTAACGCAAAGGTGGCCTGACACCTCTATCCTAACGCGCGCCCCCCGGCAGAGCCGAAGTGACCGCCGTCACTCCGCCGCTCCACTGACCGGTCTGACAGAAGGACAGCGCCGCCTGCGCCACTCCGACTGCAGTGCCACTCGACAGAGTGAGTCTGACAGGCAGTCAGGCCTTGCCAAAGGCGCCATAGGAAGCTCCGCTTCGCCCGACCCAGGGCTCGGACTCGGGCTAAGCCCCGGAAGACGGCGAACTCCGCTCCGCCCGACCCAGGGCTCGGACTCGGGCTAAGACCCGGAAGACGGCGAACTCCACTCCGCCCGACCCCAGGGCTCGGACTCGGGCAAAGACCCGCAAGACGGCGAACTCCGCTCCGCCCGACCCCAAGGCTCGGACTCGGGCTAAGACCCGGAAGACGGCGAACTCCGCTCCGCCCGACCCCAGGGCTCGGACTCGGGCTAAGACCCGGAAGACGGCGAACTCCGCTCCGCCCGACCCCAGGGCTCGGACTCGGGCTAAGACCCGGAAGACGACGAACTCCGCCTTGCCCGACCCCAGGGCTCGGACTCCGCTCTGGCCTCTTCCGAACGACCTCCGCCTCTCCCGACCCAGGGGCTCGGGCTCGGCCTCGGCAACAGGAGACAGACTCGACCTCAGCTTCGGAGGAGCCCCCACGTCGCCCGGCCTCGGACGCGGGCCCGCCACGTCAACAGGGAGCTCCATCATCACCCTACCCCGAGCCGACTCGGGCCGCAAAGAACAAGACTGGTGTCCCATCTGGCCAGCTCCGCCAGATAGGCAATGATGGCGCCCCGCGTGCCCTGTGACGACAGCGGCTCTCAGCCCCCTTACGGAAGCAGGGGGACGTCAGCAAAGACTCGACCGCTCTGACAGCTGTCCCTCCACCAAGCTCCGTTGCTCCTCCGACAGCCACGACATCACACCAGCAGGGTGCCAAGATCTCTCCGGCTGCCACATTGGCATGTACTTAGGGCGCTAGCTCTCCCTCCGCTAGACACGTAGCACTCTACTACACCCCCCATTGTACACCTGGATCCTCTCCTTACGACTATAAAAGGAAGGACCAGGGCCTTCTTAGAGAAGGTTGGCCGCGCGGGACCGAGGACGGGACAGGCGCTCTCTTGGGGCCGCTCGCTTCCCTCACCCGCGTGGACGCTTGTAACCCCCCTACTGCAAGCGCACCCGACCTAGGCGCGGGACAAACACGAAGGCCGCGGGATTTCCACCTCTCTCATGCCCGTCTCCGGCCACCTCGCCTCTCCCCCCTTCGCGCTCGCCCACGCGCTCGACCCATCTGGACTGGGGCACGCGGCACACTCACTCGTCGGCTTAGGGACCCCCCGATCTCGAAACGCCGACAGCCCCCTTACGGAAGCAGGGGGACGTCAGCAAAGACTCGACCGCTCCGACAGCTGTCCCTCCACCAAGCTCCGTTGCTCCTCCGACAGCCACGACATCACACCAGCAGGGTGCCAAGATCTCTCCGGCTGCCACATTGGCATGTACTTAGGGCGCAAGCTCTCCCTCCGCTAGACATGTAGCACTCTGCTACACCCCCCATTGTACACCTGGATCCTCTCCTTACGACTATAAAAGGAAGGACCAGTGCCTTCTTAGAGAAGGTTGGCCGCGCGGGACCGAGGACGGGACAGGCGCTCTCTTGGGGCCGCTCGCTTCCCTCACCCGCGTGGACGCTTGTAACCCCCCTACTGCAAGCGCACCCGACCTGGGCGCGGGACGAACACGAAGGCCGCGGGATTTCCACCTCTCTCACGCCCGTCTCCGGCCACCTCGCCTCTCCCCCCTTCGCGCTTGCCCACGCGCTCGACCCATCTGGGCTGGGGCACGCGACACACTCACTCGTCGGCTTAGGGACCCCCTGGTCTCGAAACGCCGACAACTCCACAACAAAATGGTGTAGTGGAGAGGAAGAAGAGAACTCTATTGGACATGGCAAGAACTATGCTTGATGAGTACAAGACTTCGGATCGGTTTTGGGCCGAGGCGGTCAACACCGCCTGCTACGCCATCAACCGGTTATATCTACACCGAATCCTCAAGAAGACATCTTATGAACTCCTAACCGGTAAAAAGCCCAATATTTCATATTTTAGAGTCTTTGGTAGCAAATGCTTTATTCTTGTTAAAAGAGGTAGAAAATCCAAATTTACTCCTAAGACAGTAGAAGGCTTTTTACTAGGATATGATTCAAACACAAGGGCATATAGAGTCTTCGACAAGTCCTCCAGACAAGTTGAAGTTTCTTGTGACGTTGTGTTTGATGAGACTAACGGCTCTCAAGTAGAGCAAGTTGATCTTGATGAGATAGGTGATGAAGAGGCTCCGTGCATCGTGCTAAGGAACATGTCCATTGGGGATGTGTGTCCTAAGGAATCCGAAGAGCCTCCAAATACACAAGATCAACCATCCTCCTCCACGCAAGCATCTCCACCAACTCGAAATGAGGATGAAGCTCAAGTTGATGAAGTAGAAGATCAAGCAAATGAGCCACCTCAAGATGATGGCATCGATCAAGGGGGAGATGCAAATGTTCAAGACAAGGATGAAGAACAAAGGCCGCCACACCCAAGAGTCCACCAAGCAATCCAACGAGATCACCCCGTCGACACCATCCTAGGCGACATTCATAAGGGGGTAACTACTAGATCTCGTGTTGCACATTTTTGTGAGCATTACACATTTGTTTCCTCTATTGAGCCACACAGGGTAGAGGAAGCACTACAAGATTCGGATTGGGTGGTGGCGATGCAAGAGGAGCTCAACAACTTCACTAGGAATGAGGTATGGCATTTAGTTCCATGTCCTAATCAAAATGTTGTAGGAACCAAATGGGTCTTCCGCAACAAGCAAGACGAGCATGGTGTGGTGACAAGGAACAAAGCCCGACTTATGGCCAAGGGATACTCCCAAGTCGAAGGTTTGGATTTCGGTGAAACCTATGCACCCGTAGCTAGGCTTGAGTCCATTCGCATATTATTGGCCTATGCTACTTACCATGGCTTTAAGCTTTATCAAATGGACGTGAAAAGTGCCTTCCTCAATGGACCAATCAAGGAAGAGGTCTATGTTGAGCAACCTCCCGGCTTTGAAGACAGTGAGTATCCTAATCATGTCTATAAGCTCTCTAAGGCGCTTTATGGGCTCAAGCAAGCCCCAAGAGCATGGTATGAATGCCTTAGAGATTTTCTTATTGCAAATGGATTCAAAGTCGGAAAGGCCGATCCTACACTCTTTACTAAAACTCTTGAAAATGACTTGTTCGTATGCCAAATTTATGTTGAT
The DNA here is from genome assembly GCF_902167145.1 of Zea mays. Taxonomy (NCBI): domain Eukaryota; kingdom Viridiplantae; phylum Streptophyta; class Magnoliopsida; order Poales; family Poaceae; genus Zea; species Zea mays. The sequence continues at coordinate 117,520,834 of NC_050101.1, read as the reverse complement.
GATATTATATTTGGGTCTACTAACGAGTCTACATGTGAAGAATTTAGTAGGATCATGACACAAAAATTCGAGATGTCCATGATGGGGGAGTTGAAGTTTTTCTTAGGATTTCAAGTGAAGCAACTCCAAGAGGGCACCTTCCTAAGCCAAACGAAGTATACTCAAGATATTCTAAGCAAGTTTGGAATGAAGGATGCCAAACCCATCAAGACACCCATGGGAACCAATGGGCATCTCGACCTCGACGAGGGAGGTAAATCCGTCGATCAAAAGGTATACCGGTCGATGATAGGTTCTTTACTCTACTTATGTGCATCTCGACCGGATATTATGCTTTCCGTATGCATGTGTGCAAGATTCCAAGCCGACCCTAAGGAAGCTCACCTTACGGCCGTAAACGAATCTTGAGATATTTAGTTTATACTCCTAAGTTTGGGCTTTGGTATCCTAGGGGATCCACATTTGATTTGATTGGTTATTCGGATGCCGATTGGGCGGGGTGTAAAATCAATAGAAAGAGCACATCGGGGACTTGCCAGTTCTTGGGAAGATCCTTGGTGTCTTGGGCTTCAAAGAAGCAAAATTCGGTTGCTCTTTCTACCGCCGAAGCCGAGTACATTGCCGCAGGCCATTGTTGCGCGCAACTACTTTGGATGAGGCAAACCCTTAGGGACTACGGTTACAAATTAACCAAAGTTCCTCTTCTATGTGATAATGAGAGTGCAATCCGCATGGCGGATAATCATGTTGAGCATAGTCGCACTAAACACATAGCCATTCGGTATCACTTTTTGTCACACCCGGTTTTGGAAGGCAAACCGAATGCGAACTATGTACGTGCCAGGATCAGAACTCACGTACACAGCGATTACATAAATGAACATCATCGCACAATGCTCGAATAATAACATAAAAGAGTATTAACTTATTACATCACAGAGTCATAGACATCCACATAGTCATCGTCTTAACAGGTAAATCAAAGTACTAGCGAAACGTAGTAAAGACAAGGCCTCCACAGGCAGCTGACTGGGGGTTGCCGCCAACCCACACCTAGAATTCGTCGTAGTCTTGGAACTCCTGGAAGTCTCCTTCCACGGCTTCACCTTCTCCTGAGCAGTGGTTACAATGCGGACAACCTGGTGTTTTGTGGTAAAGCAAGGATGAGTACACATCAACGTACTCAGCAAATGTCCCGTTTGGCTGAAGTGGACTAGCTTTATGTGGGGTTAGGCTTCAGCAGTTGCTTTTAGTTGGTCAAGTATTTATCATTAGTAGAAGCCAGATTTTAGCATTTAACAACCCGTAAACCATTTCCTCATCGAGGAACAACATCATCATAGTCGAACCAAATCCATAACATAATCCTTGTCTCTCGAACCATCTGTATCTCTAATCAAAGAGGATCCCAAGGCTGCTCTTAACCGTGAGCACGGCTGACATATCAGTTTCACTACCCTCTGCAGAGGTTGCACACTTTACCCATGAGTCATGATTCCCTTTCTACCCGGGGAGAGCTAATCCCCATTGACCACTACCTAGGTGGTCCGGCAGGGCATCACTACGTAGCTTTTACAAAGATTCCCTAGAGATCATAGCTGCCCGTTAGGTTTCTCCAGTTTGATAAACACAGTACCCCTCCCCGCAGGAGAGTGACTAACAAAGAGCAAAACGAAAGAACCTCGGCACTCAGCCTCGGCAGAGCAAGCACTGTGCCTGGACCCCATTGACGGCACGACGGCTAAGCAACTACACCTCTAGTTCCTCTAATTAATTGGCTAAGGGCATCCCATTTCACCCTCATAGTTGTACTGTTATCCCGGGTGGTCTCTCAACGAACAGGTCCTTACGGAGAGGTACTCAGGAAACAGCCTGAGCCCCCTAGAGTATCACCAGATCATCAACATCATCAGGATAACAGTATCATAAATAGTCACATCATGTTCATTGATTAAGTTAAGGCAATAGCAGAGTGCTAACCATAACAGCCCATAAGGTCATCAAGGATAAAGTAAAGTGGAAAGCTAGTCAATCCTTAGGTTTCAAGTAAGTAATGCGGGGTAGTAAGTTATGAATGAATAGGACATAATGGGACAGAGGACACTTGCCTTCACCAAACTGCTGATCAGGGACTTCCTCTGCAACCTCCTCAGGAAACACAGACTGCTCGTTGTCTACGTAAAGTAATCATTCACACTATGCACTTGGGAAGATAACAAACAAAAAACAACATACCAAACATATGCAGCAGAGAGATCACAAGTTCATAGTAGAAAAGGGATAGGCACTCTGGTGTTCCCTAGGTCTAGGGTAGAGGACTATACAAAGTGATTCATTATCCACTAATCAGGTTTAAGTCAGTGGTGGGGTTAAATCATTGCATGGTTTTAAGTTCCTAAACTTAGGTGTTTAAGTCCATAAACTTAGGTGCTCCAACTTTTACTAAAGTCTACCAACTTCTAATTATCTCAAATAGGGTTCCAATAACCTTAATCCTACCCTAATGATTAACTATTAATTGGTACATGGAAACAGCAGGGAAACATTGTTTAAATAGATAGACAAAAATAACATGAGCATTTTGCAATTTGAAGCACCTAATTTGGAGTTCATATGACAAAGTTATGAATTTTACAAGTTTAGGGGTTAAAAATATACCCTAAATACTTATTTTGAATTAAATAAAAGGTCCGAGGACCTAACTGTAAGAAACCAGGGACGGCGGGTTTAAATTTCAGAAAACCGGGGGTCTCTTTAAGAAAACGCGCGGGCGAAGGGGTATCGGGCTCCTACGGCCGTCGGATCTCAGATCAACGCGCAGGATTAGATCCGCGGGCGGGCGCGCGAGCGCGCGGCGGCCTGAGCGGCTGACAGGCGGGGCCAGGCGGGCAGCGCGGGCGGGCTGACAGGCGGGGCCAGGCGGGCAGCGCGGGCGCGGGCAGGCTGACAGGCGGGGCCAGGCGGGCAGAGCGGGCGCGGGGTGTGGGGGAAGCGGCCCTGGGCCGTTGGATCTCCGGTAGGCGGCCAGGATTGGGCTCGGGCTATTTAAATCAGGGCCGCCCGATCTGGGATGGACGGCGGGGATCGGGTGGCCGGCCTCTGTCCCCTTCTCCAGCCAGCAGAGACGGCGGCGGCCGCACCCGCGGCGGAGAAGCTCGCCGGAGACGAGGGCGCGGGGGCTCTGCGGGTCCTTAGGGCGACCTGAGCGGCCGGGAAGGTTGGGGAGGGCGCGGGGAATCGTCCGGTGGGGACTGGGTCGGGGCAAGGGCACCGGAGGGGGGCGGTCCACGGCAAAGCGGCTCGGCGGTGGCGTTAATCAACTCCGACGAGGAATTAAGCGCAGCAGAGAGCAATACAAAGGTCGATAGGGGGCGGCAGAGGTTCCTTACCTCAAGGCGGGCTCCGGGGACTCCTCGGTGGCGGCAATGGCGCGACGGCGGCCCGGGGCGACGGTGGCGGACCTTCGCGGCTGCACGGAGGACGGCGGGTGAGCGCGGGCAGAGGGAAATAGGGAGGGGGAGGGGGAATTGGGGCGCGTCCCGGGTTGCGGACGTCGGGGCGGAGCTCACCGTGGCAGAGAGCACGGTGGAGCTCCGACGGCGACGGGGAAACGGCTCGGGCGGCGATGGTTAGTGGCGGCGGCGCTCTGGCGTGTGCGCAGCAAGGGGGAGGTGAGAGAGAGGGGTCTGCTGGTGCGCAAATGTGGGAGGGGGAGAGGGCGAGTGGGGTTTTGGCTCAAGTGGCCGGGGGCGGGGCGGTTGCGAGCTCCACGCGCGACGTGGGCGCGGAGTCCGCGGCAGCGCGCAGCTCGGGCGGCAGTTACGCGGAGAAGACGGGGTTGACAGGCCGGTCCCGCGAGCAGAGAGAGAGGGGAAAGCGGGTGTGGGCGCGCGGAAGGCGGCCGCGCTGACGGGTGGGCTCGCCAGGGCAGAGAGAGCGGGGGGGGAAGAGCGCGCGCGGGGGATGGGCCTAGCTGGGCCGAAAGGCTGAGGGGGGCGGGGGAGTGGGCTTCTTTCCTTTTTTCTTTTATTCTGGAATTGTTTTCCCTTTTTCTTTTATTTATTCTATTTGATTCAAATCCAAATAAGCCACAAACTCAAATTAGACTTTCCAAGAATTATGCACCAAACAAAAGTGAAATCTAGGGTTCAACATGATGCAACAATTCATACTCCCTTGGAGTTTGAGTTAATAGACTATAATTACAATTAAAATAAGCACTTTTCTCCTATAGAAATGAGAAAGAAAAGATTGGGGAAGGATGAGAAAAGGGAAGTAACCCCTGAATTTGTGAATATGAGCAAAGAAATTTTATACCCCCAAATTCAGGGTGTTACAAACCTATCCCCCTTAAAAGAATCTCGCCCCGAGATTCAAGGTTGGTCAGCAAAGAGTTCAGGGTATTTGGCCTTCAGATCATCTTCTCGTTCCCAGGTTGCTTCTTCCTCCGAGTGGTGACCCCATCTGACTTTGCACATTCTGATGGTGTTCCTCCGGGTGACTCTGTCTGCAAACTCCAGAATCTGCGTTGGCTTCTCTATGTATGTCAGATCCTCCTGGACTTCCAAACCCTCCACTGGCAACTGTTCTTCTGGTACTCGCAGACACTTCTTCAGTTGGGACACATGGAACACATTGTGCACTGCCGACAAACTTTCTGGTAGGTGGAGCTGGTAGGCCACTTCTCCACGCTTGGCTTGGATCTGATATAGTCCGACGTACCGGGGTGCTAACTTGCCTTTAACTCCGAACCTTCTGACTCCCCTGATAGGTGACACCTTCAGATAGACGTAATCTCCCACTTCGAAACTCAGTTCTCTTCTCCTTCGGTCCGCATAGCTTCGCTGTCTTGACTGGGCTATCTTCATATTCTCCCGAACCATTTTGATATTCTCTTCGGCTTCAAGCAAGATGTCGGGGCCAAACACCTGTCTCTCTCCTGGCTGGTCCCAATGCAGCGGAGTCCTACAACTCCGCCCATAGAGTGCCTGAAATGGCGACATCTTCAAGCTGGCCTGGTAACTATTGTTATAGGAGAATTCTGCATAAGGTAACCTTTTGTCCCATCCTGACTTGTCTTGCAACGCACAGGCTCTCAACATATCTTCTAGGATCTGATTAGTTCTTTCAGTCTGACCGTCTGTCTGTGGGTGATAAGCTGAGCTGAAGTTCAAATGTGTGACCAAAGCTTCTTGTAGCTGCTGCCAAAAATGAGAGGTGAACTGCGTTCCTCGATCTGACACTATCTTCTTCGGCACACCATGAAGGCAGACTATCCGTGACATGTATAACTCAGCTAACGTTGCTCCGGTGTATGTTGTCTTCACAGGTATGAAATGGGCCACCTTTGTTAAGCGGTCCACAACCACCCAAATGGAATCATAGCCGGCCCGGGTACGAGGTAGGCCAACTATAAAATCCATCCCGATCTCATCCCACTTCCACTGAGGAATCCGCAATGGCTGCAACAATCCGGCGGGTCTCTGATGCTCTGCTTTGGTTCTTTGACAGCTATCACAGATGGCGACATATTCTGCGATCTCTATTTTCATGCCATACCACCAAAACCTTCTTTTTAAATCCTGGTACATCTTCTCGCTCCCTGGGTGTATGGAGTAGGCTGTCTCATGAGCTTCCTTGAGGATCAGTTCCCGAATAGGTTTGAGGTCGGGGACACACAATCGGTCCTTGAACCATATTACTCCCTCTTCGTCCTCTCGAAAGTCTTTGCCTCTTCCTTCTAAGATCAGCTGCCGGATCTTGTTGATGCTTTCATCATCCTTCTGCCCTTCTTTGATCTCCCGCTCTAGGGTGGGCTCTAATTCCACTGTTACTCCTTGCGTACTGTTCAGGAAACCGAGGCTCAGTCTGTCGAACTCTTTGGCTAACTCATACGGCATCGGGTACGAGGCCAACATATTGACTTGATTCTTCCTGCTCAGAGCATCTGCAACAACATTGGCTTTGCCTGGATGGTAATGTATCTCCAACTCATAGTCCTTGATCAATTCCAACCATCTTCGCTGCCTCATGTTTAACTCTGACTAGGTGAATATGTACTTCAGACTTTTATGATCCGTGTAGATGTCGCACTTCTGCCCATACAGGTAATGTCTCCAGGTCTTTAAGGCATGAACCACTGCTGCCAACTCCAGGTCATGTGTGGGATAATTTTTCTCATGGATCTTCAGCTGTCGAGATGAGTATGCTACAACTCTTCCTTCTTGCATTAGCACACATCCCAATCCGGTGTAAGAAGCGTCGCAATACACTGAGAATGACTTGTGGACATCAGGCAGGACTAGCACAGGAGCTATAGTCAATCTATTCTTCAGTTCTTCAAATGCTTCCTGACACTTTTGGGTCCACTTAAACTCAACTTTCTTTGCTAGTAACGCTGTCATTGGCCTAGCAATCTTTGAGAAGCCTTCAATGAAACGCCTATAATATCCAGCCATTCCAATGAAGCTCTTGATCCCACGAACATCCTTCGGTGCTTTCCAGTTCAGGATATCTGCTACTTTCTTTGGATCCACTGCTAACCCATCTTGATTTATGATGTGACCCAGAAATAAGACTTCATGAATCCAGAACTCGCATTTGCCCAGCTTGGCATACAACTGATGCTCTCGAAGTCTTTGCAATACCATCTTCAAATGCTCTACATGATCTTCCTCACTTTGAGAGTATATGAGAATGTCATCGATGAACACTATCACAAACTTGTCTAGATAGTCCATGAACACGCTGTTCATCAGATACATAAAGAAGGATGGCGCATTTGTCAAACCAAAGGACATAACTGTGAACTCATATAACCCATACTTGGTGATGAATGTTGTCTTCGGTATGTCCGAGGGTCGGATTCTGAGTTGATGGTAACCTGATCTCAGATCTATCTTCGAGAATACGCTAGCACCTCTGAGCTGGTCGAACAAATCTTCTATCCTTGGCAGGGGGTATTTGTTCTTGACAGTGACTTCATTCAAGGCTCTGTAATCTATGCACATCCTTTTGGTACCATCTTTCTTCTCTACAAACAACACTGGAGCGGCCCAAGGCGAGGTACTTGGTCTGATGTAACCCTTTTCTAACAGCTCGTCAATCTGCTTCTTGAGTTCCACCAATTCTGGTCCAGACACTCGATAGGCTCTTTTGGAAATGGGGGCGGTACCAGGGATAAGCTCTATGGCAAATTCGACTTTTCTCTCGGGTGGCATGCCCGTTAGCTCCTCGGGAAACACATCCGGAAAGTCTGACACAACCTTGATAGCCTCGAGCGGGTTGGGCTCCTTACTATCAACTGAAATCTGGTGACAGACTCCCTCCGCTGATTTAGGCATCCTTAGCTCGGCCACTACCTCTTCTCCTGACGGGGACTTCAATGTTACGGTCCTCTTGTCACAACTAACATTTGCTTCATACTTCATTAACCAATTCATCCCTAGAATAACATCTATCCCAGGGGTGTCTATTACTATTAAGTCACTGGGGAATCCTATCCCCCTTATTTCCACCATTATATTTGAGCATATTTTATCTGTTTGCACCTTGCCACCAACCAAATTAATCCTCATGGGCGGCATCATTGCCTCTACTGAGATGTTATGCAATTCTACCCATGTTGCAGTGACAAATGAATGAGTTGCACCAGTATCAAATAGCACTTTTGCGGGATGAGATTCGACTGAGAACATACCTACTGCCACATCTGGTGCATCCTGGATTGCTTCGGCCTCCAAGTGGTTCACCTTTCCACGGTTGTACGCTTGGCTACGATTGCCTGCTGCCGGCTGCAGTACACCTTGCCTTGTTGGAGCATTGGGGTTGGTCTGCTGCTGCGCCATCTTCTTTGGGCACTGCATCGCCCAGTGGCCTTGATCTCCACAGTGGAAACATCCTCTGCCTCCTCCTTGTGCTGGGGCTGCTTGGTTGTTCTGATTTGCTGCTGGGGCAGGAAGGCGAGGTGCCTGGTTGTTCTGCTTCTGATACTGATTACCTCCCTGCTGGCTGTTCTGACGATACTGCTGCTGCTGCTGTGGGTACTGCCTCTGAAACTGCTGCTGATGCGGACGCTGATTCTGATTCTGATATCCCTGTGGGTGACCAGACTTGCCTTGTTGAGATGAACTGCCTGAGAAACGTGGACGGCTGATGCCTCCGGACTGGGGTCCACTCATCTTGCGCTTCCGATCTTCCATATCCTTACGCTTCTTCTCAGTCATAACTGCCCTATCGATCAGGTGCTGGAAGGTGGGGAAGGTGTGATTCATCAGCTGGTAATGCAGGGGATCCACCAAACCTCTCATGAACCTGTACTGCCTTTTAGCATCAGTGTTGACGTCTTCAGGTGCATAACGAGACAGCTGCAGAAACTTGTCTCTGTATTCACTAACAGACAGGGGTCCCTGCTTCAGAGCCAGAAACTCCTCCTTCTTCACGATCATCAGTCCCTCCGGCACATGGTACCTGCGGAAACTCTCGCTGAATTCTTCCCAGGTGATAGCTTCAGGGTCAGCATGTGTGGCGAGGTAGGACTCCCACCAGGACTGGGCTGCTCCCCTCAGCTGACGGGGACCATACAGAACCTTCTCTCTGTCGTCACATTGGGCGGTGCGCAGTTCCCTTTCCACTGCACGCAACCAGTCTTCTGCATCCATGGGGTTAGCAGAATGGGCGAAGGTAGGAGGGTGCCCTCTCATGAACTCACCATGCTTATCCCGTGGCATCTGGGGCATCTGCACTTGCAATTGGGGTTGGGGTTGCTGTTGAGCCTGCTGCATGGCTGCCAGAGTCTGCCCAATGGCCTGCACTGCCTGAGTCTGCATCAAGAACATCTGCTCCAGTGACATCAGGGGTGGTGGGGGAGGCTGCCTCTGTTGTTCCTCCTGCTGGTCATGCTGCTCTTGCTGAGCACGCCTGTTGCATCGGCGCCTGTTGTCAGACATCTGTGGAAGACATTCATACATCAGCATTGATCTTACAATCCTTCAGCATAAGAAAAGAGAATACAGAATTCTTCATGACACTGAGTGAATAAAGAGCTTCACTGATCCTCATTTATGATTCAACACAGCTTCTCAGATAAGAAGGAAAGTAGGAGTAAATGGTTTCCCAACTAAGCAACTGACTTCATTAACATTACTAGCTAGGCCAAACTGCAGGGGAAACCCACAGGTTGGCAACAGTCATTACAAAGATTCGAATCCAGCACAAGTTCATCATAACAAGCATGAAAGCAACTGATAAGCAAACTAAACTAAATGGAAGCAACTGATAAGCAAACTAAACTGACTACCTAAGACTGAGACATCTGACTTAAGAATTATTACAAACTCCGACGCTAACGATCTAAGGATCCAGATCTATCCTGGTCTTACAGGCAGGGGAACCATAAGTGTGGTGACCACGTGGCGGTGAGCGGTATGGGTGCTGAGTCCCAACAGGAGCGGGGGAACCACCCTCCTGGTGATGGCGCTCTGCCAGCTCAGCACGCAACTCCGCAATCTCCGTTCGAGCCCTGCTTAGCTCGTCCAGAGAGTGATCCAGCTCAGTGTTAAGCACCGCGACTAGGTTGACTGTGCTGCTCAACCTAGGGTTACCCTCACCAACAGGTGAGACAACCACACTCTCGGTGCTGCCAGTAGGACGGCGGGGGTAGTACCTAAGGTTAAGACCGTCGGCCACCCCACCGAACAAAGAACAGTACTGGGAGAGTGCACGTCGTGCTGCATCCTGCATAGCCGCCTCTGCAGTGTCCCTCTCGGAGATGGAATAGTGCTCCGAAACGGCCTCCGCACCCCGGAGGTCATCCTCCAGACGGCGAACTAGGCAGGTAGCCTCCCAGCGGTCCGGGTACCTCCCGCGACTATGCTGGTAGACTACACAACGATACTCGATCGACCAGGTGTGCCGGTCGAAAGCCTGGCGCAGCAAGGTGTCGAGTGCGTCGTGGAAGTGACAACCGCGAGCGGCGTCACGGGTGATGGGTCGGGCGACCCATCCTTCCGCCTCCTGCGGCTCAGAAGACTCCGTGCTGTGGTCTGAGTCGTCGTCATCGGGGTCTCCTCCAGGATCTCCTCCAGTAGCTCCTCCAACAGCCGGGGTGTCCTGCGGTGGTGCAGGGGGCGCCTCCAGCTGGGCCACAGAGGAACGGGGCCTCACGGACTCCACCTCTCGCTGGGGTGGGGAGGAAGAGCCCTGCTGCTCTCTGTGCTGGCACCGGCGTTCCTGCTCCTCACGCAGGCGGTGGTGCAGCCTCTCCAGGTGACTCGACTGACCGGACACGGTGCGGTGCAGAGGACGCTCCGCAAGTCGAGACGGCAGGAAAGGAATCACCGACTTACGTGCAGTGTGTCTAAGACGAGCCATCTACAAAAGACACCGTAAGCATAAGAGTAAGAGCAGAACTAATATGACAAGTGAATAAACACATAGACAGAATAAGATAAAAATTTTAACAAGGTATAATATAGTATATATATATGTAGTAAAACATAGGGTTGGTCGAGGTGACCGACTTTTGAAGCAACATCAGAGGTCAAGGTGAGAGGGGAGGTCAATAGTCCTTAGTACGACCAGTGCTACTCTAGGTCAGCGGTCCTACAGTCAGCACGGGCTTTGATACCACTTATGTCACACCCGGTTTTGGAAGGCAAACCGAATGCGAACTATGTACGTGTTAGGATCAGAACTCACGTACACAGCGATTACATAAATGAACATCATCGCACAATGCTCGAATAATAACATAAAAGAGTATTAACTTATTACATCACAGAGTCATAGACATCCACATAGTCATCGTCTTAACAGGTAAATCAAAGTACTAGCGAAACGTAGTAAAGACAAGGCCTCCATAGGCAGCTGACTGGGGGTTGCCGCCAACCCACACCTAGAATTCGTCGTAGTCTTGGAACTCCTGGAAGTCTCCTTCCACGGCTTCACCTTCTCCTGAGCAGTGGTTACAATGCGGACAACCTGGTGTTTTGTGGTAAAGCAAGGATGAGTACACATCAACGTACTCAGCAAATGTCCCGTTTGGCTGAAGTGGACTAGCTTTATGTGGGGTTAGGCTCCAGCAGTTGCTTTTAGTTGGTCAAGTATTTATCATTAGTAGAAGCCAGATTTTAGCATTTAACAACCCGTAAACCATTTCCTCATCGAGGAACAACATCATCATAGTCGAACCAAATCCATAACATAATCCTTGTCTCTCGAACCATCTGTATCTCTAATCAAAGAGGATCCCAAGGCTGCTCTTAACCATGAGCACGGCTGACATATCAGTTTCACTACCCTCTGCAGAGGTTGCACACTTTACCCATGAGTCATGATTCCCTTTCTACCCGGGGAGAGCTAATCCCCATTGACCACTACCTAGGTGGTCCAGCAGGGCATCACTACGTAGCTTTTACAAAGATTCCCTAGAGATCATAGCTGCCCGTTAGGTTTCTCCAGTTTGATAAACACAGTACCCCTCCCCGCAGGAGAGTGACTAACAAAGAGCAAAACGAAAGAACCTCGGCACTCAGCCTCGGCAGAGCAAGCACTGTGCCTGGACCCCATTGACGGCACGACGGCTAAGCAACTACACCTCTAGTTCCTCTAATTAATTGGCTAAGGGCATCCCATTTCACCCTCATGGTTGCACTGTTATCCCGGGTGGTCTCTCAACGAACAGGTCCTTACGGAGGGGTACTCAGGAAATAGCCTGAGCCCCTAGAGTATCACCAGATCATCAACATCATCAGGATAACAGTGTCATAAATAGTCACATCATGTTCATTGATTAAGTTAAGGCAATAGCAGAGTGCTAACCATAACAGCCCATAAGGTCATCAAGGATAAAGTAAAGTGGAAAGCTAGTCAATCCTTAGGTTTCAAGTAAGTAATGCGGGGTAGTAAGTTATGAATGAATAGGACATAATGGGACAGAGGACACTTGCCTTCACCAAACTGCTGATCAGGGACTTCCTCTGCAACCTCCTCGGGAAACACAGACTGCTCGTTGTCTACGTAAAGTAATCATTCACACTATGCACTTGGGAAGATAACAAACAAAAAGCAACATACCAAACATATGCAGCAGAGAGATCACAAGTTCATAGTAGAAAAGGGATAGGCACTCTGGTGTTCCCTAGGTCTAGGGTAGAGGACTATACAAAGTGATTCATTATCCACTAATCAGGTTTAAGTCAGTGGTGGGGTTAAATCATTGCATGGTTTTAAGTTCCTAAACTTAGGTGTTTAAGTCCATAAACTTAGGTGCTCCAACTTTTACTAAAGTCTACCAACTTCTAATTATCTCAAATAGGGTTCCAATAACCTTAATCCTATCCTAATGATTAACTATTAATTGGTACATGGAAACAGCAGGGAAACATTGTTTAAATAGATAGACAAAAATACCATGAACATTTTGCAATTTGAAGCACCTAATTTGGAGTTCATATGACAAAGTTATGAATTTTACAAGTTTAGGGGTTAAAAATATACCCTAAATACTTATTTTGAATTAAATAAAAGGTCCGAGGACCTAACTGTAAGAAACCAGGGACGGCGGGTTTAAATTTCAGAAAACCGGGGGTCTCTTTAAGAAAACGCGCGGGCGAAGGGGTATCGGGCTCCTACGGCCATCGGATCTCAGATCAACGCGCAGGATTAGATCCGCGGGCGGGCGCGCGAGCGCGCGGCGGCCTGAGCGGCTGACAGGCGGGGCCAGGCGGGCAGCACGGGCGCGGGCGGGCTGACAGGCGGGGCCAGGCGGGCAGCGCGGGCGCGGGCGGGCTGACAGGCGGGGCCAGGCGGGCAGAGCGGGCGCGGGGTGTGGGGGAAGCGGCCCTGGGCCGTTGGATCTCCGGTAGGCGGCCAGGATTGGGCTCGGGCTATTTAAATCAGGGCCACCCGATCTGGAGAGACGGCGGCGGCCGCACCCGCGGTCCCCTTCTCCAGCCAGCAGAGACGGCGGCGGCCGCACCCGCGGCGGAGAAGCTCGCTGGAGACGAGGGCGCGGGGGCTCTGCGGGTCCTTAGGGCGACCTGAGCGGCCGGGAAGGTTGGGGAGGGCACGGGGAATCGTCCGGTGGGGACTGGGTCGGGGCAGGGGCACCGGAGGGGGGCGGTCCACGGCAAAGCGGCTCGGCGGTGGCGTTAATCAACTCCGACGAGGAATTAAGCGCAGCAGAGAGCAATACAAAGGTCGATAGGGGGGCGGGAGAGGTTCCTTACCTCAAGGCGGGCTCCGGGGACTCCTCGGTGGCGGCAATGGCGCGACGACGGCCCGGGGCGACGGTGGCGGACCTTCGCGGCTGCACGGAGGACGGCGGGTGAGTGGGGGCAGAGGGAAATAGGGAGGGGGAATTGGGGCGCGTCCCGGGTTGCGGACGTCGGGGCGGAGCTCACCGTGGCAGAGAGCACGGCGGAGCTCCGACGGCGACGGGGAAACGGCTCGGGCGGCGATGGTTAGTGGCGGCGGCGCTCTGGCGTGTGCGCAGCGAGGGGGAGGTGAGAGAGAGGGGTCTGCTGGTGCGCAAATGAGGGAGGGGGAGAGGGCGAGTGGGGTTCTGGCTCAAGTGGCCGGGGGCGGGGCGGTTGCGAGCTCCACGCGCGACGTGGGCGCGGAGTCCGCGGCAGCGCGCAGCTCGGGCGGCAGTTACGCGGAGAAGACGGGGCTGACAGGCCGGGCCCGCGAGCAGAGAGAGAGGGGAAAGCGGGTGCGGGCGCGCGGAAGGTGGCCGCGCTGACGGGCGGGCCCGCCAGGGCAGAGAGAGCGGGGGGGGAAGAGCGCGCGCGCGGGGGATGGGCCTAGCTGGGCCGAAAGGCTGAGGGGGGCGGGGGAGTGGGCTTCTTTCCTTTTTTCTTTTATTCTGGAATTGTTTTCCCTTTTTCTTTTATTTATTCTATTTGATTCAAATCCAAATAAGCCACAAACTCAAATTAGACTTTCCAAGAATTATGCACCAAACAAAAGTGAAATCTAGGGTTCAACATGATGCAACAATTCATACTCCCTTGGAGTTTGAGTTAATAGACTATAATTACAATTAAAATAAGCACTTTTCTCCTATAGAAATGAGAAAGAAAAGATTGGGGAAGGATGAGAAAAGGGAAGTAACACCTGAATTTGTGAATATGAGCAAAGAAATTTTATACCCCAAAATTCAGGGTGTTACACTTTTTAAGGGATCACCAACAAAAGGGAGATATCGAGATTTCTTACATTAATACTTTAGATCAATTAGCCGATATTTTTACCAAGCCTCTTGATGAACAAACTTTTAACATACTTAGGCATGAGCTAAATATTCTTGATTCTAGGAACTTCTTTTGTTAAGTTGCACACATAGCTCATCTATATACCTTTGATCATGTCTCTTTCATATGCTATGACTAATGTGTTTTCAAGTCTATTTCAAACCAAGTCATAGGTATATTGAAAGGGAATTGGAGTCTTCGGCGAAGACAAAAGGCTTCCACTCCGTAACTCATCCCTCGCTGTTGCTCCGCGCATCTCTCCATCTTTAGGGGGAGAGTTCAAAGCAAAAGGACTTCGTCTTTGGTACAATCCTCACTCATTTATTTATGACCAAAGGGGAAGAAAGTAATGTAAGGGCTCTAATGATTCCGTTTTTTGGCGATTCATGCCAAAGGGGGAGAGAGTATGAGCCCAAAGCAAAAGGACCGCACCACCACCAATTTTAAAATTTTAGTTTTTCAAAAAGTATTTTTCAAATTGGTATCTTACTTATGATATAATTTCAAATTGGTATACCCTCTTCAAAATAAATAACAAAACCCTCTTGAACACTAAGAGGAGGATTTCATTAAGGGGGAGTTTTGTTTAGTCAAAGGAAAAGCATTTGAAATAGGGGGAGAAAATTTCAAATCTTGAAGATGTTTTGCAAAATCTTATTCATGTACCTTTGACTATTTGCAAAAGAACTTTAAAAAGAATTTACAAAAGAAATTGCAAAAACAAAACATGTGGTGCAAGCGTGGTCCAAAATGTTAAAAATTGAAGAAACAATACATGCATAACTTATAAAGTATTTATTGGCTTAATTCCAAGCAACCTTTGCACTTACATTATGCAAACTAGTTCAATTATGCACTTCTATATTTGCTTTGGTTTGTGTTGGCATCAATCACCAAAAAGGGGGAGATTGAAAGGGAATTAGGCTTACACCTAGTTCCTAAATGATTTTGGTGGTTGAATTGCCCAACACAAATAATTGGACTAACTAGTTTTGCTCTAGTGTACAAGTTATACAGGTGCCAAAGGTTCACACTTAGCCAATAAAAAGACCAAGTTTTGGGTTCAACAAAAGAGCAAAGGGACAACCGAAGGCACCTCTGGTCTGGCGCACCGGACAGTGTCCGGTGCACCACCGGACAGTGTCCGGTGCACCAGAGGACTCCAACTCAAACTTGTCACCTTCGGGAAAATCCAGAGGCGCTCCGCTATAATTCACTGGACTGTCCGGTGTACGCCGGACAGTGTCCGATGCTCCAAGGAAGAGTGGCTCTGGAACTCGCCAGCTTCGGGAATTCGCAACGGCTAGTCCGCTATAATTCATCGGACATGTCCGGTGTACACTGGACTGTCCGGTGTGACATCGAAGCAACGGATACTTTGGCGCCAACGGCTACCTGCAGCGCATTTAATGCGCGCCAGTGCGCGCAGAAGTCAGGCACGCCCATACTGGCGCACCGGACACTCTACAGTACATGTCCGATGCGCCACCGGACATCCAGGCGGGCCCAGAAGATAGTGCTCCAACGGTCGAATCCCAACGGCTTTGGTGACGTGGCTGGCGCACCGGACATGTCCGGTGCACCATACGACAGTCAGCCTCCACCAAATGGCTAGTTTGGTGGTTGGGGCTATAAATAACCCCAACCACCCCACATTCAAGTCATCCAAGTTTTCCAGCTTCCAACCACTATACAAGAGCTAGCATTCATTGCAAAGCACACCAAAGAGATCAAATCCTCTCCCAACTCCACACAAAGCTTTAGCGACTAGAGAGAGTGATTTGTAGTGTTCAATTGAGCTCTTGCGCTTGAATCGCTTCTTTTCTTTCGCATTCTTTCTTGAGATCATACTCACTTGTAATTGAGGCAAGAGACACCAATTGTGTGGTGGTCCTTGCGGGAAGTTTGATTCCCAAGTGATTTGAGAAGAGAAGCTCACTCGGTCCGAGGGACCGTTTGAGAGAGAGAAAGGGTTGAAAGAGACCCGGTCTTTGTGACCACCTCAACGGGGAGTAGGTTTGCGAGAACCGAACCTCGATAAAACAAATCCGCGTGTCACACTCTTTATTTGCTTGCGATTTGTTTTGCACCCTCTCTTGCGGACTCGATTATATTTCTAATGCTAACCCGGCTTGTAGTTGTGATTATTTTTGAGAATTTCAGTTTCGCCCTATTCACCCCCCCCCTCTAGGCGACTTTCACCCGGGCCGGCCCGGTCCGAAAGTCGTGCCGGGCTTGGGCTGGCCGTCTGGCCCGCGCTGCAGGCACGGGCCCAGCACGGTTAATTGGTAGGCACGATAACGGCCCGTTTTAGGAATATATTTTGTAACTGTCAGTCTGTTTTTAATTATAATACTGTTAATATGTTATTATATAAGAGTATTCTGAATTGTTATATGTGTTTCTATGTGTATATAAAATTCTTTATCTAAGTATGTATTTAAAATTATAAATATAATTAATTGAATCTAAACTAAATTTAAATATTATCCTTAAATTCTGAATTTTAGAGTGTTTTTTGTGTTTACGGGTCCGGGCCCGACGGGGCACGACAGGCCGTCGTGCCCCCGGCCCGGCACGACCCGTATAAGAATAACCGTGCCGGGCCTGGACTGCGTCAGCCAGCCCGCGGGCCGACCCGGCCCGGCACGACACTGAACCGTGCCGGGCTTGGACTGGCGCCCCTCGTGCCGGGCCCAGCCGTGCCCGTGCCGGGCCGGCCCGGCACGGCCCGTTGGACATGTATAGCGCACAACCGCTTCTCCCACGTTCCTCTCACTAACATTCCGGACCCATGTGTCAGCTCTATCTAATCCCGACGTTTACCCCGATGATTACTCTATGCTTTGCAAACCCCTGGTCGTCGCTTCGCACAATTACTCCGTTCAAGTATCGTCGTCTTACTCGCGCGCCTACTCTGTCGTTCATAGTGTGATGTGCACATGTGAGAAACCCCTATATTCTCCCTCTCTTTTGCACCCTCTGTGTTCCGTGTCTGCGTCTACCCCCCCCCCCTTCGTGCACAGCAGTCGTGCATTGGCAAACCTGCCTTGCGCCCGTTCGATCCGTCCTCGTGCGCTCGATGTGCCTTTGTCGCGCCATCTGGGCACCGCACATCCCTTGCTCACTGGCCACACGCGCTTATCGCCGCTACATATCCCACTAGCTCGAGCTCGTGTGTCAGTTTCGCCTCGCCAAACCATGTCACATATTTCTCATGTATGCGTCATGTCACATTTTTCTCGTGTATGCATCTAACTCGGACGTAACCATAACCACCTCGCCCATCTTCTCCCATAAAACATTTTGTGTGCTCCAACTCGTCCCGCAACCGCCTCACAAGCCTTTTCGTCATATAAAGACCCACCCCGCCATCCAGGGGCGGATCTACACCCCGGGCCACCCGGGTCATGGCCCGGGGCTTGATCTATGTAACTCTATATAAGTCTTTATTTAATATGGTATAAAATAGTTAAGATAAAATAAAGAGAAGAAAATTATTAGTATATATAGAGATTTATAATGCTAGCATTTTCTTGGTCGCGTGATTGCGAGCCTGAATTCCCAAACAGATGGGTCATAGGAAAAAAAGGTGAGGCGGCCAGGTATCCCTTTATTGTCTTCCTCCTGTGCTCCGTCGGCCCGTGTTGCTGCGTCTGATATCCATGGGCCGCATCCCCTCGCGTGTCACGAGGCTAGAGTCGCCTCTCCTTTGCGTGCAAGTTGAATCGGCTGGTCCTCGGGGGTAGCCTCGTCTGGCTCGGCCCATAGCGGCTGTCGTGACTCGCCGCCGCGCGGATCGGGGGAGAAAAGAGGTATGGTTCTAGGGTTTCCTTCAGATTTCATTGGTGCTCATTCTTTCCCACATTTCGCGTCGTTCCTCTCCTGTCTCTGGTCTCTTCCGTTCACGACACGTTCCAACTTCAGAGGAGGTTGGTTTGCGTCCTGATTCGTCCTCCCGTGGTCGAAGAAGAGTGGCCCCTCCCGGGTCGCGCTTTTGCTGTGTCGCGGATGGATCCGAAGGGCAGGAACCCTAGCTGGGATCGTTGGGGGCAGAAGGAGGTCCTGCAAGGCTCTCAGACGTGGGGAAAGAATCGGAATCTCAGCTGGAGATTGAAATCGGCTCCTGGAAAAGCAGAGAACAAGGAAGATATAATGACATCTTCTTCTGGTGATGGCGGTCAATCAGGTATTCTCAAGTCCCCCCCCCCCGCCCGTTTTGAAAAAAAGAATGAAATTGTTCACCGTTTTTTCTGTCAAAAGTGTGGCGCGGAGGGACATCATGTCAGAGACTTCTTTTCAAATATTTGTGGTGCGACATTTGTCGTAAAGAAACACATATGACTGCTAGATGTGTTCTTCCAAAGCGAAACAAACCTTGTATGCCTATTGTTGGTATGGCGGTGGATGGGTTAGGGTTTTATTCGTCTCATTTTGCCAAACCCTTGTCAAAAAAAACCCTAAGAGAAGCTTCATCGGGATGGTGAAGGTGGTAGAGGGTTTGATCTCAACTGAAGATCTTGAAAAAGATTTTGGTTTCCATTTTCCTTGGGTAGAACTTGGAAAGCTACCAAGTGTCACTCTGGTTTCTTGATGCAGTTTCCCTCCCAAGAAAGACTTGATGAAATGATTAACTTCCCTGAGCTGAAAATGAAAATGTCTGGGGCAAAAATTTCAGTGTCCTCTTGGAGCTTGCAGGCTAAACCTAAGTCCAAATTGCATTCTGTGTGGATTGTTGCGGAAAATGTTCCTGAAGAACTTCAGAATTATCGAGCTATTTGTGAGCTGGGCTCCACAATTGGTGTTGTGGAAGAAGTTGACATTTTATCCTTAGACACTAAGGACATTGTGAGGTTCAAAGTGCATGTTAAAAGTGTTGCAATGATCCCCCACAATTATTGAGGTTGGTGTCAAACCCTTCTTATATGACATATATCTTAAAATTGATAATATTACTGCTGAGGGATGGAATGATAATTCCATAAATCTTGGTAAAAGAGCTTCTGTTGATAGATAGGGTTTTGGTGATCCTCCCTTTGAAAAATCTGGAAAAAATCCAGAAATGTAGGTGAAAAATCTATGATGGATGATTTGAGGCCTGTAAACATTGATGTTCCTCTGTCTCAAGGTAAAGATTCTGGGCGTCATTCTGAGATGACAGAGGGTGTAGATGATGTGAAAACTATTGATGATGATAAAGGGTACGATGATAATCCTGTTAATGATGAGGATGACTTTAATGAAAGCGAAGATGATCTATTGTGTTCTCAAGATCTGGAGGAATTTGCTAAAGATGAAGATTTAGTTTTATCCCCCCTTCAAGAGAAAGAAAACATGAATCTAGTTGAACTACAAACTGAAGGTGCTTCCAAAGATATTGGGGGAAAGAAAGGTGTGAATATGGAAGTGGATCATGTTGAAGGGATCAGAAGGAGCAGCAGGCTGGAATCAAATGACGAGATGAAGATTGCTGATAAGTGAGAGCACCTAGAGGGGGGTGAATAGGTGATCCTGTAAAAACTTAAAACTTAAAGCCACAAAACTTGATTAAGTGTTAGCACAATGAAATCAAGTGGCTAAGGAGAGCACTTGTGAAACACAAAAGACATAGTGAGAACAAGAACAAGAGACACAAGGATTTATCCCGTGGTTTGGCCAAGTATAACACTTGCCTACTCCACGTTGTGGCGTCCCAATGGACGAGAGTTGCACTCAACTCCTCTCAAGTGATCCAATGATCAACTTGAATACCACGGTTTTCTTCTTTCTTTACTTTTTCCCGTTTGCGAGGAATCTCCACAACTTGGAGTCTCTCGCCCTTACAATAAGGATCAAAGTGAAGGCACTAGAGTAAGGGAGGGAAGCAACACACACAAATCCACAGCAATACGCACACACACAGCCAAGACTTGAGCTCAATTGAATAGCACAAAGTTCACCACTAGAACGGAGCTCAAATCACTAAGAATGTCAATCGAGTGCGCAAAGACGGAGTGTGAATGATTAAGAATACTCAAGGTATGCTTGGTGTACTCCTCCATGCGCCTAGGGGTCCCTTTTATAGCCCCAAGGCAGCTAGGAGCCGTTGAGAGCAATCCAGGAAGGCAATCCTTGCCTTCTGTCGGGTGGTGCACCGGACAGTCCGGTGCACCACCGGACACTGTCCGGTGCTGATTGCTTTCCTATTCTGGTGCAGCCGACCGTTGAAGATTTGGAGCCGTTGGCGCACCAGACACTGTCCGTTGCCCACCGGACAGTCCGGTGCCCCCTTCTGACCGTTGGCTCGGCCACGCGTCACGCGCGGATTGCGCGGCCGACCGTTGGCTCACCGGACAGTCCGGTGCACCACCGGACAGTCCGGTGAATTTTAGTCGTACGCCACCGACGAATTCCCGAGAGCAGCCTTTTCGCCAGAGCCAGCCCGGCACACCGGACACTGTCCGGTGCACCACTGGACAGTCCGGTGCACCCAGACTGAGCAGCAGTTGGCTGTACATAGCCAACTCTTTTTTCTTTTGTCTTTTCTCTGATTCTAGCACTTAGACAATTATGTTAGTACACAAAAACCAATGTACTAAGTCTAGAATCATACCTTTGTGTTGATTTGCACTTTATCCACCATTTGACATAGTTTAACACTTAAACCATTTGTGTTGGCACTTAATCACCAAAATACTTAGAAATGGCCCAAGGGCACATTTCCCTTTCAATCTCCCCCTTTTTGGTGATTTATGCCAACACAACAAAAAACAACACATAGAAGTGCAACATCAATGCAAATGAGAACAAGAATGGTTTTTTATTCAAATTTGACACATTTGGATCATTCTTTGCCACCACTTGGTTTGTTTTTGAAAATCAAACTCAATTTCCTATCTCTAAGTCAAATTCACTTGTTGAGGCATAGAGAGAGGTATTCCAAGAGAAATTGATCAAAGATTCAAAAACTCCCCCTTTTTCCTATAATCAAACATTCTCCCCACAAGAGACCAACTTTTGACAAACAAGAGACACTTAGAGTATTTTGACAAATCAAAAGTTCTAACTCTACTTTTTCAAAATTCTCAAGTGGTAGCTGATCCATTTCTTGGTTTGGCCCTTAATTTCTCCCCCTTTGGCATCAAGCACCAAAACGGGATCATTTTTGGCCCTTTAACCTCATTGCCTCACCAAAATCGTCAATTAAGAGCAAAAGGCAATAAAAGCAAGGAGATGAACTTGGAGTTAATTACTCTCTCATCGGAGTGCAGTGGAAGTCTTTCATGGTCCAAGTCCACCTTTCCCTTTCAATCCACTTTTGAGACTAAAACATGTAAACTCAACCACAAGGTTAGTCTCAAGGTGTCAAGTTGTAGCATGTCTCCCCCTAAATAAGTGCATCACTTGCACATGGACTTGTGAGGTCTGGGGATCCCTTGCACAACTTGAGCACTATTCATAAACACAAATCTTATAAATGCATAAAGGAACATGATCAAAGGCATAAAACATATGTATGTTATAGATCAATCCAAGTTCCACGAATCTAAGATATTTAGCTCACTACGCAGCCTGCAAAAGGTCTTCTTATCTAAAGGCTTGGTAAAGGTATCGGCTAGCTGGTTCTCGGTGTTAACATAAAACACTTCGATATCTCCCTTTTGCTGGTGGTCTCTCAAAAAGTGATGCCGGATGTCTATATGCTTAGTGCGGCTGTGTTCAACAGGATTATCTGCCATGCGGATTGCACTCTCATTATCACATAGGAGTGGGACTTTGCTCAGATTGTAGACAAAGTCCCGGAGGGTTTGCCTCATCCAAAGTAGTTGCGCACAACACTGTCCTGCGGCAACATACTCGGTCTCAGTGGTGGATAGGGCAACGGAAGTTTGTTTCTTAGAACTCCACGACACCAGGGACCTTCCTAAGAATTGGCGCGTCTCTGATGTACTCTTCCTATCAACCTTACATCCAGCATAATCGGAGTCTGAATATCCAATCAAGTCAAAGGTAGACCCCTTTGGATACCAGATCCCGAAGCAAGGCGTAGCGACTAAATATCTAAGAATTCGCATAACGGCCACAAGCTGGCACTCCCTTGGATCGAATTGAAATCTAGCACACATGCATACGCTAAGCATAATATCCGGTCTACTAGCACATAAGTAAAGCAAGGAACCTATCATAAATCGGTATGCTTTTTGATCAACGGACTTACCTCCTTTGTTGAGGTCGACGTGTCCGTCAGTTCCCATTGGAGTCTTTGCGGGCTTGGCGTCCTTCATCCCAAACCGCTTTAGCAAGTCTTGCGTGTACTTCATTTGGGAGATGAAAGTGTCGTCCTTGAGTTGCTTCACTTGGAACCCAAGGAAGTAGTTCAACTCTCCCATCATCGACATCTCAAATTTTTGAGTCATCACCATGCTAAACTCTTCACAAGACTTTTGGTTAGTAGAACCAAATATTATGTCATCGACATAAATTTGGCATACAAATAAGTCACCATTACAAGTCTTAGTGAATAAAGTTGGTGTCGGGGACCATAATTAGGGGTACCCTCAAGACGCCTAATTCTCAGCTGGTAACCCCCATCAGCATAAAGCTGCAGAGGCCTGATGGGTGCGATTAAGTCAGGGATCAGTCCATATGAGTGACTCGATCACGCTTCACCCGAGCCTAGCCTCAGACTCGGGCTGCCGACCTCGAGGGACTTCCGTCCCGCCCGAGGCCCCCCTTTTAACGGCGGACACATCTCCGGCTCGCCCGAGGCCTTGGCTTCGCTAAGAAGCAACCTTGACTAAATCGCCGCACCGACTGACCAAGTTGCAGGAGCATTTAACGTAAAGGTGGCCTGACACCTTTATCCTGACACGCGCCCCCGGCAGAGCCGAAGTGACCGCCGTCACTCAGCCGCTCCACTGACCAGTCTGACGGAAGGACAGCGCCGCCTGCGCCACTCCGACTGCAGTGCCACTCAACAGAGCGAGTCTGACAGGCAGTCAGACCTCGCCAGAGGCGCCATAGGAAACTCCGCTCCGCCCGACCCCAGGGCTCGGACTCGGGCTAAGACCCGAAAGACGGCGAACTCCGCTCCGCCCGACCCCAGGGCTCAGACTCGGGCTAAGACCCGGAAGACGGCGAACTCCGCTCCGCCCGACCCCAGGGCTCGGACTCGGGCCAAGACCCGGAAGACGGCGAACTCCGCTCCGCCCGACCCCAGGGCTCGGACTCGGGCTAAGACCCGGAAGACGGTGAACTCCGCTCCGCCCGACCCCAGGGCTCGGACTCGGGCTAAGACCCGGAAGACGACGAACTCAGCTCCGCCCGACCCTAGGGCTCGGACTCGGGCTCGGCCGCGGAAGACGACGAACTCCGCCTCGCCCAACCCCAGGGCTCGGACTCCGCCCTGGCCTCTGCCGAACGACTTCCGCCCCGCCCGACCCAGGGGCTCGGGCTCGGTCTCGGCAACGGAAGACAGATTCGACCCCAGCTTCGGAGGAACGCCCACGTCGCCCGGCCTCGGACGCAGGTCCGCCACATCAACAGGGAGCGCCATCATCGTCCTACCCCGAGCCGACTCGGGTCACAGAGAACAAGACCGGAGTCCCATCTGGCTAGCTCCGCCAGATAGGCAATGATGGCGCCCCACAAGCTCTGTGACGACGGCGGCTCTCAGCTCTCTTACGGAAGCGGGGAGACGTCAGCAAGGACTCGACCGCCCCGACAGCTGTCTCTCCGCCAGGCTCCGTTGCTCCTCCGACAGCCACGACATCACGCCAGCAGGGTGCCAAGATCTCTCCGGCTGCCACATTGGCATGTACTTAGGGCGCTAGCTCTCTCTCCGCTAGACACGTAGCACTCTGCTACACCCCCCATTGTACACCTGGATCCTCTCCTTATGCCTATAAAAGGAAGGACCAGGGCCTTCTCGAAAAAGGTTGGCCGCGCGGGACCGAGGACGGGACAGGCGCTCTCTTGGGGCCGCTCGCTTCCCTCACCCGTGTGGACGCTTGTAACCCCCCTACTGCAAGCGCACCCGACCTGGGCGCGGGACGAACACGAAGGCCGCGGGACTTCCACCTCTCTCACGTCCGTCTCCGGCCACCTCGCCTCTCCCCCCTTCGCGCTCGCCCACGCGCTCGACCCATCTGGGCTGGGGCACGCAGCACACTCACTCGTCGGCTCAGGGACCCCCCGGTTTCGAAACGCCGACAGTTGGCGCGCCAGGTAGGGGCCTGCTGCGTGCTGACGAACAGCTTCCCGTCAAGCTCCAGATAGGCAGTCTCCAGCAACCTCTCCGGCCCGGGACGGTGCTCCGTTTCGGGAGTCTTGAGTTCATGTCCTTCGACGGCAGCTACGACATGATACTCCTTCCACCGCCGCGCGACAACGACAATGGCGACCGACAACCCACCCGCCGGCGGCGGAATCGACGACATCTTCCCCGCGTGGTGGAAGAACAACATTCGAGCTCGCTCCGTCCTCTCCCCCGCCAACGGAGGAGGAGGTGGGGCCACCAAGGCCAAGCGGGAGGCCGCGCTTCGTCGGCCGTCGAGCGAATCGACGCCCCCGACGCCCCGACGGAAGGCACGCCGGGCGTCGACCTCGCGTTCGAGACAAAGGCAAGCGCCGTCCCCCCGCGACACGCCGATCCCGAGCAAGAAGACGACAACAGCACGCTCGCGGAAAGCCTGCAGGACGTCGCCCTCGTACCTGGGATGACGGTGCAACCAGTCCCCGATGTGACTACGTCGCTCCTCGTCGACCAAAAGGTACCGACTAACTCCCATCTTACGTCATTTCGACTCGGCCTCAACCCGCCTAGCAACCTTGCTTTGGCGGGCGCTCTCATTGAGGCGAGCGCAACCCCACTGGGGTTCCGTATGCGGTCGCCTTGGGACCGGTTGACGGACGTCTCAACCTACGGGCCCTCTGGGTCCGAGGAAGATGACGATCCCAGCATCTGTTGGGATTTCTCTGGACTTGGCAACCCCAGTGTCATGCGGGACTTCATGACCGCATGTGACTACTGCCTCTCCGACTGTTCCGACGGAAGCCGCAGCCTTGACGACGAGGACTGCGGCCCGAGCCGCGAATGTTTCCACGTCGAGCTAGGGGATCCCTCCGAAGGCAACCATCTCGGCATGCCGGAGGACGGTGACCTTCCTAGGCCGGTGCCTCGCGCCGACATCCCACGGGAGCTAGCTGTGGTCCCCGCTCCGGCGGGGGGTTACGACCCACAACTCGAGCAAGTCCGCGAGGCGCAGGCCAGGCTCAACGAGGGAACATGAGCGCTTGAGCCGATCCGTCGGGACGTCGGGCAGGTATGGGCTGGCCAACCCCCGGCCGGAGAAATACATCACCTGCCCCAAGGTCTCCAGCACCGCGTCGCCAACGATGTCAGGGTCAGGCCGCCGCCCGCATCCAGCGGGGTTGGTCAGAACCTGGCAGCCGCAGCGATGCTCCTCCGCGCGATGCCGGAACCATCAACTACCGAGGGTCGGCGAATCCAGGGAGAGCTCAAGAATCTCCTGGAGGGCGCTGCGGCCCGACGGGCCGAGAGCACTGCCTCCCGAAGGCAGGGATACCCCTCGGAACCTCATGCCGCGACTTCCCGATTCATGCGGGAAGCCTCGGCCTACACCGGGCGCACGCGCAACACCGCGCCTGCGGCCCCAGGCCACCTCGGCAACGAGCACCATCGACGCGACCGTCGGGCCCACCTCGACGAAAGGGTGCGCCGAGGCTACCACCCCAGGCGTGGGGGGCGCTACAACAGCGGGGAGGATCGGAGTCCCTCGCCCGAACCACCCGGTCCGCAGGCCTTCAGTCGGGCCATCCGACGGGCGTCGTTCCCGACCCGGTTCCGACCCCCGACTACTATCACGAAGTACTCGGGGGAAACGAGACCGGAACTGTGGCTCGCGGACTACCGCCTGGCCTGCCAACTGGGTGGAACGGACGACGACAACCTCATCATCCGTAACCTCCCCCTGTTCCTCTCCGACACTGCTCGCGCCTGGTTGGAGCACCTGCCTCCGGGGCAGATCTCCAACTGGGACGACTTGGTCCAAGCCTTCGCCGGCAATTTCCAGGGCACATACGTGCGCCCCGGGAATTCCTGGGACCTTCGAAGCTGCCGGCAACAGCCGGGAGAGTCGCTCCGGGACTACATCCGGCGATTCTCGAAGCAGCGCACCGAGCTGCCCAACATCACCGACTCGGATGTCATCGGCGCGTTCCTTGCCGGCACTACCTGCCGTGACCTGGTGAGCAAGTTGGGTCGCAAAACCCCCACCAGGGCGAGCGAGCTGATGGACATCGCCACCAAGTTCGCCTCTGACCAGGAGGCGGTCGAGGCTATCTTCCTAAAGGACAAGCAGCCCGAGGGCCGCCCCTCGGGAGAGGCTCCCGAGGCGTCTACTCAGCGTGGCACCAAGAAGAAGGGCAAGAAGAAGTCGCAATCGAAACGCGACGCCGCCGACGCGGACCTTGTCGCCGACGCCGAGTGCAAGAACCCTCGGAAGCCCCCCGGAGGTGCAAACCTCTTCGACAAGATGCTCAAGGAGCCGTGCCCCTACCATCAGGGGCCCGTCAAGCACACTCTCGAGGAGTGCGTCATGCTTCGGCGCCACTTCCACAGGGCCGGGCCACCCGCGGAGGGTGGCAGGGCCCACGACGACGACAAGAAAGAAGATCACCAAGCAGGAGAGTACCCCGAGGTCCGCGACTGCTTCATGATCTACGGTGGGCATGCGGCGAATGCCTCGGCTCGGCATCGCAAACAAGAGCGCCGGGAGGTCTGCTCGGTGAAGGTGGCGGCGCCAGTCTACCTAGACTGGTCCGACAAGCCCATCACCTTCGACCAGGCTGACCACCCCGACCATGTGTCGAGCCCGGGGAAATACCCGCTCGTCGTCGACCCCATCGTCAGCAACGTCAGGCTCACCAAGGTCCTGATGGATGGGGGCAGCTGCCTCAACATCATCTACGCCGAGACCCTCAAGCTCCTGCGCGTCGATCTGTCCTCCGTCCGAGCAGGCGCTGCGCCCTTCCACGGGATCATCCCTGGGAAGCGCGTCCAGCCCCTCGGACGACTCGACCTCCCCGTCTGCTTCGGGACGCCCTCCAACTTCCGAAGGGAGACCTTGACGTTCGAGGTGGTCGGGTTCCGAGGAACCTACCACGCGGTACTGGGAAGGCCATGCTACGCGAAGTTCATGGCCGTCCCCAACTACACCTACCTGAAGCTCAAGATACCGGGCCCCAACAGGGTCATCACCGTCGGTCCCACGTACAAACACGCGTTCGAATGCGACGTGGAGTGCGTGGAGTACGCCGAGGCCCTCGCCGAGTCCGAGGCCCTCATCGCCGACCTGGAGAACCTCTCCAAAGAGGTGCCAGATACGAAGCGTCATGCCGGCAACTTCGAGCCAGCGGAGACGGTTAAGGCCGTCCCACTCGACCCCAGTGGCGACACCTCCAAGCAGATCCGGATCGGTTCCGGGCTCGACCCCAAATAGGAAGCAGTGCTCGTCGACTTTCTCCGCGCAAACGCCAACGTCTTTGCGTGGAGTCCCTCGGACATGCCCGGCATACCGAGGGATGTCGCCGAGCACTCGCTGGATATTCGGGCCGGAGCCCGACCCGTCAGGCAGCCTCTGCGCCGATTCGACGAGGAGAAGCGCAGAGTGATTGGCGAAGAGATCCACAAGCTAATGGCAGCCGGGTTCATCAAAGAGGTATTCCATCCCGAATGGCTTGCCAACCCTGTGCTTGTGAGGAAGAAAGGGGGGAAATGGTGGATGTGCGTGGACTACACTGGTCTCAACAAAGCATGTCCGAAGGTTCCCTACCCTCTGCCTCGCATCGATCAAATCGTGGATTCCACTGCTGGGTGCGAAACCCTGTCCTTCCTCGATGCCTACTCAGGGTATCACCAAATCCGGATGAAGGAGTCCGACCAGCTCGCGACTTCTTTCATCACGCCCTACGGCATGTACTGCTATGTCACCATGCCGTTCGGTTTGAGGAATGCGGGTGCGACGTACCAGCGGTGCATGAACCATGTGTTCGGTGAACACATCGGTCGCACAGTCGAGGCCTACGTCGATGACATCGTAGTCAAGACAAGGAAGGCTTCCGACCTCCTCTCCGACCTTGAAGTGACATTCCGGTGTCTCAAGGCGAAAGGAGTCAAGCTCAATCCCGAGAAGTGTGTCTTCGGGATGCCCCGGGGCATGCTCCTGGGGTTCATCGTCTCCGAGCGAGGCATCGAAGCCAACCCGGAGAAGATCGCAGCTATCACCAGCATGGGACCCATCAAGGACTTAAAGGGTGTACAGAGGGTCATGGGATGCCTCGCGGCCCTGAGCCGCTTCATCTCACACCTCGGCGAAAGAGGCCTGCCTCTGTACCGCCTCTTAAGGAAGGCCGAGTGCTTCTCTTGGACCCCTGAGGTCGAGGAAGCCCTCGGGAACCTGAAGGCGCTCCTTACAAAGGCGCCTGTCTTGGTGCCCCCAGCTGATGGAGAAGCCCTCTTGGTCTACGTCGCCGCTACCACTCAGGTGGTTAGCGCCGCGATTGTGGTCGAGAGGCAAGAGGAAGGGCATGCGCTGCCCGTTCAGAGGCCAGTCTACTTCGTCAGCGAAGTACTGTCCGAAACCAAGATCCGCTACCCACAAGTTCAGAAGCTGCTGTATGTTGTGATCCTGACAAGGCGGAAGTTACGACACTACTTCGAGTCTCATCCGGTAACTGTGGTGTCATCCTTCCCCCTGGGGGAGATCATCCAGTGCCGAGAGGCCTCGGGCAGGATCGCAAAGTGGGCAGTGGAAATCATGGGCGAAACAATCTCGTTCGCCCCTCGGAAGGCCATCAAGTCCCAGGTGTTGGCGGACTTCGTGGCCGAATGGGTCGACACCCAGCTGCCGACGGCTCCGATCCAACCGGAGCTCTGGACCATGTTTTTCGACGGATCGCTGATGAAGACGGGAGCCGGCGTGGGCCTGCTCTTCATCTCGCCCCTCGGGAAGCACCTACACTACGTGCTACGCCTCCACTTCCCGGCGTCCAACAATGTGGCTAAGTACGAGGCTCTGGTCAACGGGTTGCGGATCGCCATCGAGCTAGGGGTCAGACGCCTCGACGCCCACGGTGACTCGCAACTCGTCATCGACCAAGTCATGAACAACTCCCACTGCCGCGACCCGAAGATGGAGGCCTACTGCGATGAGGTTCGACGCCTGGAAGACAAGTTCTACCGGCTCGAGCTCAACCACATCGCTCGGCGCTACAACGAGACTGCGGACGAGCTGGCTAAAATAGCCTCGGGGCGAATGACGGTTCCCCCGGACGTCTTCTCCCGGGATCTGCATCAACCCTCCGTCGAGATCGACGACGCTCCCGAGCCCGAGGCACCCTCGGCACAGCCCGAGGCACCCTCGGCACAGCCCGAGGCACCTTCGGCCCAGCCCGAGGTACCCTCGGCCCCCGAGGGCGAGGCACTGGACGTCGAGGAGGGGCAGAGCGGGGCCACGCCTGATCGAGATTGGCAGGCCCCGTACCTGCAATATCTCCGCCGAGGAGAGCTACCCCTCGACCAAGCCGAGGCTCGGCGGGTAGCGCGACGCGCCAAGTCGTTCGTCTTGCTGGGCGATGAGGAGGAGCTCTACCACCGCAGCCCCTCGGGCATCCTCCAGCGATGCATCTCCATCGCCGAAGGTCAGGAACTCCTGCAAGAAATACACTCGGGGGCTTGCGGCCATCACGCAGCACCCCGAGCCCTTGTCGGGAATGCTTTCCGGCAAGGCTTCTACTGGCCAACGGCGGTGGCTGACGCCACTAGAATTGTCCGCACCTGCGAAGGGTGCCAATTCTATGCGAAGCAGACCCACCTGCCCGCTCAGGCTCTGCAGACGATACCCATCACCTGGCCCTTTGCTGTATGGGGTCTGGACCTAGTCGGTCCCTTGCAGAAGGCGCCCGGGGGCTACACGCACCTGCTGGTCGCCATCGACAAATTCTCCAAGTGGATCGAGGTCCGACCCCTGAACAGCATCAGGTCCGAGCAGGCGGTGGCGTTCTTCACCAACATCATCCATCGCTTCGGGGTCCCAAACTCCATCATCACTGACAACGACACCCAGTTCACCGGCAAAAAATTCTTGGATTTTTGCGAGGATCACCACATCCGGGTGGACTGGGCCGCCGTGGCTCATCCCATGTCGAATGGGCAAGTGGAACGTGCCAACGGCATGATTCTACAAGGGCTCAAGCCTCGGATCTACAACGGCCTCAACAAGTTCGGCAAGCGATGGATGAAGGAACTCCCCTCGGTGGTCTGGAGCCTGAGGACAACGCCAAGCCGGGCCACGGGTTTCACGCCGTTCTTCCTGGTCTACGGGGCCGAGGCCATCTTGCCCACTGACCTGGAATACGGCTCCCCGAGGATGAGGGCCTACGACGATCAAAGCAACCAAGCTAGCCGAGAAGAATCGCTGGACCAGCTGGAAGAGGCTCGGGACAAGGCCTTACTACACTCGGCGCGGTACCAGCAGTCCCTGCGACGCTACCACGCCCGAGGGGTCCGGTCCCGAGACCTCCAGGTGGGCGATCTGGTGCTTCGGCTGTGGCAAGACGCCCGAGGGAGGCATAAGCTCACGCCCCCCTGGGAGGGGCCATTCGTCATCGCCAAGGTGCTGAAGCCCGGAACATACAAGCTGGCCAACAATCAAGGCGAGATCTACGGCAACGCTTGGAACATCAAACAGCTACGTCGCTTCTACCCTTAAGATGTTTTCAAGTTATTCATATACCTCGCACCCACGCAAAGTTTAGTCATCAAGGAAGGGTCGGCCTCGCCTCGGCAAAGCCCGACCCTCCCTCGGGGGCTAAAAGGGGGGAGACCCCCTCTGCGTCGAATTTTTCCTCGAAAAAAGATCTCTTTTTAGCAGAATTTCTTTCGTGCTTCTTGACTACTTCGGAAAGCGGATCCTGGAAACGACGGAGTACACGTAAGCAGCCAAGGCTGACCGAGCCGAGGGACTCCTACGCCTCCGGGATACGGATACCTCACTCATCACCTTCTGCGATAAGTAACTCGCGTTCGGATAAAGCGACCCCGTGGACCGAACAAGTCTTCACGTTCGGAAGCTCTTCTGCCAAAGCGGTCCTTCAAGCTTTCTCGACTAAGTCGGGGACAGGGCCTCATGGACGGGCGAAAGTACGTGTAAGCGGCAAGGCCGACCGAGCCGAGGGACTCCCACGCCTCTAGGATACAGATACCTCACTCATCACCTTCCGCGAGAAGCAACTCTCGCCCACACAAACATCCCTGTTACCGACAGAAAGTCCAGATGCTCGAAACAAGAGGAAAAAAGACGCAGCTTCG
This sequence comes from Zea mays, assembly GCF_902167145.1. Lineage (NCBI taxonomy): Eukaryota > Viridiplantae > Streptophyta > Magnoliopsida > Poales > Poaceae > Zea > Zea mays. The sequence goes on along the minus strand of NC_050101.1, from coordinate 117,489,208 downwards.
CAAGCGCAGCGAGGGTGTGTTTTCTGGCCTCGGCGGCCGCAGAAGGCACACGCTACAAGACAATCTGATCCTGCAGGCACGGGTCTTCACGCTGAAGGGGGCCGTAGCACCCTCGGCATCGACGACGTCTTCAGCAAGGTCCGACCCAGCCTCGGACGGCGACGCGGTCCAGGGACTTCTCCGGGAATCCGGCCCGAGCAGGCGGCTCGGCCGGTTACCTCTGGGGCCTTGGTCAACCGACTTCCAAGGGCGCCAGGCCGACCCGAGGCCTCGGCTGATCGACTCCGGTGTCGGCTCCGCTGACGGACAACCCGGCTAGGCTCCAGCCAACCAGGTTCCCATTTTCGAGCCAACTCCGCCTCTGTTCGTACTGATATCGCTACCCCTGGCCTCGGCTCGTCGAAGAGCGGCCAAGGGGTCCCTTGAACTAAGCTAGAGGAGCCCTAGACAACAAGGCCGATCGAGCCGAGGGATTCCTACGCCTCCGGGATACGGATACCTCACTCGTCACCTTGACATGGGGCGACTCATGCTTGGTGAAGCGGTTCAGATAATCAACAGGCGAGACTTAGTGCTCGAAAATGAGGAAAAAACACGGCTCCGTGCCGAAATTACATACATGTTCAGGCCTCGACAGCCACAATGAACAAAAAACACTAGCATTCGAAGTGCCATTACAAACGGAACTCCGGTTCCCCCTCCGCAGGTACGAACAACCCCACTCCAGGGGGGAAGGCCTGCGGAGCAACGGAAGGCCGACGAACGGCGCGCCGTCACCTGCTCCAGCAACGGCGACGATAACAACTCCCGCTCCGGATCGCCGAGCCGCAGCAGTGCAGGCCTGAGGGTGGGCGCTGCTGCAATCTTGCCCTCGCCCACGCCGACGCTCGAGGGACGAGGACAAGTACGAAGAACCGGAGGCCCGGGGCGCGGATGGTGGCGGTGATCCCGTCGGCGACGGGGACTTCTCGAGCCGCCTTCGCCTCGGCGCCGATGGCAGGGGACACCAGCCCCCCGGCAGATCCCCACTCAAATCCTCCCAGACGAGTGGGGCACCGGCCTCTGCGCGAGGGCGCCATCCCAGTGCAAAAGCAGGGCCACCCCAGAACACGAACGCCGCCCTAGCAGCGCGCGGCATCGTGGGTGGTCCTCCCGTGCACACGGCGCGGCAGCCGCCCTCCGGCAGGAGGGGCCACCGGGAGCCCGGCCGACGACTCCGACACGCTGGAGGTGACGACGCTCGCCGTCGATCAGCCCCACGTTGTCTAAGTCCGTGCCGCCCGCAGGGCCAGTGAGCGCCTCCACCCCCGAACGCCGCGGGAGAGGGTGACCCGCAGACCCGCACGGGAGGTAGAGCGCCGGCTCAGCCTGGCCCCCACCCCAGCGAGGATGATGAACATCCTTGAAGCTGAGGGTGGGACCAAGATCGCAGCCCGGCTTGCTCTTCCCCACCCAGGAACTGGTGGTCACCATCCTGGGTGACCGCCGGCATGGGGGTGCGGCCGGGCCGGCTGATGAAAATCCTTGAAGCCGAACGATGGCTGAAAGGTACCAACTCCCATGGAGTTGCGTTCCTCCAACGAGGAGGCGGAAAGACGGCGGATACCCCCCATCCGGGGGCTTGGAAGATGGAAAGACACGACGCATAAGGGAGGAAGAAGACATGGTTGCCTTCTGAAAGGAGTCTCCCTCCTTTTAAAGGCAACTCTCCCTACGTGCGCCCCCAAACGCCACGGGCTAAGTCTTCTCCAACACGCTCCAAGGCCCTCCCCTGCGACTCGGGGGCTGGGTCCCGCATGTCAGGTAAACCGGCTCAGAGCAGAAGAAGCCAAACCGCCGCGCGTGGTGCGCACAACCGCCCAGCGGTTACAAGCGACCCCCCACTTTTGCCCAGACCAACGGGCGGAAGGGGCGGGCAGCCATGCAGGCGGCATGCAGCCGCGCCAGGTGGACGCGCTTCTCCGACTTCTGACACGCCAGCTTGGAGGCCCAGGCCCACGCGTCACGCAACCAGCGCGCCAGTCGCTGCATGCAAGCAACCGCGCCACCACTTGAGCCACTGTCGCGCCTCTTCGGTTGCGGAGCCTATGCCGCGACTCGAGGCGGCCCAGCGCACGACCCGGCGGCGCCAGCCTGGCGCGACGGTCAATGTGGCCGAAAGTGGGCCGGCAGTAATGACGGTGGCAGGCAGGCGGGAGCAGCAGTCACGTTGTCAGCCAGGCTCACGTCTCGTCCAGGGGCAGCAAGAGAGCCTCCTCCCACGGCGTGAAGACGGTGCGCCCGTGATCCGTCCCTTGAACGGCTCGCGCACGCGCAACGGCCGCCCCGCCAACCACTCGCCCCGTCGCATTAACTCTGCGGCGGGACAGGCGGCGCTTCTGGCAGGAGAAGCGGACGACGCTTCGCCTTCGCCGTAATAACCGCGCTAAAAAAGGTACGCCACGTCGTTCGATTTCGTATCTTTTTCCCTTTTTCCTCTTTCTCTATCTCTTGCAACAGGGACCGAGAAAGGGGGATACCCCGAAAAGGATCCTTCCCTGTGAAGGAACCGGGCTCCGAGCCCCCCCCTACTGATCAGAGGTTCGAAGGCTGGCCCTCCGAAGGGTTCAACAGTCGCCTCAGATCGCGTGGGCCCGACACCCACTACTGGTCAGGGGTTCGAAGGCCGGCCCCCCGAAGGGCTCCATGGCCGCCTCAGGCTACTCGGGCTCCGCGCCCATTACTGATCAGGGGTTCGAAGGCTGGCCCCCGAAGGGTTCACAGTCGCCTCAGACATCGAGCGAGGGATGACCAGGGGTACGTTCGATACATAACCGAGGCTCGGGCTGCGCTCCCGAGGTACCCTAGGACATTTCCGAGACCAGCGGGAGCGATCTTGTAACGGAATCCCATCGGAGGGAGGCATCGAGCCCTCGGACCCCGTCACCAGGGGACCGGGTCCGGCAGATCACCCGCAGGTACTTTTGGGCGTGCCTCTGGGCCCCTAGCCGACCCCCAACGAACGGGGCACGGACGTCCACTCGGATTACCCGCTTGCAGCTCACCGGAGACACCATGTTCGGTGCCCATCGAGGGTAACATGGCGCACTCCCCCCCTCCTCCTTGCGGAAAGGCGACGTAGGGGCGTATGTAAAAAGTCGAGTATGTCCCTGATCGTCCCCTCGCCCTGTGCGGAGGCTCGGGGGCTGCTCTCGCAAACCCGGCTCTGGCCGAACCGTTGACAGCGTCAACATACCAGCCCGAGAGCTTGGGCCCCGACCGTGCACCCGGGCTACGGCCAGTTCGCATGAGGGAACGACCAGACCAGCCGAAGCGTTACGCAAGGCAATAAGACCTCGAAGGAGTGAAACCACTCCTCCGAGGCCTCGGGGGCTACACCCGGCGGGTGCGTTCGCGCGCACCCACCGGAACAAAATGCAACCGAGAAAGGCTGGTCCCCCTTGCAAAAAAGTGCGACGAAAGCCTCCAAGCGAGTGCTAACACTCCCTTCGAGGCTCGGGGGCTACTGTCGGGGACCATAATTAGGGGTACCCTCAAGACGCCTAATTCTCAGCTGGTAACCCCCATCAGCATAAAGTTGCAGAGGCCTGATGGGTGCGATTAAGTCAGGGATCAGTCCATACGAGTGACTCGATCACGCTTCACCCGAGCCTAGCCTCGGACTCGGGCTGCCGACCTCGAGGGACTTCCGTCCCGCCCAAGGCCCCCCTTTTAACGGCGGACACATCTCCGGCTCGCCCGAGGCCTTGGCTTCGCTAAGAAGCAACCTTGACTAAATCGCCGCACCGATTGACCAAGTTGCAGGAGCATTTAACGTAAAGGTGGCCTGACACCTTTATCCTGACACGCGCCCCCGGCAGAGCCAAAGTGACCGCCGTCACTCAGCCGCTCCACTGACCGGTCTGACGGAAGGACAGCGCCGCCTGCGCCACTCTGACTGCAGTGCCACTCAACAGAGCGAGTCTGACAGGCAGTCAGACCTCGCCAGAGGCGCCATAGGAAACTCCGCTCCGCCCGACCCCAGGGCTCGGACTCGGGCTAAGACCCGGAAGACGGCGAACTCCGCTCCGCCCGACCCTAGGGCTCGGACTCGGGCTAAGACCCGGAAGACGGCGAACTCCGCTCCGCCTGACCCCAGGGCTCGAACTCGGGCCAAGACCCGGAAGACGGCGAACTCCGCTCCGCCCGACCCCAGGGCTCGGACTCGGGCTAAGACCCGGAAGACGGCGAACTCCGCTCCGCCCGACCCCAGGGCTCGGACTCGGGCTAAGACCCGGAAGACGACGAACTCAGCTCCGCCCGACCCCAGGGCTCGGACTCGGGCTCGGCCCCGGAAGACGACGAACTCCGCCTCGCCCAACCCCAGGGCTCGGACTCCGCCCTGGCCTCTGCCGAACGACTTCCGCCCCGCCCGACCCAGGGGCTCGGGCTCGGCCTTGGCAACGGAAGACAGATTCGACCCCAGCTTCGGAGGAACGCCCACGTCGCCCGGCCTCGGACGCAGGTCCGCCACGTCAACAGGGAGCGCCATCATCGTCCTACCCCGAGCCGACTCGGGTCACAGAGAACAAGACCGGTGTCCCATCTGGCTAGCTCCGCCAGATAGGCAATGATGGCGCCCCACAAGCTCTGTGACGACGGCGGCTCTCAGCTCTCTTATGGAAGCGGGGATACGTCAGCAAGGACTCGACCGCCCCGACAGCTGTCTCTCCGCCAGGCTCCGTTGCTCCTCCGACAGCCACGACATCACGCCAGCAGGGTGCCAAGATCTCTCCGACTGCCACATTGGCATGTACTTAGGGCGCTAGCTCTCTCTCCGCTAGACACGTAGCACTCTGCTACACCCCCCCCCCCATTGTACACCTGGATCCTCTCCTTATGCCTATAAAAGGAAGGACCAGGGCCTTCTCGAAAAAGGTTGGCCGCGCGGGACCGAGGATGGGACAGGCGCTCTCTTGGGGCCGCTCGCTTCCTTCACCCGCGTGGACGCTTGTAACCCCCCTACTGCAAGCGCACCCGACCTGGGCGCGGGACGAACACGAAGGCCGCGGGACTTCCACCTCTCTCACGTCCGTCTCCGGCCACCTCGCCTCTCCCCCCTTCGCGCTCGCCCACGCGCTCGACCCATCTAGGCTGGGGCACGCAGCACACTCACTCGTCGGCTCAGGGACCCCCCCAGTTTCGAAACGCCGACAGTTGGATCGGCTTTCCCAACCTTGAAAGCATTAGCAATTAGAAAGTCTCTAAGGCATTCATACCATGCTCTTGGGGCTTGCTTAAGTCCATAGAGCGCCTTAGAGAGCTTACACACGTGGTCGGGGTACCGTTCATCCTCAAAGCCAGGGGGTTGCTCTACGTACACCTCCTCCTTGATTGGCCCGTTGAGGAAAGCGCTCTTCACATCCATTTGGAACAACCTAAAAGAATGGTGAGCGGCATAGGCTAACAAAATGCGAATAGACTCTAGCCTAGCCATAGGAGCAAAAGTCTCCTCAAAGTCCAAACCTGCGACTTGGGCATAACCTTTTGCCACAAGTCTAGCCTTGTTCCTTGTCGCCACTCCGTGCTCGTCTTGTTTGTTGCGGAACACCCACTTGGTTCCCACAACATTTTGCTTTGGATGTGGCACTAGGGTCCAAACTTCATTTCGCTTGAAGTTATTGAGCTCTTCCTGCATGGCCAACACCCAGTCCGGATCTAGCAAGGCCTCTTCTACCCTGAAAGGCTCAATAGAAGAGACAAAAGAGTAATGCTCACAAAAATTAACTAATCTAGAGCGAGTAGTTACTCCCTTGCTTATATCACCCAAAATCTGGTCGACGGGGTGATTCCTTTGAATCGTCGCTCAGACTTGAGTTGGAGGGGCTTGAGGTGCTTCTTCCTCCATAACATGATCATCTTGTGCTCCCCCTTGATTGCATGCCTCTTGATGAACCTGTTCATCAGTTTGAGTTGGGGGATGCACCATTGTTGAGGAAGAAGGTTGATCTTGCTCCTTTTGTTCATGTGGTCGCACATCTCCAATCGCCATGGTGCGTATTGCGGCCGTTGGAACATCTTCTTCATCTATATCATCAAGATCAACTTACTCTCTTGGAGAGCCATTAGTCTCATCAAATACAACGTCGCTAGAGACATCAACTAAACCCGATGATTTGTTGAAGACTCTATACGCCTTTGTATTTGAATCATAACCTAACAAAACCCCTTCTACAGCTTTGGGAGCAAATTTGGAATTCCTACCTTTCTTCACTAGTACGTAGCATTTACTCCCAAATACACGAAAATATGAAACGTTGGGTTTGTTACCGGTTAGAAGCTCACATGAAGTCTTCTTGAGAAGGCGATGAAGATAGACCCGGTTTATGGCGTGGTAAGCCGTGTTCACGGCTTCCGACCAAAATCGCTTGGGCGTCTTGAACTCTCCAAGCATTGTCCTCGCCATGTCTATGAGAGTCCTGTTCTTCCTCTCTACCACACTGTTTTGTTGTGGCGTGTAGGGAGCGGAGAACTCGTGCTTGATTCCTTCCTCCTCAAGGTACTCCTCTACTTGAAGGTTTTTGAAATCGGACCCGTTGTCGCTCCTTATCTTCTTCACCTTGAGCTCAAATTCATTTTGAGCCCTCCTTAGAAAGCGTTTAAGGGTCCCTTGGGTTTCTGTTTTATCCTGCAAGAAGAATACCCAAGTGAAGCAGGAAAAATCATCAACTATAACAAGACCATACTTACTTCCCCCGATGCTTAAGTAGGCGACGGGTCCAAAGAGGTCCATATGCAGCAGCTCCAGGGGTCTTGATGTGGTCATCACGTTCTTGCTGTGATGAGCATTTCCCACTTGTTTACCTGCTTGACAAGTTGCACAAGGTCTATCTTTTTCGAAAGTTACATTTGTTAGTCCTAACACATGTTCTCCCTTTAGAAGTTTGTGAAGGTTCTTCATTCCCACATGTGCTAGACGGCGATGCCACAGCCAGCCCATGCTAGTCTTAGCAATTAAGCATGCATCTAGATCGGCTTCCTCTTTTGCAAAATCAACTAAATAGAGTTTGTCGTCTAGTACTCCCTTAAAAGCTAATGAACCATCACTCCTTCTAAAGACAGACACATCTACATTTGTGAATAAGCAATTATAACCCATATTACAAAGTTGGCTAACGGACAACAAGTTATACCCGAGCGACTCAACTAAAAACACATTAGATATGGAGTGCTCGGATGAAATAGCAATCTTTCCTAGTCCTTTAACCTTGCCTTGATTCCCGTCACCGAATATGATTGAATCTTGGGAATCTTTGTTCTTGACGTAGGAGGTGAACATCTTCTTCTCCCCCGTCATGTGGTTTGTGCATCCGCTGTCGATAATCCAGCTTGAGCCCCCGGATGCATAAACCTGCAAGGCAAATTAGGCTTGGGTTTTAGGTACCCAACTCTTGTTGGGTCCTACAAGGTTAGTAACAATAGCCTTAGGGACCCAAATGCAAGTTTTATCTCCCTTGCATTTTGCCCCTAATTTCCTAGCAACCACTTTCTTATTTTTGCATGTGAGAACAAAATCAGTGTTGCAGGCATGAATAACATTAGCATTTTCATTATGCATTTTCCTAGGCACATTAACAACATTTCTCCTAGGCATATGATGAACAACATTTTTCCTAGGCATATCTCTACCATACACAAAGGAAGAACTTGAAGCAATCATGGCATGTGAATCATAAGCATTACAACTCCTATTATGATAAGCATTTCTAGAAAATTTTCTATCATAAATAAATGCATGATTCTTTTGACTACTATTAGCCATAGGAGCCTTTCCCTTTTCCTTGTTGAGAATGGGAGCTCTTTGGCTTGTTAAGTTCTTGGCTTCCCTCTTGAAGCCAAGCCCATCCTTAATTGAGGAGTGTCTACCAATGGTGTAGGCATCCCTTGCGAATTTCAGTTTATCAAAATTACTCTTGCTAGTCTTAAGTTGAGCATTAAGACTAGCCACTTCATCGTTTAATTTAGAAATGGAAATTAAGTGTTCACTACAGGCATCAACATTAAAAATCCTTACACCTATTGCAAATAACGACATGTTCAATACATGAGCTAGATTTATTTGCTATTTCTAACTTAGCATTTAAGTCATCATTGACATTCTTTAGGCTAGAAATAGATTCATGGCATGTAGATAACTCACATGAAAGCATTTCATTTCTTTTAACTTCTAAATCAAGAGAATTTTGCGCACTTACAAATTTATCATGCTCTTCATATAAAAGATCCTCTTGCTTCTCTAACAATCTATTCTTCTCATTCAAAGCATCAATTAATTCATTGATCTTATCAATTTTAGTTCTTTCTAAGCCTTTGAACAAACTTGCATAGTCTACTTCATCATCACTAGACTCATCATCACTTGAAGAAGCATACATAATAGTACTTCGAGTACTTACCTTCTTCTCCTTTGCCATGAGGCAGGTGTGATGCTCGTTGGGGAAGAGAGACGATTTGTTGAAGTTTGTGGCAGCAAGTCCTTTGTCGTCAGAGTCGGACGAAGAACAATCCGAGTCCCATTCTTTTCCAAGATGTGCCTCGCCCTTAGCCTTCTTGTAAACCTTCTTGTTCTCTCTCTTCCCATTCTTTCCTTATTCCTGGTCACTATCATTATCAGGACAGTTAGCAATAAAGTGACCAATCTTACCACACTTGAAGCAGGAGCGCTTTCCCTTCGTCTTGCTCTTGTTGGGATGCTCCTTGCGACCTTTGAGCGCCGTCTTGAAGCGCTTGATGATGAGGGCCATTTCATTCTCATTTAGCCCGGCCGCCTCAACTTGCGCTACCTTGCTAGGTAGCGTCTCCCTGCTATTTGTTGCTTTGAGAGCAATGGTTTGAGGCTCGTGGATCGACATTGGGCCATTCAACGCCTCATCAACATATCTTGCCTCATTGATCATCATTCGCCCACTTACGAACTTTCCGAGTATTTCCTCGGGCGTCATCTTGATGTACCTAGGATTCTCACGAATAGAGTTTACAATATGAGGATCAAGTACAGTGAAGGACCTTAGCATAAGTTGGACGACATCGTGGTCCGTCCATCTCGTGCTCCCATAGCTCCTTATCTTGTTGACCAGGGTCTTGAGCCTATTGTACGTTTGAGTTGGCTCTTCTCCCCTGATCATCGCGAACCTTCCTAGTTCGCCTTCCACCAACTCCATCTTGGTGAGCATAGTGGCGTCGTTCCCCTCATGCGATATCTTGAGGGTGTCCCAGATCTGCTTGGCGTTATCCAAGCCGCTCACCTTATGGTATTCTTCCCTGCACAAGGATGCTAAAAGAACAGTAGTAGCTTGTGCATTTTTATGGATTTGTTCATTGATAAACATAGAATTATCCGAACTATCAAATTGCATTCCATTTTCTACTATCTCCCATATACTTGGATGAAGAGAGAACAAATGGCTACGCATTTTGTGACTCCAAAATCCGTAGTCCTCTCCATCAAAGTGTGGGGGTTTACCAAGAGGAATGGAAAGCAAGTGAGCATTGGAATTTTGCGGAATACGAGAATAATCGAAAGAAAAGTTTGAGTTAACCGTTTTCTTTTTCTCCTCGTATTCGTCATCCTTTTGAGAAGAGGAAGATTCGTCGCTGTCGTAGTAGACAATCTTCTTGATGCGCCTCTTCTTCTTCCCATCCTTCTTGTGACTTGAGCCCGAGTCAGTGGGCTTGTCATCTTTTGGCTCATTGTAGAAGGACTCATTCTCCTTGTCGTTGATCACCGTCCCCTTTCCCTTAGGATCCATCCCTTCGGGCGATTAGTCCCTTTCGTGAAGAGAACGGCTCCGATACCAATTGAGAGCACCTAGAGGGGGGTGAATAGGTGATCCTGTAAAAACTTAAAGCCACAAAACTTGATTAAGTGTTAGCACAATGAAATCAAGTGGCTAAGGAGAGGTCTTGTGAAACACAAAAGACACAGTGAGAACAAGAACAAGAGACACAAGGATTTATCCCGTGGTTCGGCCAAGTATAACACTTGCCTACTCCACGTTGTGGCGTCCCAATGGACGAGAGTTGCACTCAACTCCTCTCAAGTGATCCAATGATCAACTTGAATACCACGGTTTTCTTCTTTCTTTACTTTTTCCCGTTTGCGAGGAATCTCCACAACTTGGAGTCTCTCGCCCTTACAATAAGGATCAAAGTGAAGGCACTAGAGTAAGGGAGGGAAGCAACACACACAAATCCACAGCAATACGCACACACACAGCCAAGACTTGAGCTCAATTGAATAACACAAAGTTCACCACTAGAACGGAGCTCAAATCACTAAGAATGTCAATCGAGTGCGCAAAGACGGAGCGTGAATGATTAAGAATACTCAAGGTATGCTTGGTGTACTCCTCCATGCGCATAGGGGTCCCTTTTATAGCCCCAAGACAGCTAGGAGCCGTTGAGAGCAATCCAGGAAGGCAATCCTTGCCTTCTGTTGGGTGGTGCACCAGACTGTCCGGTGTTGATTGCTTTCCTATTCTGGTGCAGCCGACCGTTGAAGATTTGGAGTCGTTGGCGCACCGGACACTGTCCGGTGCCCACCGGACAGTCCGGTGCCCCCTTCTGACCGTTGGCTCGGCCACATGTCACGCGCGGATTGCGTGGCCGACCGTTGGCTCACCGGACAGTTCGGTGCACCACCGGACAGTCCGGTGAGTTTTAGTCGTACGCCGCCGACGAATTCCCGAGAGCAGCCTTTTCGCCAGAGCCAGCCTGGCGTACCGGACACTGTCCGGTGCACCCAGACTGAGCAGCAGTTGGTTGTACACAGCCAACTCTTTTTCCTTTTGTCTTTTCTCTGATTCTAGCACTTAGACAATTATGTTAGTACACAAAAACCAATGTACTAAGTCTAGAATCATACCTTTGTGTTGATTTGCACTTTATCCACCATTTGACATAGTTTAACACTTAAACCATTTGTGTTGGCACTTAATCACCAAAATACTTAGAAATGGCCCAAGGGCACATTTCCCTTTCAATAAGGCTACGGCGAGAGCTATGGCTAAGGATGCATTCATCAACAAGGATATGTCTTCAAACCCTTTTTCTATTCTCAATTCTAATAATTTTGTTCTTATGGATGTTGCTTTGAATTTGGGAATAGAATTAGGTTCTTCTTTTAATGAATCTGTGGCAAATTAATAATAGATAAAATCTCTAGAGCTATCCAGAAAAAATCTTGCAGTGCAATCTGTCAAGAGTTCTCTTGATCCAAGCCATCTGGTAGATCCTAACTCTGATGTGGATAAGATAATCCATAATGAGGAAGAGGACAATGAAATGAGTGATCTAGAAAATGTGATGGTCTTAAGAAAAGGCCGTAAAATTCGTCACAGAAAAAAATCTATCAAAAAGAAAAAAAATAATAACTCTCCTCCTAAGCTTAGGTATATACCTAATAAAAGGTGGGTATGCATTCTGAGCTCACCCTCAACATTTCAGAATGATTGGTCTTATATGGAATTGCCAGGGTCTGGGTAAGGATGTGAAAATCGAATTCCTGAAGGATATCATAAGGAAAGCAAAAAATGATTTTATTGGATTCCAAGAAACCAATAAAAAAACTTTGAGGATTCTTGGCTGAACTCTATTAGTGGCAATAGAAACTTTGCCTGGTTTTGGTCTCCCCCAAATGGGAGATCTGGGGGCCTCCTTGTGGGGTTTGATGTAGATACTTTTGACGTGAGAGAAAAAGAAATGGGAAATTTCATGATCAGAATTCTTGTGGTTCATAAAGAAAACGACTTTATTTGGAATTTCATCAATGTTTATGGTGCTGCTCAAAATGATCAGAAACAGAAATTTCTTAGTGAATTGTATTCCTTCTGTTCCAAGTGCATTCACCCAATGTTGGTTGGTGGTGATTTTAATATTTTATGGAAAGAGACAGACAAGAATAAACCTGGAGGAACAATAAATGGAGTTCTTTATTTAACTCTATCATTGACTTTCATAACTTGATCGAGCTTGATCTGAATGATAGACTTTATACTTAGTCTAACAACAGAGATCCCCCTACTTTTGAGAAGTTGGACAGGTTTCTTGTTAGTCCGGATTGGGATCTGCATTATAATAATGTTAGTGTTTCTGGACTTAGTAGAACCTTCTCTCATCATGTGCCCTTATGTCTCAGAACTGACTGCTCGCCCCCCCCCCTTGAAGAGAGACTTTAGGTATGAATTGTGCTGGAGACTTAGATCGGATTTTAAAAGATTAGTCTGGGATAACTGGTCATTGCCTGTCAGAGGCAAAAAAAAAGTATTGATATCTGGAAAGAAAAAACAAAGAGACTAAAAAATGTTGAAAGGCTAGAATATTAATGTGGAAGGGAGATATTCGAAACTCAAGAAAGAATTGATGTATAAAATTGATATTTTAGATAAAAGAAGTGAAATTATGGGCATTTCGGACTATGAAAGACTTGAAAAACTTGAATTGGAGTGGAATCTGAAAAATATGATGGCTGAAGAAGGGCGTAAGAGAAAACAAACTACGAGAGAAAGATTTATTAATGAAGGTGATGAGAATATTAGGTATTTTCATCTTATTGCTAAAGGGAGAAAAAGAAGAGTCAAGTTCCTTTCCTTGCTGCATGAGGGGGCAACCGTAGATGACGCTAATGGCATTAATAAAGTCGCGACCTCGTTCTATAAATAACTTTTTGGCCCTTCTGACTCTTCTAACATTAATATGACAAATCTTCCAATGAATCAATTGACTAATGTGGACCGGTATCTCCTCACTGCTCCATTTTGCATCAATGAGATTAAAAAGGTGGTGTTTAATCTAAAACACAACAGTTCTCCCGATCCCGATGGTTTACCTGCTGAATTCTTTCAAGATTTCTGGGAGCTTATTTACCTTGATATTTGGAATTTATTCAAAGACTTTTATGATGGAAATCTTTATATTGAAAGATTAAATTATGGGATGGTTACCCTATTGCCTAAGGTGGATAATGTTGTTGAAATAAAGAATTTTAGGCCTATCTGTCTTTTGAATGTGTGTTATAAAATCATTACCAAAGTTTTAAATAACAGATTGGCTCTTTGCATCAAAAAAGTGATAAGTGAATCTCAGTATGGTTTTATTCAAGGTAGATACATAATGGATGGGGTGGTATCTCTCAATGAGATTCTTCACGAGGTAAAAAAGAAAAAAAACATAGTGGTGTGGTGCTCAAAATTGATTTTGAAAAAAAGCTTATGATAAAGTCAACTGGCATTTTCTGTACTGCATGATGGAAAAAAAGGATTTGGGAGTACTTGGTGTGATTGGGTTATGAGAACTGTTAGAGGTGGCAAAGTCGCCATCAAGACGAATGATGTGGTAGGTCTATATTTTACCACTCATAAAGGGGTGAGACAAGGGGATCCTTTCTCTCCCCTCCTGTTTAATCTGGTTGCAGATGGTCTAGCTTGTCTGATTCGTAAAGCTCAAAATGAGGGCCTTATTGAAGGGCTTATTCCCCATATCATCCAAAACGGCTATTGTTGCCTTCAGTATGCTGATGACACTATTTTCTTCATACAAGATTGTTTGGAAGGGGCCAGAAACCTTAAATTTATTTTGTATCTTTTTTAAAACATGTCTGGTCTTAAAATTAATTTTCACAAAAGTGAAATTTATTGTTTGGGGCGGCCAAGGAAACTGAAGATCTGTATGCTGATATTTTTACTTGTCCTATTGGTAATCTTCCTATGAAATATCTTGGAGTTCTAATTGATAACAAGAAGCTTAGCAAAAACCTCTGGTGCTCCATGGAGGAAAAAATGGAGAAAAGGCTTGCTGGTTGGCAAGACAGATTTTTGAGTTTAGGTGGAAGGTTGACTTTATTAAATAGTTGTCTTTTCAATGTGCCTCTTTATATGCTTTCTATCTATCCTGCTCCTAAGTCAGTTATTAGAAAAGTGGACATATACAGGAAAAGACTTTTGTGGCAAGGAGGGCATCAATAAAAAAATTCACCTTGTTAAATGGAACTCTATTTGTTCTCCTAAAAGTCAAGGAGGATTAGGTGTCTTAAATCTTGAAATCATGAATGATGCTTTGATGACTAAATGACTATGGAATATTGAGAATTTAAATGGTTTATGGCAAAAAATCATGTCTAAAAAATATATTAAGGGAAACCCCCTTATTTTTGTCAGACAAAAACAAGATGATTCTCATTTTTGGAAAAAAGATTTTGGGTCTGAGAGATGTTTTTATAGGCATTGTAAAGTAGCTGTTGGCAATGGCATGAGAACTAGTTTCTGAAAAAGTTCCTGGGCAGGGGACTATCCTTTGGCTGACAAATTCCCTAGTCTATTTGATTTGGCTTATGATAAAGACATTTTTGTTAATAAAGTCTTGTCTTCCAATTTTGAAGCCCTCTCTTTTAGAAGGAGGATTATTGGTAATTTGAGCGTGATGTACGAGGAACTTTTGGCATTGAAAGATGATGGCCAAAAGGTATCCTCTTTAGCTGAAGTTCTCACTGCACGCCTACGCTACAATAGATTGAAGGACTCGATGAAGATATCAAGATTGACCTATATGACATCCTTGCCTCTGATGCACGCAAGTTTGAGCCAATGATGGCCCTCCCTTTGGAAAGGAGGAAGTGATTGCATATGAAGCAGTTAAGGAAGTGATATCAATGATGCTCTTCGTAGTTACCTTTTTTCTCAAGTATGTTCTTGTGTTGATGGATACTAGTTAGTTGTCCGTACATCGTTATGGTTTTTATATATCATATATACATACATTGCTTAAATGGGATAGTTATTCAAACACGATCTGAACTCATAGATTAGGTGAGTGCGAATGACGATGTATGTGGTGTGGGGTTAGACAAGATAAAGTTTTTTCTCTCGCTTTTTCACGCTCACGAGATCAAGGATGGTGAGGAATGAGATACTGAACTATAGATAACTAAATAAGTTGTGCCTATTGGGTTGGTCTAAGGCATTAATAATATCACAACTTGGCCTGATTAAAGTGGGCTCATGCCATTCCTAGGCCATCTTCTCGGCCCGACCCAACACTGTTTTTTATTTTAAAAAAATTAGTATATATTTATAATACATGCACAAACCAATAAGTGATGCAATGGATAGGAGGTGGTAGTTTGTTGCTGGTGAACTTAAAGTTTGATTAGCTAAATCACTTATCACAGTTTAGTGAGAGTACAAAACATGACATGATCCTCCTCAGGTGTACAAACAACTGAACAAGAGAGAATTGAGTTGTCGTTTTCAAAACAAAACAGCACACAAGATTTCCATATTCTACACTGCAGAACACCATTGCATGGATTTGGACACGCGCGCGGCACAAACACGGCCTCATCTAGGGTTGTTTTATGGTCAGCTCAGCTCTGAGATGCAATACCCCGTCGATAAAGAAGAGACTGTCATCAGCCATGAATAACGGCCACGGGATCGCAAAGAGATTCCGGTACCCAACAGCCTTACCGCCAGTGAAAGTATAGTAGCCCTTATATTTGCTGACAAACTCGCCTGACGGCCTTGTCCTTGCAGCGAACTCATAATCCACGGTAACACTTGTCGACCCTTTCTCTTGCATCCCTAGGAAGAGACCAAAACAATAGAACGCACTTTGCTGGTCCACGTTACAGTGTGCTGAGAGGAAGAAGCCCTGTCCAGCTAGATGGAAAGCTTGCGAGTATATCCGCCCAGATGGGAAAAGTCGGCTGCACTCCTCTCGCTTCAGGTCCAAGTATGCTATGCACTGCCGGTACGGCCTATCAAACTCTACAACCTTAAGCGGGCGATATTTGTAAGCTCGCTCAGCATACTTCCTACATGTCATCACGTCTGCTGCAAGGGCACGCTGCCTATGTGGTGCATCAGCTTTGTAGAGAAGTGCCTCTGTGACACATTTCGTCGCCTGCTCGTGATCCAGATCACTGCAGGCAATAACCTTCCGCAACTTCCTGCAGGTCATATGGCAGAACCGAACAAGGGGCAGCAAGCGTGTGCCCAAGATCTCACGTCTTTCCTCCAATTTTGGGTATTGAGCACGTGCCCACTTTATCATGAAGTCGTAGATAGCATCCTCCGACGCGACCTGAAGGTCATTGCTCCATAGGATGGCTTCAATTCCAGCAAGAGGAATGTTCATTGCTTCATCTTGGAACCTGAAAATGAGAATCGTTTATTATTATTATTATTAATGGCCATGTCTCTTCCTTGGTTTAACTTCTACCTCCATTGACAAGAGATTACTCACTTAGTCAAATCCTTGTATTTGTTGGCAAGGAATTCCTTGGCGGTGTCCGTCAATGGCTGAACTGCAGCAGCCATTGAAATGCTTGAAGGTAGATCCAGATAGAGCAGTGCAGACTCTGTGGTCATAGGCAAATTTCTAAGCAATTGACTGCAGTGCCGCATACAGGAACCAACCTCAAATTTGTCAGCGATCATCAATATATCCAGCAGGACAGTTGGCTGGTTTGTCGTCAACTTGCCGCTATACATAAAGCTTAGAAGCTCCATAAGCGCATTTTCCTCTGTTCAGAGTAGAAATTCAATGTTTCAGTCAAAAGTTCAAACTGTTAAAAAAGAAAGCATTTAACAGATATACACTAGTCCCTTGTTATTATGGACCTAAAACTTTTGAGACAAGGAAAGATGGATAATGTACAACAAGGTAGCAACCGAAAATTAGGTCGTGCAAACCTCATTCAGACTGATCGTTTCTGTACTACGGATCCCATCATTTCAGTAACAAAGGCAGCGCTTATGTAATCCTATTTTTTAGAACAATCAAGCATACTGCAATACTCCCACATTACCTGAAGCAGTTATCCTAAGAGTTGCATGCCTCTGGTCGGATTCTTTCATTCCATTTGAGAAAAGCTAAAAAGAATGAAACAAATGTTGTGAGCTAGTTAATAATACCACAATACAGTGCATTATCAGCGCAATCCAGAAAAGAAATATACCTTGTAAAAGAAAGGGCTCTTTGCAGCTAGAATTGCAGAGCTGATGTACATAGACTTAACTCTCAAAACCTGAGTACACTCCATACTACAGTATGAGTCGCTGCTTTTTCCATCCTCACCTGGCAAGAAAATATCCAATTAAATTATAAAATGAATGAATCACTGATATGACAAAAGAAAATGGCGCATTGCGGCATCACAAGATGCCTAGCCTGTTTGGATGTTAGCACTGGATTGGGTGATCAATAAAAACTCGACTTGCAGGGGAAAGACCACCCCCATGGCATTGCATTAAGAAGAAACTTTTTGCACGTAGGTCAAGAAACACCCCGGAGTCCAGCTGTCCTGGAAGTGTCATGTATAACATAGGAACACAGCCGATGAGGTGTGTATTTTAATCCAGGCATGTTTAAATTTGTCAGAATAGTAGCTAACACATGCGCTAGTCCTAAGGGCCCAGGCTGCATAGATGGTATTGATGTATTAGGGAAGGTTTATCTGATTGTATCCTATTGATGTATTAGGCAAGGTTCCCCTGATTAGGATCCTATGTACCATAGGCGAGCTGCTCCGAAAAGGAGCAAAAGTGTTATGGGTGGACGGAGGGCCAGCCCACCTACCCTCCTCACAACGAGTCTGGACTAATGTGAACAGTACCCGTGGTAGTGTACCTATGAGGAAGGGATAAGGATTAGGAAAGAGATTATATTACATCAGGTTGCTCCCTTAGTTCTAGGGATTAGTTTCTTAAGGGTTAAGTCCACTCTCATAAAAGGATGGGATTGTATCTCCCTTCAAGCAAGAAGCCAAGAAATGAAGAATTAATCCAATTTCCCCAAATAACTCTAAGTCTCTCTTCACGCCGACTTTGCTCAGCCATCTTCCTGCTAATGGTTGTCCCAAATGATCTAAGGATCATAACAGTTCCCATCGCCTACATGAAAAAATAATTAATGTGTTCTCTACCACAAGTTAGCTTGGGCCAACTTCAATACATCTGAACAAGTTCACCAATACATTGTGCCACAAGACAATAGTAAACTTGACAAGAAAACACCATCGGCACTAATAATAATTAGCAGACCCTGAATTTGCAACACATGGTAAAAAGGTAAGGAGTTTACTGAGTGTATGAAGGCTGCCTTTCCTGAACCCAAAAAAACTTAAAATATTTGAATGACATAATTGAAAAAAAAATAAATTGCACTAACCATCTGCCTCAATATCAGGCGGAGATTCTTCTATCATAGCTACAGGCTCATTGCCTTCCTCGTAGGCATCACATTCTTCAGCTTCAACTTTGCAGTTTGCTGGATCTGGCATGTATTTTCTAGATTCTGGGTCCATAAAACAGTAGTTCAAAAGTTATACGCATGATAAATTTGATAGTTGAAGATCATGCAGAACTATGAAAGACATAAGATGGGAATAAACTGGAAATTACAGCAATCAGTGAAAGAAAATGAGATAGTAAATTGCCAAGGCATGATGGTCAGCACAAAAAAATATCACTAATATAGATCAGCATCCTTATCAGTTGCCTGATATTTGGCTATGGCTTCAATCACATTTTTTGGGTGTTGGATCGATCCAACAGCCAAGATATGCACCCCCTTGACACTCTCCCTTCTTTATCTTCTTCCTCGCTCCTTTCCTCTTCCTCATTTACAACCGATGCAGCAATAGCCAAAGAGATTACATCCCAAACTTGCAAGCTTTGTTCGGTCGCACAGGCTGGTCTTGAGTGTGTTGTTCATATGTTCATGATTATGTAAATCATATTACAGGCATTGATCAAGGTAGGGCATACAAATAATTAGTTTGCACAAACCAAATGCAGAGATGAATGACATCGTGCCAATACAGCAGAACATATCACCCACAGCCAAGTGTCAATTGCAATAATTATCCCCACTAATTTCCACCACTTGGTCATTTCATTGGTAACAGATTGCTTAGTAAATGATAATCTGAATTGCCACTACGCCAACTCAAAGGATTGAAAAAGAGAACCACAATCCCACATTTCACAGCCTCGATTAAAACAAAAAGTGCCTTCACAACACTTGGGGCTAGTTTGGGAGTCAGGGAATTGGAGGGGAACGAGGGGGGCTAAAATACCCTTCCTATTTTGAATAGAAAGGGGGGATTTTAGCACTTGAGGCCGAAGGCTTTAGTAAAGCCCGAGCACATGGTAAGGTCAAATCAAATCACCTCAAAAGTTCCAGAGAACGCATGGAATAATTCAATTCAAACAACCAACCACTGTCTTTCCCCAGTTTGGAATCCACAGCCAATTCGCAAATTCTAGGGAATATGAAAAAAAAAAAGATAATCAGAAATCCTCTCTCACCTTTGTCGCGTCGGAGCTCCTCCCGTCGTCGCTTGCGGTGGCACGCCCAGTCGGCAAGAGATGAGCACCCCTCGCCGGTGGCGCCCTTGGCCCCGAGGGCGTCATCCCCAGCGACGATCTCGATCCGCAACACCCGGTCAGAGAAGTTGACCGAGTTGAAGGCGAACTCAAAGCTCGGGCCCCCACTCGCCGGCGAGAAGTCCGGGTCCATCCCCGCCTCCTCGAACCAATCAGCTACGCGCGTCCCCACGCCTCACGTCACCTCTGAAGTCTGAAGTACAGCCGCCTAAGGGGCCATTGACAGGATAGACGGAGGCCCCAGCTAAACCTAGCAAGGCTTCGAAAAGGAAACCGCGATACGGGAGCGAGAGCGAGCGAGGTGTGACCGTGTCCGTGTGGAGTTTGCCTGAGGCGGAGACGAACAAGAACACGAGAAGCGGAGACGTGGAGGGGTAGCGTCGTGATATAGAGAAATCTGGGGGTGTTTAAACGGGAAGAAAAAGGACAGCTGAACAAGACAGAGTAAATTCGTACCCTCCGGTGGGGACAGGTAGATAAATACACTTCACGCACTTCACGAAGTAGAAATTCGTACCCTCGAAGTAGAAATTCGTACCCTCCGTGGTGTTTGGTTCCAACCTCTAAGTTTTAGTGAGTCATTTTTTGTTTTGAAAATACTAAACGGGAAGACTAAAATAGATCTTTTAAATAGGATTTCTATAGACTAAAGTTTAGTCTTAAATTTTAGGAGTGTAATTAAAGAAATCATTAGTACAAATATGGTTTAAAACATGTCAGACTTGATTTTAATGTATTTTTAGATATTTTTGTCCTGCTATGCGTATGTGCACATACAAAAGATAAAAAGACGCATAAGGACAAAAATATTTAAAATGACACTGAATTAAGTTAATTTGACGTGTTTTGAGTTCTATTTTTGTGAATCTAATGTTTGAAATAACAAAAGTATGTTAAGGTTCTCTTTGAAATCTCTAGTGCTGATAGTTAGCTGCTAAAATTAGTTGTGAAGATGCGAAACACCCGAGCTGAGACCTCAACTTATTGGTAACTAACTATCCACAAACGATTAGGTTATTAGTTGGTTTAATCTAGTAAACAATTTGTTAGCAGGCTAAGCTTTAGAGGTTTCAAACAGAGTCTAACTAAAAAAACCTTTGATTATTACGGTAAGAAAGGTACATATACATCTTTTATTTGGGTTACAGTTACTATTCAGATTTTAGATCGAAGAAATATATTTAGATTGAGATTTCTAGCTATCTATATTACCTCATGACAGAGACTCGTTATTTTAGTAAGATATTTAAGAAAAGATGGGCAAAAAATATGATAAAATATTGGTACTTCAATATTATATTTATTTATTTATTATTTGGCATAGAAGGATAGTTCCAACAATAGATGGTTCCTCTAGAATTCAATGAGTTGTTATATAGACCAAAAATGTGATATGTCACAAGACTTAATGAAGAAGAAAAATAGGAAATCATTTTCAAACTGAAAATAGAAGCAAATATAAGTTGTTTGAGATGTTAGAGTGACCACCAATCTTAATGGAGATGTAGGAAAATATTTCAGATGCTTCGAGGGCCTGAGGCAATGTGACCTTTTTATCTCCCCTTATATTCAACTTGGTGGTTGATGCCATGGTTTGTCTACCATTTTAGAGAGCTTTTGGGAAGGGGGTATATCAATGGAGTAACTTATCATCTCGCTGGGGCGAGCCTAAATAACTTGGAATACATTGATGATACAGCTTTGTTCATCTAAAACTTAGGAAGAGATATTGCAAATCTTAATGGTGTGTTTGGTTTATGGAGTCACTGTATGCTTCATGAGGTGACGCATCATAAGTTCATTCCATCAATTTTGGTGGAATCAACCCACTCCTCATGTATATACTAATTATTAGCTTATGAGGAATGGGGTAGTGATGGATCAACCCATTCTATTCCATAAACCAAATAAAAAAGTGAGGAGTGAGAAGAAGATGGATCACTTCATTCCTCAAACCAAACACTTTGTAAATTTCTTCAGTTCTGCTTTGAAGAGGTTTTGGGTATACAGATTAACTACCCATAGGTGCATACAATTAGGATTGATGAGGTGGAAACTTAGAGAATTGTGGATGGTTTTAATTGCAAGGCGAAGAACTTTGCCATGAAATATCTAGGACATCAATTAGGTACAAGAGGATGGCCAAGTAAGAGCTCGGTGAATAAAACAGGCAAATTAGAGTAAAGGTTAGAGACTTGAAAGTGTTGTCAATTATCTTATGGAGGAAGATCAATGTTGATCATTTCAAGTTTGACCAATACCCTATGTATACAATGGGCTATTGGATTCATGAAGGGATTCAGAAGAGATTAGATCAAATTAGAGGGAGATTTTTCTTGTGAAGGTGTGGGAAATAAAAAGAATTATCTCATGATCAAATTAGCGGGTGGGGCTTCAAAAGAGTTTATCGGTCTAGGTTTCGTTGATACTATAGTCATAAACACAATGCTTTAGCTAAGTGGATTTATGAAGATCCCTCTGCACCTATCTGCAACACTAGGCGATGGATCTCGAACTAATGCTGATATTAGTCCTAGTTCAAAACAACTAGGGTAAAACCAAAAAACGAAGATCCTTCCTCTACTTGTGATAGATGGTAAGTTGGTAACTACCTTTGCTTCATAAAAAAATAGTTTTGCATAGCGTCTTCAAATCATTAGTTGTTATAAAGTCCAAGCTACTAGGTTATATAACGTCCTTGTTGTGTAACATCGATATATAAAAAGGCTAATACATTTATTTTGCGTCACTTAACGCCCGTACTAAGGCTATCTCCAGTAGATATTCTATCTCATCTCCTATTCTAAATTTCACTCTGCAAACAATGTTGTATATAGTGCAAAACATTGTTTTGCACGGCCATATACACGATCTGTTGGCCACAGCCTAAGAACGATAGGAAAAGACGCACCTTCTACATATAACTATGTACTTTGTACAAAAATCCTCATGTTCTAAACCAGGTTTATTCATGAGGAAATCATACACTAACTCAAAAGTAGCTTTCTTTTTTGAAACTGATCGAGTCAATTAAGGTCTTAGATTACATGGTCTAAAGTTTAGTTATTCAAATTATTAACTAAACTTTAAACTGCTTTAGCTCATATGTCATATGTGTTTTAATAAGCTATTAGTTTTTTTTTTGTGTGTGTTTGACAAACCTTTAAACAACCTCTAAACAAATTCTCAAAAGTTGAAGTACTCTCAAGTTTAACTATGAGACCCAAACTAAGCAGGAAAGTCCATTCATTAGAGTACAATAATGACTAATAATGAATTTTCGACCGTGATTGGGCTGTCAAATTCTGTCCAACTAGGGTGTTATTTGGTTAGGTCTCCGTTGTTAATGTAAGAGACAATGGAATGGTTACCGCTGTGATCCGAAAAATTGTAACCGAAGCCTATGATTATTTGTTTAGGAGGTTTTTTTTTTTCTTCTGGCTGTGTAAGGGATAGCGCTAGAAGGTGAGTGGTATAGGCATATTGTACTTGCAGTTAGACGCAACCAAACAGGAAGCAGCGGGATCGATTTACATTGTGAATTGATTATAGGCAGAAAAGCCCCAACCAAACAATCTTGCAGCCTGCACGCATACCAGTTGCTGCAGTACGGCCCATGAATGTTGTGGCCGATCGATCCATCATGATGGTTGATAGCCGAGCCACCAACTGTACAGGAATCATCCCCAACCATGAAGCAAAAGCAAAACAACTGCAGGTGAGGTACTACACTACACTACCCGACCCAGATCACAAAGAACTGTCATAATAGCCGATTAGAAAGTCAGTCAGGCATCATTACAGACAGATTGGAAACTACCAACAGCAAATCATTACTGTACAGAAGTTACAAGATCTGATTGCCGTGTCCATCTTGATTGGATTCTAGTCTGGCAGTTAGCAGATCAAATCTACAACATACGCGGCTGGATCTAGGATTCACACCGAGTCCAATTGCCTCGAGCTAACAATATTCAGCTATCTTACAATTGCAACTCTGTGTTGCGGATCGAAATCATGGAAGCTCACGAGTGGCATCACTTCCTTCTTGTGCTGATCAGGGGGAACACTGACGCGCTCAGCCGAGCGTGCTGCCCCTCTAGCCTTGCTTGCAGCAGTTTCACCTTAAGACTGTTCTCCTTTGTGCCTGTGAGCTGATGAGCTGGGGGTTCAGAGATCTCGCAGTCCAAGGACTGGGCTGGGTTATTCAGATGACGACGTGCTGGTGCTGGTGCTGGACTGTATTCATGAAACTCATTTGTCCGGGGCTGGTTTGATTTCTGTCCTAGATATGCATGCTGAGGAGCCTCTGATTTGATCTTCAGCAGGTCATCACGTAGTCGCCTAGAGACCTGGGTCATGACAGTCTCGTTCTGCTCATCTGCAGCAGGAGCAAGGCTAGCGTCATTGCGTGAGCTAGTTTCTGGTGCTGATGTGATGAAGTGCTGTCTGCTGACGCCAGACCTCGTCTTTTCTTTCTTCGGGCAAGGTGGCACATTTGACATCGGCGAACCTTCTACAGATACGCCGTTGGAATATTCCAGCCTTCGCATTGGTGAATGCATGCAGCCTGTAACCCTCCTTCGAGCTCCTGCAAGCTCATGATTCCTAATGGTGCCTCCATGCGTGTTCAGTTCAAAGCAATGCAGGTCACTGGCAATAGAACTGCCATCGTCGTCGTCTTCAGCTAGCCGAGGGACACTAGTGGCTCCATTCAGATGGACTGACTCAAGGGACTGCCGGCACAGACTCGCATCACGCTTTTCGTTACCATTGTCTAAGTTATCATTCTTGGAATTACCTGGCCTTTTAGCATGATGGAGAAAACCCTCAATCTCACTGCTCAGCCGCTCTGTGATTGAGGTTTTCCCGGACGAATATTCCCTCATATTAGTCTTTTGCATCTGCATTCGCTCGTCAAGCCATGCTTCTGAAATATGAACTACAGACTTGTCAAACTTAAGTTCATACTCCTTTACGTGTTTTTGCTTTAACAACCTGACTTCCTCCTCGTAGTTTCTGATTCCTCTCGCAAACTCATCACAAAGGTCTTCCAACAGGCAGGTTGTCTTCTTCTCTTTCTCCAGAGCCTTCACAGCCTTGCAAAATGCTGATTTCATCTCGGATAGCTCTTTGCCTAGCTTCCTATGGAGAGTCTCAGAATGTTTCCTTAGACGTCTCTCATCTTCAAGCTCCTCTTGCAGGGAACGAAGGGCTGCTCTCATCTTCTCTTGGTCCTTGCTCCTTCGAGCCATTTTGTCTTCGGTGGCTTGCCTGGCTAGTGAATCAATTTCCTGATGATACTGCTGCCTCTCTTGCATAAGTTCTTGAATGCATGCCTGGGCATGATGCAACTCTCGTTTCAGTCCCTTCATTGCTGACACATCAGCTGCATGCTGTTCTTCCAAGCTCCATATTCGATTGAGAACTTTCAATAGCTCTGTTGACGTTTTAATATCAGTACCTGCCTGCCTAAATCTGGCATTGCAATCCAAAGACCGAGTTGGGCTGATAAGGTTTATTGTGGTTGCCTGTCAAATGATTAGATGTTTTTAAGAAACATGTATTAATGCAAAAGTGTCTCGAGATGCAGAACTTGGAACTAATAATATGCAATGGCATCACAAGTGTGACACAATAAAAACAGTGCACATGATGATAGAATGGACAAGCATTTGGACAAGTACAATGCAGTCCATAACTTGTTATATTGACAAGCACGAGACAGAAGAGGGAGGGAATATCAGAAGAACTGGCATTTGTAACTAATGCTGTAAGTAAAACACCAAAGTAAACCAAGAAGTCTCTAGAGGGAGTGAATGGATACATACTCCAACTGAGCTAGTGAAACTTGCAGGAGAAAGAGGCTGTCTTGAGTGACATCTTTCTTCATGTAACTTCTCATGCTCCATGACTGAAGCTGGAATTTGTGCTCCAAAGCCACCTGAACTCCGTGGCTGAAATGTAAGAAGAAACTTATGGCATTCAGTATGCATGCCTTGTTGAAATAGCAAAAATCAAGTTGTGACATCCAGAGTGGAAAGCAAGATTGCCACTAATTGATCCCAAGTCAAATTCAGAATGAAGGGGACAGGATTAAATTAAGGGTCCACTTGGCTCCCATGAATTGGCCCGAATTGAATCAATTTCCAGATAACGGCCTGTTTGGCTGGCCATAGAATTGAATCGGCCATTTCAGCCGGTTTCCAATATCTGAAACTGTGGCCTGTGCTAAATCGTTTCTTAATCATCGCTTAAGCGCTCAGGCGCTGCCAAAGGGCCTCTAGCCAAGTTGGTTAGGTGGTCTGAGTAGCACTCCTCAGGTTCTGGGTTCGACTCCTCGTGAGAGCGAATTTCAGGCTGTGGTTAAAAAAATCCATCGTCTGTCCCAAGCCAAAGCACAGGTCTAAGGCTCAGCCCCAGTCGCGGTCGTTCTCACATGGTCTTCGATGCCACTGTGTATGGGTGTGGCAGGGGTTCAGGGGTTTTCTCGACCTGTGTGAGAAGGTCTTCTTAATACATACAATACTTAGGGGTTGTCTTACCCTCCGCAGGTTGAGTTTTTTAAGCGCTAAGGCGCTAGATAGCAGACACTGAGTTTAGGCGTATGGCGTCCGTAAGGCATACAAGTCATCCTTCGCGACGCCTTAGCCCATGAAACGGACGCCATATGAAGGTAGGTCTTCAATAACCCTAGCCCACCTCTCCCCATGTCCGACTTTGCCTTTATTCGTGAACTTCCCCTTTCTCTTACATGCCACCAGCCCTTGCTCACGTCGCTCGCCCGTCGTGTCGCCCCTCTGCTTCCCCCACGTGTGCCATGTCGCTGCCTCTGCCCCCCCCCCCCCACCCCCACCCCGCCCGCCTCCCTGGTAATCTCTCTGTCAGTCTCTCCTCTCATCTGTCTCAAGTAGACAAGCATCCAATCTGTTGAGAATCTGAATTTAATGTTGTCTTGTGTTCTTTTGTGGACTTGTTAGTTTACTTTATGAAGTTATGAATTATGCATTGTGGACTTATGATTTTTATGAACTATCAACAATGTTATTTTGCAAACAATGCTATGCATTAGGACTTGTATGTCTTATAATATCTATGTTCTATCTATTTACTTATTTATTTTCTTAAATGACTTAGTCGCCTTACTTATATGTCTATGAAGTCGCCTCGCCTTGCGCCTTAGGCGCTTAAAAGGTAAAAAGGTCCTAGACCACCGTAGTTCGCCTTACCACCTTAACAACCATGGTCTGCTCTCATTTCAGACCCCAAACCATCCGAAAGCCTCAAAATCTTGTTGGGTTGATCTGAGGAAACAATCAAAAGATCGACTCCGTGGGGGAAACCACACGAGTTTGACTTGATAGGAGTCACCAAAAGTGACCATGGTTACGACCACATGTTAGAGTGGATGCACTAATCGGTTCAACCCAAAAGCTTAAGCTGATAATACAAGGTAGACAATCCACGTATACACTTCAACATCCCCACTCAAGTGTAGCCAGAGAGAAAGGCACAAACATGGAAATAAAGGGGCAGAGTCAGAGAGAAAGGCGCAAACGTGGAAATAAAGGGGTGGAAGCACAAAAGGAGCCTCTGCCATGATTTGAACTCGAGACCTCTGGCTCTGATACCATGTTAGAGTGGACACATTAACCAGTTCAACCCAAAAACTTAAACTGTTAAGAGAAGGTAGACAATCCACTTATACATTTCAACACCACCCTTTACATAATGCTCAATAAATAGGAGGCTCCCCTAACCTCTCATGCATTGACAGGACGAGTAGTTAGCCACAAACCTTAATCACCCCAATCTAACTGAACTTGGAGTAAAGGGAAGGCCATTACCCTACATCTCGTCGCCATTACACCAAGCGCCTGCATCACACAGGCACATGTCTTCATTAATGGCTTCCTCCTCCGCTAACAAAGGTATTTTTTCGAAAGCGCAGGAGAGTTGCGCATCATTTAATTAGAGAAGAAAAGATCCAAAATGGACCAAGGTACAGAGCCTAGCAAGCAAGGTAAAAACACACGTACTCACACTATCCTGCAGCCAAACTACAGTCTCCACCAGAACAGAGGAAGGCCATGGCGGGACTACAGGGGGACTCCACACCCACAAAAATTATGCCATGTTCATATTAAGTGCGACCTCTAGGCCTAAGTTCTCAAGATGTTTAGCTCCAGCCTTAATCCAACACACCAACTCATCTACAAAAACACATCTGATTGTGCCCAGAGAAGGGTTCTCTCCATTGAAGACTGCCTTGTTGCGGTGAATCCATAAACACCATGCCCCCAAAATGATGACGATGTGCATACCCTTTCTCTTGCTTCTATGTCTAACAAAGGTATTACAATGGTTTAATCTAAGTTTAACTCTAATGAGGTATCCTAATCAGAACTAGAAGATCCATTGTTAAGTTCCTAATCCTCAATTTAATCTAACAAATCTAATCTGCATCGCCTTCCTCCCCCCTGCGCTATGTGTGCCTCTTCATGCCGTCACCGTCTCCCACCACCACCTGTGTGACCTACATCTAGATTGGAAGTTTCTCTACACCATTCGTCGTTGACCTATTTATGCGCCCACATCGTCGTCCTTGATTTGTGCCCGCAACCGGCATTTATCCGCTCATGCCACCGAACATCGGCCACGCGTGAGCTAAGACCATGTAAACACAGGTATGGCACTTCCTCCTCCACCCCTTCTACTAGATCTAGTGTATGAGCGCAAAGTTGTAGTCCTTGTGTGAATCGGCTTAGGTGCACATGGAGGCACCCTCGATCTAGCTTCAATCGCCTTTCAAGACTGCATGGATTCAAAACATCTTTCCACTTTTTTGTAGTATTGTAATGTTGTTGTGTTATGGGCCTTAGCCCATTAGCTATGTCATTATGGCTAGGTTAGATGCGGCCACTGTTCACGGGGCGGTTACTTTTGTAGTATTCTCTCATTTTGTTGTGAACTGCGATGCACTCGCAAGATAGTCCCGGTACTCAGCCCTCCCGTAGGAGGCCCTAGGAGTAAACCAGATCTATTCTTCTTCCCCCCTCTACTAACACCCTGCCCCTCCTTATATAGAGAGGTAACCCTAACTTAATAGCTAAGCAACATAACAAACCCTATCTGGCTGGTGAACAGTGGCCGCATCTAACCTAGCCATAATGACATAGCTAATGGGCTAAGGCCCATAACATGTTGTCATGTAGTCATACTTGACAACGAGTGGTGTGCATTCGAGGCTTAATAGATGAGGGCTATAGGCTACTTGTTTCAAGATAATTTGAGGCTTGATAGAAGTTGTTGTGCAATCCAAAATCCAAACTACACTAGTGGTGTGCAAATTCAGTATATATTTTAACTTAAGCGTGTGTGTACCCATGGTGAATGAAAAGTTTGAAACTTCTTGAAATCGTTAAGAGCTTTTGTGCTTGCTACCGAATTGTTTATATGGTGCATGTACAGACAGACCGTTCCGTTTGAAGCAAAAGCAATATCTAGCAGGAAGTAAAAAGAGGCCAGCCAAACGGGGCTATAAAAGGCTTGATATAAACTTGTTTGGCAATCCTACCCTTCTCTGCATTCAGATTGTGGTTTCTGCGGGAAATCATGTGCTAGTTCATCAAAACATAAATATTGTCATAAAAGTCTTAAATGCTTAATCATATCTTTCTTTGGATTAATCAACTACTAGTAGTAAATTGAGTCCCATAAATTTGTGCAAAACACATAGTAATTTTCTTTTATTGTGTGAAAATATCTTGGGGTTAGCATGTGTCGTTGATCCAGAGACTAGCATTTCAGTATTGGCTAGACCACCATTGCTTGACTGAGAGTATCATGTGGCGTGCTCTCGCAAACTCGTGTAGTAGGCACAAATCCAATAAATCTGTATTTGTCTATCCAACAATCTTTAATTGATGAACAATTACTATAGTATATTTTTTAGAAGGGCAGGCCTGGTGAAGTGGTGAGAGTTATCTCACTAAGTCACCAGGTCACGAGTTCGAAATAGCCTCTCTGCATTTGCATGGGAAGGCTTGCCTCGTTTTATCCCTTCTCCAGTGGGAGCCTTTGGCACTGGGTCTACTGTTTTTTTACTACAGTACAAATTTAAATTGGTTGAAATATAGTTATGTGTGCATGGAGTCTGATTTGTTGTGTAAATTTTTGCAGTGTGCTTGACTGATGGGGGCTGCTCATTAGTTTCACAAACCACTGCTCCACATCCTGGTTCGGTTCTGCCACATACGGGCTGCTATGTGCAAGTAGTTTCTTCCTTACTGATGATTCTTTGCTGCTATGTGCCTTCTTGATTTTACGGATGATTCTTGGCTGCTATGTGCCTTTTAAATTTTACGGATGATTCTTGCTACTATGTGCCTTTTTGATTTTACACTTTTTGATTTTACAGATGATTCTTGGCTACTATGTGATCTTATGACCGGTAGCCTAGCAACCCTAATAAAATCAGTTAGTTTGTTTAGATAGATAAGTATCAGTTAGTTTGTTTAGATGGATAAGGATAAGCAAAGTTTATTTAGATGGATAAGGAGTTTGTTTAGATAGATAAGGATTTGGTTTGTTAAGATATTAGATAAGGTCGGCTGCTATCTCAGCCCTATAAATGTACCCCTCCAATCAATGAAAGATTAAGTAGGCAAGTATCTTGCCCGTGCTTCCCACCAACTCATCTACTATTCACCCCCAACAGTACCGCACCTTCTCCACCAACAGCCCAACGGAGGCCAAGCGCCGGGGTCCTGGCCGTAGACCCCAAACCTATCACTCGTACGATCTCCGTAACCCTAATCCCGACATGTGCCTTCTTGAATTTTGATGTGGTGATTGGTATGGAATATACATTTTTGAAAATGTTTCTTATGTTAATCATATATAGCAAGGAAATTAGTATGTGCTCTTGCTCATGCTGAATATATGATATGTGATGTAGTATTTTGATGAATACTGAAAAATAATATATGGGGCAGCAAGAACATGTCATATATTATTTCTGAAAAACTATAAATGATGCTGATAATGAGTATGTGTTAGTCATTTCTTAACTTGAAGACTGAAAATACAGTTTATATCACAAAAAAAACATCATAGCTTGCAGTTCCGTTAAGGCTTTTAATTTTTTTTAAAGATATTTCATGTGGTTGCAGTAACTGATCATTCTACTTAATTCAGTGTGTTCTATTCCTAGAAATAATGTATGGGTCTAATAAGACAGTTTGGTTTGATACTACAATGCAGTTCATCTGAAGTACTTGCAGCACTACAGGAGGTTGAAGGATTTGACTTTGCTAGACATATTACTGTGTATATGGACAGATTACTGTATTTATGGCTAGTGCATGGCCTATGGCCTGCCAGCTATATATGGTAGTGATTGATTAGGGACATATTGCCTGATATATATATATATATATATATAGTGGAAGCCCCAGCCACCCCTGCAACATCCGACCAGACCAGCCCCAGCCGTCCCCTGCACCACCAGACCAGACCAGCCTGGTCGCCTCCACCCCCACGCCCATCACTGCATGCACACCTTTTGTTTTCATTTGCATGCGCAACAAAATTGGAAGACATGCACACAATTTAGGAGATGGATTGACATGCATAGAAACAAAAAAATCTGATTTGAATGCTTTATTCTGTCCATAAATATAGGATCTCTATAACAGCCATGTAGCTAATCTCGTTAAAATATTTTATGATATATATTGATACTAATTATGTTACACAATGTAGATATTTATGCAATACTGTAAGTCACATAAAAATTAGTTTCTTGTTACATGTGCACAAATTTAGGATGACAAGAATGTCCGTTGAGAGGAAATGGATTGACATGCATGGAAACAAAAAATCTGATTTAAATGTTTTATTTCCCCCATAAATATAGAATCTCTACAAACAATCATGCAGCTAGGCTCGTTAGAACCAGTTTATGATATATATTGATACTAATTATGCTACACGATTTAGATATTTATGCAGTGTGGTACACCGTGTAAAAAATCAGTTTCCTATTGCATGCACACAAATTTAGGATGGCAAAGAATGTGCGTTGAAAGAAAATAAATTGGCATGCATGGAAACCAAAAAAACTGATTTAAATGGTAAATTTCGTTCATAAAAATAGGATCTCTCCAACAACCATGTAGCTATGCTCGTTGGAATCAGATTATGACATATACTGATACTAATTATGCTACACGGTGTAGATATTTATAGTGTGGTACACCGCGTAAAAAATATGTTTCTTGCTGCATGCGCACAAATTTAGGATGGTAAAAATATGCGTTGAAAAGAAATGGATTGGCATGCATGGAAACAAAAAATCTGATTTAAATGCTTTATTTCGTCCATAAAATATGATCTCTACAACAGCCATGTAGCTAGGCTCGTTACAGACTGTTTATGATATATATTGATACTAATTATGCTGCACGGTGAAAGTATTTATGCATTACGATACACTACTTAAAAATTGGCATGCGGGTCACTGTTTGGACGCATCTCCATGTTCGATCGTAAAAACATTCAGTTTTGAGTGTAAGACATCTCAGTTTTGACCGTAAACACCGAGCTAACGTAAATGTTAGAAACCCTATATACACATTGGGTTAGGTAACGAGATAATGCTTACAAATCTATAAACGTTTGCGTAAAATGTGAATAGAAATATCATAAATATACAATAGATGGAAGCGCAACCATTGACTGAAATATATGTCGTAAACACATATTGACGTTGGCATAAATATGTATACAGAATAGCATAAAAACATGTCGTCGCTCACGCCCTAAGGGAGCCGTCGCCCGCTACACGCGCCTCTGGGATCCGACGCTGCTCGCACCTAGGGGAGGCCGTCGTCGCAGCTCGCCCCTAAGGAAGTCCGTCGCCGCCGATCCCATCTCAGTTGTGTTGCCTGTGACGGCGCCGCGTCCGTCCGCTAACTGCGAACTCGTCGTCCACTCGCCATAGACCCCTTCTGTCCACGCCAGAACCGCCCGGCCGCGCATCGGCCAAAGCCGCGCCCCGTCCGTGCCAGATCCCGCCAGACCTGCACGCTCGCATGTCGGCCATCGTCGTCGTGGTCCGCCCGCGTCAGATCAGCCCGTCCACGCGCGTTGGTTCCGTCGTCGCGCAACCGTTGCAGCCGCCGCAGCCCATGGCGCCCGTGGGGACCGCGAGATCGGGCGCTCGCGGACAGGACCAGCAGCGGCAGCAGGTTCCTGCACGGTTGCCACGCCGGTGGCAGCCGCCCGCGCTGGATCCGCCCGCCCGCAACCGTTGCCGCGCTGAAACCCTAATTCGTGGTGGTCTCGGGTAGCTTTTATAGACGACTTGAGGCCTGGTCTATTTGAGGTGGTGCGGCTGAACCGAAAGGTGGCGTTGGGTCAGGGCTTCCGGTCACTCTTTGGAAGCCCAAGGCTCCTAATAGATAAACTATATATATATATATATATATATATATATATATATATATAGACACACACACACACATACATGTATCGTCCCCTCATGAATCAACTACTATTCCTCCAATTCTTCCACACTTTCAGAATCTGATACTGATCTTGACCTGTATGACGTTCTCACCTCTGACGCTAGCAAATTTAAGTGCATGATAGCTCTACCAGTTCAAAGGGGAAAGAGGTGGCTACTGAAGCAGTTAAGAAGTGATTAGAGTAATATGTGTTTCTTACCAAATGGTTAATGGTTTTAATTTTGATGTGTAATCAGCACGTGTTGTTTGGTTCATATATCGTGTTCGTGCTTGTGCCTACCTCTCACTGATGTACTTGTTTTAATTTGATTATTAGATGTCTAAACATATATTGTGTTGATTGGGCCTCATATATTGTGCTGATTAAGTGATTATATACATATATTGTGATCTTTGTGTTCTATATGGGTCTGTATGTGCTGCGTGTGTCTCATATATTGTGCTGGTTAGATAATCTGGGCTCAATTCTTGATCCAAGTTAGCCAGACAAGATTTTGATTTTAATTCCAGAAATTCAGTTATGTTTGCACCCAAACAAGAATAATGAAATGAATCCGTTTCCAGCTGGTACAATTTTAGACGAATCAATTCCTAGAATCTGATTCATAGAAACTGATTCAATTCCAAGGAGCCAAACCAGCCCTAAAAAGACACAAATCTTAGTCGTATTCAACAAAAAGCATCACCGCACACTTTCAAAATAAGAGGTTCACAACTTAACATTATCTACATCCTGCTGTGTAATAAGAATGCATGACAAATCAGAAAAGATGAACAAACTATGTTTCCAAATGATATGATGAGGTGAGGGGACCCTTACTAAATTGCATGGTGTGAAAAGAAACCAATGCCCTTCTAGTTCGTTAAAAACATGAAAGTAAAAAAACAAATGCATAAACAAATAAACAATAATAAAGTGCATATTGCAAGTTTTGTAGGATCTATACGATTTTTCACACCTACCGGTTACATACTTAAAGAAGTTGCAACAACCACCTGATATACACTTTCTTTACCACTTCTTTGCTGTTGCTAATACATGCAAGATTTCTCCACGTTTTGTGAATAAATAACTAAACAGAGACATCAAGTACAAGGCTACAAGCATGCTAAATACTCAAGAACACGATGTAGTTCGGTGGTTCCTACCAGAAGCCATATTAGGAGAAACCACAAACAAAGAAAATAAAGCATACAAGAGACAAAGGCACGAGTATGCCCTTAGGCCTTAGGATGGAAAATGTCATAATCATTAAAAGGAAATAAACTCACAATCATTTAGTATAAAATTCTAATTCCATGTACATGTCCACATTGAAGCTCAGTCCACCACACAGATGACAGTCATACATGCAAGTGTGCCAAACTTATCAGCCAGCTCATCTTTGGGCCATATTAGATGTCCATGCAGCACTAGTTTTAATATTCTTTGTGTTTCTCTTAGCTTATCAATTTGGACACTCTAAATAATCAATCAGTGATGTTCTAATATAACTGGAATTCGGGGCTATGCTTCCATCTGCGAACTACACTAAAGCATTTCAAACCGAATGAGGCCTACTCCAGAATTTTCTATACCACTGCCACAAAATAATTATATTTAGTTTTTACTGCTCAACAGAAAATCATGGTGCATCACCCACGCAACAAAAAGCCGGAATAGGAACAGCACTGTACAGTGGCAACCTACAGATCAACCATATATCCAGTACAACATAAGTCAAACGAGTACCAGAAAATACTCAATTGCAAGGGTCGTACAGACAATACTATCACAAAACAAGGATTCAGCTTTTATGGCTGCATTTACTTGCTCGCTCTGAAAATTCAACAAAAGTAGGTGGAGAAGAAGATTTTTTTAAAAAAAAAAATGCAACTTACAACCAAGACTTAACAGCACACTACCAAACTACAATCGAACTACAGAGTGCTTAGCGGTAGACTATGAGTATCGAACTGTTTCTGATAGAAGGACCGATGATGATGTACATTGTGGAATATATATGGAAGGAGGGAGATGCTCCATAACCCACTCTTGCATTCTATCTGATGCTGTCAGTTTGTCAATGAAAGGCATGTAGTAATATTTAGCAATACTGGAAAGCACTGAAAACAGCTAATGTTAACCACACAAGGGAACGGACACATAATAGCTGCTAATCCACCAAAGATTTTTTTTATTAGGGACTAAAAGGAAGCGTTATTTGAGTCATTTGACGCAAGATCGAACGACGAGATCCAAGAAACCCAGAAAAAGGTGGAAAGAGAAGCATTAGATGATGCACGCATACAGACATCAAGCTGACCACTAGCGTCATCAAGTTGACCGGAAAAAAGCGACGCGGATGGCAAAGTTCATACCCGATCCGCATCCGCGGTGGGCGCCCTCCGCCCGCGGCGTCGGATCCGTCGGCCCGCGCCGGTGGCCCGGATGACGTCTTGGATCTCCCACAAGGTGGCGCCCAGCTGCCGCGCCGACGCGGCCGGCGCGCCCCTCCTCCCCGCTCCCGAATCCGCCTCCGCCAGCGCCTCATCCTCCGGCCGCGGCGGCGACGGCTCCAGCTTCCAGGACGGCGACGGCGTGGCGTGCCCCGCCTTCCGCCGCGCCCGTGCCCGCGCCTGAGCAGCCGCGAGCCCGCGCCGCAGCGACTCCTCCTCCTCCCCGCGGCGGCGACTAGGGCCGGGGGTGCCGTCCGGTTCTTGTGGAGGCCCCGCGGCGGCCGCGCTGCTCGGGCTCCTCGACCGCGCCTTACCGAAGGCCTCGAGAGTTGGCTCCCCGCCGCCACCGTTGCCGCGGCATTTCAGAAGCGCTGCTGCTACAGCGACCGCGGCAGCTGGTGGTGGCTCCACCTCCATGGTTGTCTGCCACTTTGCCTTTGCGATCTTGGGCGGGGCTCCCTCTTCCCCTGTGGCCCTGCACTGCTTTTCTTTCTAGTCTGAACTATAGAGCATTCTCTGCTCTCTCAGCTTCCTTGGCTTCTGCTGTCTCGCTATGTACAGTGCGAATCTGTGTGACCAGGCTCAGAAGCGGCGCGATGAATGTGTGAGAACTGAGAAGTCTGGCAACTGGCCAACTGGCCCGGAACCGGGATGGGGACTGGGCAGTGGAATAATGGGTCTGTTGACAGTTTTTTTTTTTTTTGGTTAAGGACTAGTTTGGGAACCTTATTTTCTCAATAGATTTCTCAAACTAGTTCTAAGAGTTTTTAATCTAAATTCTGATATAATCTAGTTGTCATAATAATCTAGATATCATTAGGCTTACGTGTTGAGGAACATGAAGTCTGTATGTTCACGTTTTAGAGGTTAGAAAACGACAAATTTCTCTCCTCTGAACGACTCGATTTACATTTATTTTGATTTAAGTGATTTTTATTGAATCGATTCTTACATAAACAAACTAAGAAGCGAAACAATTGGGTGTCAGAAGCCGATTCTCATGCCAGAAGGTAAAACAAAGTAGGCAAATATAGAATAATCCAGCGTGAGGAGCATGTGCTACGTGATTGTAGTTTCATATTATTTATTATAAATGATGTATGCAATAGATGAGCTACTGTAAGGAACTTTTGTATCTCGCATCTCTCAAATATACTAGAAGTTCATGAAGCCACTGCTTTTGTTTTCACTAGTTTCTATGCACACTATAAAAAGACGCCAGAGTTGTTAGAACCATATCAAATGAGACCTGAATATTACCAATGACTAAAGTCGTCTTCGATAGAATTTCTTCATCTTTTGTTGTATTTTTAACGCCATAGTGCCAAGGTTCACGAAGTTTTTCTCTCTTTTTGTTCACTGGCTACCACGGCTACTATAGCAATGGGTGGAAGTCAACTCCCCTCGGCACTGTCACATTCTCTATTATATCCGCTATTTTAAACTTAATTCCGTAAATAGTGTCATTTACAATACAATCCTCTATTTTCCACTATTCAGTAGATATTCAGTAGAGACAACCTTAGACGAAGACTTCATAAAACATGGCCTAAATTATGTTTCACCATCAATAAAGACTGATATATTTTAAAAATACTCTCTTCATTATAAATTATAAATATCTTAGTTGTTCTAGATATATTATTTTTATTATTTATAGATATATTGTCTATCTAAGTGCATAGACAAAGCTATATATAAAATATTAAAAAATAATTTATAATAAAGGAAGTATAATACACGATAGCTTGTCAAACTAACGGGTTCTCTTTTGCTATAGACAATTATATTAAGATTTGTAAGATGTTCTTAGATATAATAGATAGAAAATGCTATATCTTAGTATGGAAAAACAGAATAATTTTTATTTACTTTGATTGTGCACATCTATGATACAGTCAACGATAGGGTGGCCACCTCTAGAAGTTGTTAGGACCATAACTACATGTAGAATTAACTTGAGACTAACATTATTGTGTTATGAATCAATCGTAGTATTCTATTATGTCCTATTGTACAAATAGGTATTTCATCTTGTATAAACTTAATTTCATTGGATTAAATCATTTTTAATTTAAGTATAATTATTGGCATTCAATGCTGCACAATTTAAATTGTATTTAGCACAGCACACGTGTATTTAATCAAATTTTCATCACAGTCAAATTATTTAATACTATGTCTAAATTATACAACCAAATTATTTGAAAGTCATTTATACCAACTCTTAATATCAGTCACACCCCAAGGGTTGCACTCAAACTCTCTCAAGTGATCCAATAATCTACTTGAGTGTCACGGTCTTCTTTATACCAATAATATTCCGCTCGTAAGGAATCTCCATAAATTTGAGTTTCTTGCAGTCGTATGCAAAAATAAGAGTTACAACTCAAAGCACATCACAAGAGAGATGAGAGAGTACACACAAGAGCCTAAAGCAACCACACAAAACAAGAACCAAGATCACAAGAGCGTAATCACACAAAATAACAAGAACACCTCAAAACTGCGCTCGGATCTCATTAAAATCGCTTGAATGTGTTTGTGGCAGAATGTCGGGGTGATCAAGTGCTCTTGGTATCCTTGAGGTACCGAAGGAGGCCGACTAAGGGATCCTTTTATAGCCCAAAGATCCCCCATAGCTGTTGCCCCTTCCATGCAGAAGATGTTGTCTTGGGGGGCACCAGCCCAGACCAGTGCGTCACTGGACCAGGAATAGTAGCACCTCTCCCAAGATCTGACTGAGCACCTTCTTTAGCTGACTGGCACCAGACCGGTTCGGTGCACCATCAGACTAGGTGCCACGTCAACTAGTCGTTGGTCAGCGTGCGCCCGCAGGAAATAGTCGTTGCAAAGACCGGCTACTTAGAAGGTCCGGTAATTTTTATAAATAAAATCCCGAGACTTCAAAGTTCAGTCCTACAGGCGGTCTGATGCACACGGACCCGGTCCAATGCACGAGGTCTCCCAGTGCCTGAGTTTCAGACATCTGCAAATCCGGTTCGTTGCACCACCGAACCGGTTCGGTGAGGCCTATAACAGCCCAAGTAAGACTCTTTTGAGTTTATCTTCTTCAATCCTTTTTTTACTATTCTTAGGAGCTTCCCTACGACTTAGACAAATATCATTAGTACATAATCCATTTGACTAAGTGTGAAAACTCAACTCTTGCAAATATCTTCAATAGAGTTCCTGAACTGGCCTAAACCAAGTCCAAAAGGCACTTTTTTCCTACTGAAAGCATCTAGGCCCCTGGTTGGTTATAGTGATTAATGACAACGTAATGTTATATGTGACTAACGTGTGTTTTGCAGAGACAAATGGTAAGTTAGGTCGCATTACAGGTAGAAGTAATACAACGGTGAAAACAATCCCAGAGAGAAGAACTTGAAGCGACGGCTAAAGCGACGAAACACAAAGTGAAGGTCTACGTAGTCCGAGTGTCAAGGAGTTGCGGACACTCGGAATTTAGTTAGGTCTTTTATTTTGTTTTAGTTGTACTATAAAGAGGGGTTGTCGATGAATAGTTTGACCAAGAGAGTTGTAGTGTAGTGTTGGTGCATATTCACACTCACATATAGTGCTAGGTGACACTCTAGAACATACTCACAAGTTAGAACGAAAACCAATTTGAAAAACAGCGGAAAATAGAAAATAGGGTTTCTGGCCTTGGGGCACCGGACTGTCCGGTGTGCACCGGACTGTCCGGTGCGCCCTCTGCCAGGTGGGGTCAGGCTGGCCCAGGGGAAGGGTTTCCCCACTCAGAAACCCGAGAGCGCAAGGTTCCCGAGTGGATTTTTAGTGGCGCACCGGACAGCGCACCGGACAGTGCACCGGATTGTCCGGTGTTCACCGAACAGTGACTGTTCACTGTCTGGTGTGCCATCAGCCCAACGGCTAGCTGTTAGAACTAGCCGTTGGAGTCGACCGTTGGCGCACCGGTGGTGCACCGGACTGTCCGGTGCGCCCATGCGCAGAACATTGCTTGTAAGTTGGTGGGTGAGGACTATTTATACCCCTTCCACCCACCATATTCAATGTCTTGCTGCCCACATTAATTCCTACACATTGAAAGAGCATTGCAAGCACCAAAAGCCTAGTGAGGAGATTAGATAATCTTAATCCCGCATTTGGATCTCATTAGCGCTAGCGAGAGCCACCTAGAGCACACACCACTTGCATTAGGCTTCTCTTGGTCAAGCGAAAGTCTACAGCTTGTTACTCTTGGTGATCGGCATCACCTAGACAGCTTGGTGGCGTTGGGAGCTCGGTGATCACCGTAGAGATCTTATTGGTGACCCGACTCAAGTTTGTAAGCGATCGTGAGGGATCCACCGTGCCGGAGTGGCAAAGGATCATCTCGTAGTGAGCACTTGGTTCTTACAAGGACCAAGGGGAAGCGATACCCTTGCGCGGGTGCTCCAACGAGGACTAGTGGAGAGCGCCGGCTCTTTGATACCTCGAGAAAAATTGGAGGAGTCTTCTAAACCTTGCTTTACATTCAGCACTTAATTCAAGCATTTTACATTGTGTATTCATTTAGCAGGTATTTGAAGTATTGTCTTAGCATTGTTGTATTTCTAGTATTATTCTCTTAGTGCTAGTTGTTGGGGGTGAAGTTGGGCTCTTGCTTAGGGTTTAATTAGTGTTGATTTTTAGAAAAGCCCAATTCACCCCCCTCTTGGGCATCATGATCCTTTCAATTAGTATCAGAGCCTTGTTGCTCTTAGATTAGCTTAACCGCTAGAGTAACGATGTCCGGTGGGGATGGACCTCCTCCTGTTTTTGATGGTGACGATTTTCCATATTGGAAAATTTGTATGGAAGTATATTTAGAGGCTATAGACATTGGTGTCTACAAAGCCGCCACACAAGGATTCCCCGAACCTAGAGATCCCACAAATCTTGTAGGTGATGTGTTTAATTATGAGAAATGGAATGCTAAGGCCAAAAACACCCTTTTTAGATGCCTTTGCAAAGATGTGTTTAATAGAGTTAGAAATCATAAAAATGCTCATGATTTGTGGATGGACATTTGTGCTCTACATGAAGGAACTAGAAGTGAGCATGAGGAGAGATATCACATTGCTATGAGAAAGTTAAATTCTTTTGAAATGCTTGCTAATGAAAATGCCAATGCTATGTACTCACGTCTCAGTATTCTTGTAGAGGAAGTAGATGGATTAGGGCTTACACAAATTTCACAACCGGATGTTGTGAGGAAGATTCTCAGTGTCCTCCCAATTGACAAATATGAACACATTGTCACTGTACTGCATCAAATGGATCTTTCAGTTACCACACCTACACAGATATTGGGAAAGATCAATGCTCGTGAGATGTACAAGCACATCAATGACAAGGATGAGTCATCTTCCAAGAGAAAGGATTTGGCTCTCAAAGCAAATCAAGAAAGAAAAGGAAAAGCTAAAGTACAAATTGAGGAAGAATCCTCAAGTGATGATGACCTTGATG
Source organism: Zea mays (assembly GCF_902167145.1). Lineage (NCBI taxonomy): Eukaryota > Viridiplantae > Streptophyta > Magnoliopsida > Poales > Poaceae > Zea > Zea mays. Next base: position 117,448,338 of record NC_050101.1, on the reverse strand, counting down.
CTAACATTGCCTTGATGGTGAGGAAGACCACCAAGATGTTAAAGAAGCTCGACAGAGAAGGCATCAAATTTGATTCAAGAAAGAAGAAATTATTTTCCAGCAAAAGAAAGCCCATTTCTGAGATGGATTGCTACAACTGTGGAGAGCTTGGTCGTCTTGCTCATCAATGTAACAAGCCCAAGAAGAACAAGTTCAAGGTCAAGAAAGAAGATGATAGCGATGATGAGAAAAAGGAAAAGAGATTCTTCAAGAGAAAGGATGGGAAGGACAAGAGGTTCCACAAAAAGAAAAATGGAAAGGCATATATTGTTGGTGACTGACTCACTGACATTGAGTCATCAAGTGGATCTTCTTCAAGTGAAGAAGAGAATGATGAAAAAGTTGCAGCCATCACCGGGGACTTCTCTTCACCACCACCATTGCCATCATCGACTTCTCACCTATGCCTCATGGCTAGAGGTGAACAGAAGGTACAAAATGATATTGATATTACTGGTGATAGTGATGAGGAATTTGCTTCACCTTCCTATGATGAACTAGCTGACTTGCTTAAAGAATACACTCAAATCATTAGGAAGTCAAAAGCTAAATGTGATAAGTTGAAAAATGAAAATGAATCTTTGAATGCCAAATATGACATAGTTATGAAAGCTAGTGATGAAATGAAAGAAGAAAACAAAACTATGTCATCCACTCTAAATGAGCTCACATCCTCCCTAAAAGATGCTAAGGATAAATGTGACAAGTTAAATGAAGATAATAGGGAGTTGAAAGATAGACTAGTGAAAATCAAGGAAGACTATACTAAGATTAAATTTGATCATGATAATCTTCTTGTTGAAAATGAACTTTTATCTTGCAATACACATGAGGCTATTAACCCTGTTGTTAAGATTGATGTAGCAACCTCATGTGATGATTTGAGTCAAGGAGAGAAAACTAGTCTACATGATGAATTGACCGAAAAAGTTGAAGTCTTGACTTTAGACAACCAAAAATTGAAGAGATACTTGACTGATGCAACTAATAGAGGAAAGGTTGCCATTGAGAGCAATGATTTCAATAATGAGTTGGTAGTGGATAATGAAAGGCTTAAAATGAGGTCAAGAAACTTAAGAGTGAAAATGAACATCTTGCAACAAGTGTGCAAAAGTTCAACAAGGGCCAATACCTCCAAAATGAATTGCTCATGAACACTGTCATGAAAAACAACAAGAGTGGTATTGGATACAATGCTTTTGTGCAAAAGAAAGCTACTACTCAATACAAGCCAAAGCAGACTCATAAGCCTATCGAATGCTTTGAGTGTGGAAAAGAAGGTCACTTTGCCCACAACTGCAAAGCCAAACCACCAACTCCCTTGCCTAAGCACTCAAGACCATTTGCTTTCAATGCTCATTATGTTCTAAGAAAAGTAGCAAATGGAAAGGTCAAAGTTACATTCCTAGGTCCACCAAGCAAGAGTAGACCTAGACAAATTTGGGTTGCAAAGTCCTTGATTGAGAGAGTCACTGGTCCTATGCAATATAGGGCCCTCAAAACTCAAGCTTGATTTTTCTGTGGATGTAGGTGAACTACAAGACCGGTGGGAGCCATTGGGTTATTGACAGTGGATGCACACAACATATGACAGGCAACCCACAGATGTTCACCTCACTTGATGAGAATGTTGATGGACAAGACAAAATCACATTTGAGGACAATTCAAAAGGGAAAGTTCAAGGACTTGGCAAGGTGGCAATTTCAAATGATCTATCAATTTCAAATGTTCTCTTGGTTGCACCTTTGAGCTTCAATCTATTATCAGTGGGTCAACTCTATGATCTTGGACTTCAATGCTTATTCACTCCAACAGAGGTTATTGTATCAAAAATGGATGATGAATCAATGGTGTTCAAAGGATTTAGATACAACAATCTCTACTTAGTGGATTTCACCTCAGAAGATGCGGACTTAAGAACTTGCCTATTCACCAAAGCATCACTTGGATGGCTTTGGCATAGGAGGCTTGCACATGTTGGGATGAGCACACTCAAGAAGGTATTAAAGAAGGACATGGTTAGAGGATTAAAGGATGTTGTGTTTGAAAAAGACAAACCTTGTAGTGCATGTCAAGCTGGGAAGCAAGTTGCTAACACACATCCTACAAAAGCTTTCATGTCAACATCAAGGCCACTGGAACTACTTCATATGGATTTATTTGGACCTACAAACTATGTAAGTGCTGGTGGCAACCTCTACTGTTTGGTGATTGTTGATGATTTCTCAAGATACACTTGGGTGTTCTTTCTCCATGATAAATCTAAAGTTGCATCTATATTCAAGAAGTTTGCCAAGAAAGCTCAAAATGAATTTGATTGCAAGATCAAGAAGATTAGAAGTGATAATGGTAAAGAATTTGATAACACCAACATTCATGAATACTGTGATGAGATTGGGATCAAGCATGAAGTATTTGCAACATATACACCTCAACAAAATGGAGTTGTTGAAAGGAAAAACAGGACCTTGATCACACTTGCAAGAACAATGATTGATGAGTATAACACACCGGAGAGGTTTTGGGTCGAAGTTGTCAACACTGCATGTTATGCATCAAACAGGCTATTCCCTCACTGGCTACTTGCGAAGACTCCCTATGAACTGCCAAATGGGAAAAAGCCAGATGTCTCCTTCTTCCAGGTGTTTGGATGCAAATGCAACATCTACAAGAAACGTCATCACCTAGGGAAGTTTCAAAGACGTTGTGATATTGGTTTTCTATTGGGTTATTCATTGAAGTCCAAAGCATATCGAGTATTCAATCATGCCACTGGCGTGGTAGAAGAAACATATGATGTGGAATTTGATGAGACTAATGGCTCCCAAGGAGCACTTGAAAATCTTGATGATGTAGGTGATGAGCCACTTAGGGAAGCAATGAAGAACATGCCAATTGGAGCTATCAAACCAAAAGAAGATGAAGAAGAGGTGCAAAACATTGACAGACCTTCTTCATCAAATGTACCACAAGATGATGAAAAGATGAGAGGCATGCAAATGAAGATACATTTGTCTCTCATGAATAAGCAAGGGTACAAGCCAAAGATGTTGATGCTCCAGGATCTTCTTCCCAAGTGGTTGATAGGAGAAATTCATCACTACTTCAAGCTCACCCTCAAAACCAAATCATTGGGAGTCCTTCACAAGGGGTTATTACTCGATCACATAGACATGCTTCTTTTATTGAACATCACTCCTTTGTTTCTTGTGTTGAGCCTACATGTATAGATGAGGCGCTATAGGATCCGGACTGGGTGAACGCCATGCATGAAGAACTTAACAACTTCACCCGTAACCAAGTTTGGACCCTGGAGAAGCCCCCACAAGATGCAAGAATCATTGGAACAAAGTGGGTGTTCAGAAATAAACAAGATGATCAAGGCGTGATTGTAAGGAACAAGGCAAGACTTGTTGTAAAGGGATTCTCTCAAGTTGAAGGCTTAGATTTTGGAGAGACCTTTGCACCGGTTGCTCGACTGGAAGCCATCCATATCCTACTCACATATGCATCATGCTATGATATAAAGCTTTATCAAATGGATGTAAAAAGTGCATTTTTAAATGGTTTCATAAATTAACTTGTATATGTTGAGCAACCACCTGGATTTGAAGACCCTAGATATCCTAACCATACTTACAGGTTGTCCAAGGCGCTATATGGATTAAAGCAAGCTCCAAGGGCTTGGTATGAGCGTCTTCACGACTTCCTCATCGAATAGGGCTTCAAGATCGGGATCATCGACACAACTCTATTCACAAAGAAACATAACAGTGATATTTTCATTTGTCAAGTATATGTTGATGACATAATCTTTGGCTCGACAAATGACTATCATTGCAAGGAATTTGGTGAGTTGATGTCGAAAGAGTTCGAGATGTCAATGATTGGTGAGCTAACGTACTTCCTCGGCTTTCAAGTCAAGCAAATGAAAGATGGTAACTTTCTCTCACAAGAGAAGTATACCAAAGACTTGTTGAAAAGGTTCAACATGGAGAAGTGCAAACCAATCAAGACACCTATGCCAACAAATGGACATCTCGACCTAGATGAGGGAGGTGGCCCGGTTAATCAAACTCTCTACCGCTCTATGATTGGTAGTTTATTGTATCTTACCGCATCTAGGCCCGATATCATGTTTAGTGTCTGCATGTGTGCTAGATTTCAATCTAATCCTAAGAAAGCTCATCTTCACGCTATTAAAAGAATTCTTAGGTATCTCAGGCACACCCCAAGCGTTGGTCTGTGGTATCCCAAAGGAGCTACTTTTGACTTAATTGGCTATTCTGATTCGGATTATGTCGGTTGCAAATTTGATAGAAAAAGTACTTCTGGGGGTGCCATTTGCTTGGGAGATCACTAGTATCATGGACATCCAAAAAGCAAAATAGTGTTGCCTTGTCAACCGCCGAAGCGGAATACATTGCCGCGGGTGCTTGTTGCACACAAATTTTATATATGAAACAAACTCTTCTAGACTATGGCGTAGTTCTAGAAAAGGTACCTTTGTTGTGTGACAATGAGAGTGCTGTTAAAATTGCTAATGACCCTGTTCAACACTCTCGCACCAAGCACATTGATATCCGTCACCACTTCCTTAGAGATCATGTTGCGAAAGGAGATATCATTTTAGAAGGAGTAAGGTCGGAAGATCAATTAGCGGATATTTTCACTAAGCCACTTGATAAGACCCGCTTTTGCATGTTGAGAAATGAATTAAATATACTTGATCTCAGAAATTTTATTTAAAATGTCAAATGGTGTTGTCAAGCTTGCATTGCATATTTAAATTTCTTGTATTGCATCTATGGCTTGTCTAACCTAGTTGAGATAACCGCCAACAAAGCGAGTGAAAAAGCTTAACTCGGGATCAAACTTGACAAGTCTTAGTTTAAGCTTTTAGTACTTAAATTCTTACTTACTATGCAATTGTTGGTTCTTGAGATATGCATGAGGCACTACACTTAGGGGGAGTATTCAAAACTCAAATCTTTCATGAAAACCCCTAGTGCAACGCCAAAATGCAAATCTCACCATTTGACTATTTTCTCTAAAAATTATTCTAGCCTATGGCAAAATATTTTAAAAATTATGAGAAAATATATGAGGGTGCCAATACCTGTCCCAACAAGTGTTATTTTATGTGTTTATAAGTTGGGATTTGGTTTGGTTAAAAACTAGATAGAAAATTTCAAAATTTTCCTCTGTCTAGGCTCACCGAACAGTCGGGTGTGCACCGGACACTGCACTGTGCACTATCCGGTGCAACGGACGCATGCGCGCAAGATCCCCTTCTCTTGTGCGCTGTTTGGTGCGCACCGGACAGACACTGTAGACTGTCCGGTGCACCCATAACGTGTTTTAAAAAAAGGCCTCCAGCCCGAGCCCGAGCCAGAGACCTCCTCTTCTCTCTTCTCTCTGGCTCCTCTCTGCTCTCTGGCGATTTGCCCTCCTCGCCGGCGACCACCGTGCTCCGGCGATCACCCAGTGCTTGTCTTCTTTCTCCTCTCAGTGAGCTTCTCCCCTGTCTTCCCTCCCTCTCTGTCTCACTGCTTCTCTGTGCAGTGCCCCTCTCTCCAGCCCCTTGCACATACTCTCAAATTCCTGTCAAAATGTTTGAATCAAGTGAATGTGTGTGTTCCTAGTACTACCTAGAGCTTCCATGCAGGTTCCTAGCTCCTTCGGGAGGGTTTCACCACCTCAAATAGGCATTTCTCCAGAACCCTAATCCACCGCTCGCCACGTGCTCGGTGAAATGCCCAAACCAGCCAAAAATGCTCCAATCGCTCCCAAATTTTTTTAGACATCTTCACAATACCTGTAGTAACATAGTTGCAAAATTTCACGCCAATCCGATATACCAGGCTTCAATTTCACACATTTCCCTGTTTCAAGCGATCGTTTCCGAGCCGAGTGCCCAAATTCCATTTCTTCGCCTCAAATCAAACCAAGCACACACTTCACTCATATTTGCCCATATAAACCTATTCGTGAAGTATCGGATCTATTCCACGTCATTTCATACCTCAATTCGAATTTCAAACCTCCTATGGCACTATTTCTCGTCCAAACGCCGTTTTCGCGTCGTTTGACCTCTCGATCGCCATATCTCTCGTTTTCTGTGCCATAATACTCTGTGTATGTATTTATTCACATTTCATATACTTATGACTATGTGACTAATACGTGCTCACCTCTTCTATCATTTCAGTGACCGTGCCTGCCCATGAGCCGTCTCCTGCCCTGCCTGGATTCTCTCCTCGCGTGTGAGATTTCCAGGTAGCTATTTGTTCTTTTGACATCCTATCGGCCATTATCGACTTGTGCTTAGCTTCGCTCTCTCATTTGCAGTTATCAGGTCAGGATGTCGCGTACGAAGAATGTGTCGGCGCCAGGGGGAGGAGATGACGAGGACCCTCCACGCCCCTTTAGGCAGGTCAAGGGGAAGACTGTGCATTTGGAGCAGCAGGAAGGCCACAAGAAGCGGTGTCTGGACAGAGCAGCTCGAGCAGTGATAACAGCAGCAGCCGCTGAGCCGGCAGAGCGAGGAGCTCAGTTGCAGATTCCTTCCGATCAGATTGCCTATCGAGTTCATCGCCTTGCCTCTCGTCCTTGCTCCTCCGCTCCTACCACTCCCACCACTGCTACCACTCCACCACCCACTTCGCCCGCTCCCGTCACTCCTGCGCCATCCACCACCTCAGCCATACCTACCACCTCCACTACTCCAGCTTCCACTGCTCCTTCCGCTCCCCTTTCCACTCCACCTATCCCACCTGCTCGCTTCCGGGAGCGTGACGAGACTGAGATGCGACCACTTCTTGCGGATCCTAGGCTGTTTGATCTTCAGCGTGCTACAACGGCATGGGTACGTCGGTTCAGACACGTACTTGTGGAGTCTTCAGTCTTGGTTACCTGCACAGAGAGACCCTGCCGCGGCAGATCCATTCAGCACCAGGATACAAGAGTCTTTCTACAGAGCACAGTTGTCAGCTCAGATTGCTCTGCAAGCGCACCGGCTATTGGATCTCCCTGCCTTCCTGCTAGCAGCCGGTGCAGACTCTGAGGTTCACCTCTCCTATTTGCCTGGACTTCTGACTCTTCTGACTATCAGTGGCAGATATGTTGAGGAATGGGTCCGAGTTTTTATGCTTCTGTATGGATCAACCCTAATCACCAGTGGATGAGGTTTCACTTTGAGAGAGAGGATGTCACTATTCATGCCAGTCAAATTCGCCAGCTGTTTGGATTTCCCGAGTCATCGACTCGTCTTCACAGCTTGTGCTACGGTACCTCTGATCCTCCTCGACGCCCTCACGGCGAAGTTGCTCCAGGTACAACTCAGATCGCGGCTTTGTTCCGACCGCCCTTCTCAGATGGGTCGCGATGTTCTCCGGCAGATTTCACCATAGCGGCCAAGTTTCTATATCAGCTCATGAGACGGACGCTTCTGCCACGGATGGGTTACAGGGAGGCTGCCACTCATATTCAGCTTTGGCTCCTAGGTGCGCCCTGGTCTCTCACTCCAAGTTTGACGTTGTGGATTTCCTCATTTGTGAGATTGAGGACACTGTGTTGGATGGACTTCGTGCCCGACGTCAGCTGCCATATGCTCACTATATCTGCCACATCTTCGCATAGCTGATCCGGCCACCGCAGTTTCAGGGCACTCTTGAGGCCTCATGCCTACACTTTGGTTCCTACCGTCCAACCCCTGAGGACCCCGTGCCAGCACCAGATCCAGTGGCCGAAACTTAGGCAGAGGATACAACCTTCCATCAGTTTGAGGCTCAGGGCGCAGCAGTCCTTGCTGATGATGTTGATGATGATGATGATGACGACTTTGGGGTTTGAAAGGGAATTAGGCTTACACCTAGTTCCTAAATAATTTTGGTGGTTGAATTGCCCAACACAAATAATTGGACTAACTAGTTTGCTCTAGTGTACAAGTTATACAGGTGCCAAAGGTTCACACTTAGCCAATAAAAAGACCAAGTATTGAGTTCAACAAAAGAGCAAAGGGGCAACCGAAGGCACCTCTGGTTGGCGCACCGGACTGTCCGGTGTGCCACCGGACAGTGTCTGGTGCACCATCGGACATGTCCGGTGCACCAGAGGACTCCAACTCAAACTCGTCACCTTCGGGAAATTCCAGAGGCAACTCCGCTATAATTCACTGGACTGTCCGGTGTACACCGGACAATGTCCGGTGCTCCAAGGAAGAGCGGCCTCAGGAACTCGTCAGCTTCGGGAAACTGCAAACAGCTGCTCTGCTATAATTCACCGGACATGTCCGGTGTACACCGGACTGTCCGGTGTATCTGCGGGGCAACAGCTATTTCGGCGTCAACGGCTACCTGCAGCGCATTTATTGCGCGCCAGCGCGCGCAGAAGTCAGGCACGCCCATGCTGGCGCACCGGACACTCTACAGTACATGTCCGGTGCGCCACCGGACATCCAGGCGGGCCCAGAAGTCAGAACTCCAACGGTCAGAACCCAACGACTTTGGTGACGTGGCTGGCGCACCGGACATGTCCGGTGTGCACAGGACTGTCCGGTGCACCTTTCGATAGACAGCCCCACCAAACGGCTAGTTTGGTGGTTGGGGCTATAAATACCCCCAACCACCCACCATTCATTGCATCCAAGATTTCACACTTCCAACCACTTACAAGAGCTAGGCATTCAATTCTAGACACACTCAAGAGATCAAATCCTCTCCCAAATTCCACACAAAGCTTTAGTGACTAGTGAGAGAGATTTGCTTGTGTTCTTTCGAGCTCTTGCGCTTGGATTGCTTTCTTCTTTCTTAATTCTTTCTTGCAATCAAACTCACTTGTAATTGAGGCAAGAGACACCAATCTTGTGGTGGTCCTTGTAGGAACTTTGTGTTCCAAGTGATTGAGAAGAGAAAGCTCACTCGGTCCGAGGGACCATTTGAGAGAGGGAAGGGGTTGAAAAAGACCCGGCCTTTGTGGCCTCCTCAACGGGGAGTAGGTTTGAGAGAACCGAACCTCGGAAAAACAAATTCGCGTATCTCACTTCATTATTCGCTTGCGATTTGTTTTCACCCTCTCTCGCGGACTCGTTTATATTTCTAACGCTAACCCGGCTTGTAGTTGTGTTTATATTTGTAAATTTCAGTTTCGCCCTATTCACCCCCCTCTAGGCGACTTTCAATTGGTATCAGAGCTCGATGCTTCATTAGAGCCTAACCGCTCGAAGTGATGTCGGGAGATCACACCAAGAGGGAGATGGAGACCGGCGACAAGCCCACTACGAGTCACGGGAGCACTTCATCGGAAGAGTCCCGCACCAAGAGGAAGGAGAAGAAGAAGGACTCCTCCAAAGGGAAGAAGTCTTCTTCACACTCCAAAGGGAAGGAGAAGAAATCCTCTTCTCACCACAAAGAGAAGAAGGAAAAATCTTCTTCCCACAAGCCGCATCGGAGTGGGGACAAGAAGAAGAGGATGAGGAAGGTGGTCTACTACGAGACCGATTCTTCATCAACATCCACCTCCGGCTCCGACGCTGCATCCGTCACTTCTAAGCGCCAAGAGCGCAAGAAGTATAGTAAGATTCCCCTATGCTACCCTCGCATTTCTAAACATACACCTTTACTTTCCGTCCCATTAGGCAAACCACCAACTTTTGATGGTGAAGATTACGCTAGGTGGAGTGATTTAATGCGATTTCATCTAACCTCGCTCCACAAAAGTATATGGGATGTTGTTGAGTTCGGTGCACAGGTACCATCCGTAGGGGATGAAAATTATGATGAGGACGAGGTGGCTCAAATCGAGCACTTCAACTCTCAAGCTACAACCATACTCCTCGCCTCTCTAAGCAAGGAGGAGTACAACAAGGTGCAAGGGTTGAAGAATGCAAAGGAGATTTGGGACTTACTCAAGACCGCGCACGAGGGTGATGAACTCACCAAAATCACCAAGCGGGAAACGATCGAGGGGGAGCTCGGTCGCTTTTGTCTTCGCCAAGGGGAGGAGCCACAAGATATGTACAACTGGCTCAAAACCTTGGTGAACCAAGTGCGCAACCTCGGGAGCAAAAAGTGGGATGACCACGAAGTGGTTAAGGTTATTTTAAGATCTCTTATTTTCCTTAACCCCACTCAAGTTCAATTAATTCGTGGCAACCCAAGATATACACTAATGACCCCCGAGGAAGTTATCGGGAATTTTGTGAGCTTTGAATGTATGATCAAGGGCTCAAAGAAGATCAACGAGCTTGATGATCCCTCCACGTCCGAAGCACAACCGGTGGCTTTTAATGCGACGGAGGAGAAGAAGGAGGAGTCTACACCGAGTAGACAACCAATTGACGCCTCCAAGTTCGACAATGAGGAGATGGCTGTAATCATCAAAAGCTTTCGCCAAATCCTCAAGCAACGGAAGGGGAAGGATTACAAATCCCGTTCCAAGAAGGTTTGCTACAAGTGTGGTAAGCCCGGTCACTTTATTGCTAATTGTCCATTATCAAGTGACAGTGACAGGGATAACGACAAGAAGGGCAAGAGGAGAGAAAAGAAGAGGTACCACAAGAAGAGGGGAGGCGATGCCCACGTGTGCCGCGAGTGGGACTCCAACGAGAGCTCCACCGAGTCCTCCTCCGACGAGGACGCCGCCAACATCGTCGTCACCAAGGGACTCCTCTTCCCCAACGTCGGCCACAAGTGCCTCATGGCAAAGGACGACAAAAAGAAGAAGGTTAAATCTAAATCCTCCACTAGATATGAGTCTTCTAGTGATGAAAATGCTAGTGATGAGGAGGATAACTTGAGTACTGTCGGGGACCATAATTAGGGGTACCCTCAAGACGCCTAATTCTCAGCTGGTAACCCTCATCAGCATAAAGCTGCAAAGGCCTGATGGGTACGATTAAGTCAGGGATCAGTCCACACGAGTGACTCGATCACGCTTCACCCCGAGCCTAGCCTCGGCCAAGGGCAGCCGACCTCGAGAGACTTCCGTCTCGCCCGAGGCCCCCCTTTTTACGGCGGACACATCACCGGCTCGCCCGAGGCCTTGGCTTCGCTCAGAAGCAACCCTGACTAAATCGCCACACCGACTGACCAAGTTGCAGGAGCATTTAACGCAAAGGTGGCCTGACACCTTTATCCTGACACGCGCCCCCCCGGCAGAGCCGAAGTGACCGCTGTCACTCCACCGCTCCTCTGACCGGGCTGACAGAAGGACAGCGCCGCCTGCGCCACTCCGACTGCGGTGCCACTCGACAGAGTGAGTCTGACCGGCAGTCAGGCCCTGCCAAAGGCGCCACGGCGAACTCCGCTCCGCCCGACCTCAGGGCTCGGACTCGGGCTAAGACCCGGAAGACGGCGAACTCCGCTCCGCTCGACCCCAGGGCTCGGACTCGGGCTAAGACCCGGAAGACGGCGAACTCCGCTCCGCCCGACCCCAGAGCTCGGACTCGGGCTAAGACCCGGAAGACGGCGAACTCCGCTCCGCCCGACCCCAGGGCTCGGACTCGGGCTAAGACCCGTAAGACGGCGAACTCCGCTCCGCCCGACCCCAGGGCTCGGACTCGGGCTAAGACCCGGAAGACGGCGAACTCCGCTCCGCCCGACCCCAGGGCTCGGACTCGGGCTAAGACCCGGAAGACGGCGAACTCCGCTCCGCCCGACCCTAGGGCTCGGACTCGGGCTAAGACCTGGAAGACGACGAAACTCCGCCTCGCCCGACCCCAGGGCTCGGACTCCGCCCTGGCCTCGGCCGAACGACTTCCGCCTCGCCCGACCCCATGGCTCGGGCTCGGCCTCGGCAACAGAGGACAGTCTCAACCTCGGCTTCGGAGGAGCCCCCACGTCGCCCTGCCTAGGGCACAGGTCCGCCACGTCAACAGGAAGCGCCATCACCAACCTACCCCGAGCCGACTTGGGACACGAAGGACAAGACCGGCGTCCCATCTGGCCAGCTCCGCCGGATGGGCAATGATGGCGCCCCCCAAGCTCTGTGACGACGGCGGCTCTTAGCTCTCTTACGGCAGCAGAGCGACGTCAGCAAGGACTCGACCGCTCCAACAGCTGTCCCTCCGCCAGGCTCCGTCGCTCCTCCGACAGCCACGACATCACGCCAGCAAGGTGCCAAGACCTCTCCGGCTGCCACATTGGCATGTACCCAGGGCGCTAGCTCTCTCTCTCTCCGCTAGACACGTAGCACTCTGCTACCCCCCGTTGTACACCTGGATCCTCTCCTTACGACTATAAAAGGAAGGACTAGGGCCTTCTTAGAGGAGGTTGGCCGCGCGGGACCGAGGACGGGACAGGCGCTCTCTTGGGGCCGCTCGCTTCCCTCACCCGCGTGGACGCTTGTAACCCCCCTACTGCAAGCGCACCTGACCTGGGCGCGGGACGAACACGAAGGCCGCGGGACTTCCACCTCTCTCACGCTCGACTCCGGCCACCTCGCCTCTCCCCCTTTCGCGCTCGCCCACGTGCTCGACCCATCTGGGCTGGGGCACGCAGCACACTCACTCGTCGGCTTAGGGACCCCCCTGTCTCGAAACGCCGACAGTTGGCGCGCCAGGTAGGGGCCTGCTGCGTGCTGACGAACAGCTCCCCGTCAAGCTCTAGATGGGCAGTCTCCAGCAACCTCTCCGGCCCGGGGCGGTGCTTCGTTTCGGGACTCTTGAGTTCATGTCCTTCGACGGCAGCTACGACATGATACTTCTTCCACCGCCGCGCGACGACGACAATGGCGGCCGACAGCCCGCCCGCCGGCGGCGGAATCGACGACATCTTCCCCGCGTGGTGGAAGAGCAACATTCGAGCTCGCTCCGTTCTCTCCCCCGCCAACGGAGGAGGAGGCGGGGCCGTCAAGGCAGGCGGGAGGCCGCGCTTCGTTGGCCGTCGAGCGAATCGACGCCCCCGACGCCCCGACGGAAGGCACGCCGGACATCGACCTCGCGTTCAAGACGGAGGCAAGCGCCGTCCCCCCGCGACACGCCGACCCCGAACAAGAAGACGACGCCAGCGCGCTCGCGGAAAGCCTGCAGGACGTCGCCCTCGTACCTGAGATGATGGTGCAACCAGTCCCCGATGTGACTACGTCGCTCCTCGTCGACCAAAAGGTACCAACTAACTCCCATCTTGCGTCATTTCGACTCGGCCTCAACCCGCCAAGCGATCTCGTTTTGGTGGGCGCTCTCATTGAGGCGAGTGCAACCCCACTGGGGTTTCGTATGCAGTTGCCTTGGGACCGGCTGACGGACGTCTCGACCTACGGGCCCTCTGGGTCCGAGGAAGATGACGATCCCAGCATCTGTTGGGATTTCTCCGGACTTGGCAACCCCAGTGCCGTGCGGGACTTCATGACCGCATGTGACTACTGCCTCTCCGACTGTTCCGACGGAAGCCGCAGCCTTGGCGACGAGAGCTACGGCTCAAGCCGCGAATGTTTCCACATCGAGCTAGGGGATCCCTCCGAAGGCAACCATCTCGGCATGCCGGAGGACAGTGATCTTCCTAGGCCGGTGCCTCGCGCCGACACCCCACGGGAGCTAGCTGTGGTCCCCGCTCCGGCGGGGGGTTACGACCCACAACTCGAGCAAGTCCGCGAGGCGCAGGCCAGGCTCAACGAGGGAACAGGAGCGCTTGAGCCGATCCGTCGGGACGTCGGACAGGCATGGGCGGGCCAACCCCTGGCCGGAGAAGTACGTCACCTGCCCCAAGGTCTCCAGCACCGCGTCGCCAACGATGTCAGGGTCAGGCCGCCGCCCGCATCCAGCGGGGTTGGTCAGAACCTGGCAGCCGCAGCGATGCTCCTCCGCGCGATGCCGGAGCCATCAACCACCGAGGGTCGGCGAATCCAGGGAGAGCTCAAGAATCTCCTGGAAGGCGCTGCGGCCCGACGGGCCGAGAGCACTGCCTCCCGAAGGCAAGGATACCCCTCGGAACCTCACGCCGCGACTTCCCGATTTATGCGGGAAGCCTCGGTCTACACCGGGCGCACGCGCAACACCGCGCCTGCGGCCCCGGGCCACCTCGGCAACGAGCACCATCGACGCGACCGTCGGGCTCACCTCAACGAAAGGGTGCGCCGAGGCTACCACCCCAGGCGTGGGGGGCGCTACGACAGCGGGGAGGATCGGAGTCCCTCGCCCGAACCACCCGGTCCGCAGGCCTTCAGTCGGGCCATCCGACGGGCGCCATTCCCGACCCGGTTCCGACCCCCGACTACTATCACGAAGTACTCGGGGGAAACGAGACCGGAACTGTGGCTCGCGGACTACCGCCTTGCCTGCCAACTGGGTGGGATGGACGATGACAACCTCATCATCCGTAACCTCCCCCTGTTCCTCTCCGACACTGCCCGCGCCTGGTTAGAGCACCTGCCTCCGGGGCAGATCTCCAACTGGGACGACTTGGTCCAGGCCTTCGCTGGCAATTTCCAGGGCACATACGTGCGCCCCGGGAATTCCTGGGACCTTCGAAGCTGTCGGCAACAGCCGGGGGAGTCGCTCCGGGACTACATCCAGCGATTCTCGAAGCAGCGCACCGAGCTGCCCAACATCACCGACTCGGATGTCATCAGCGCGTTCCTCGCCGGCACCACTTGCCGCGACCTGGTGAGCAAGCTGGGTCGCAAGACCCCCACCAGGGCGAGCGAGCTGATGGACATCGCCACCAAGTTCGCCTCTGGCCAGGAGGCGGTCGAGGCTATCTTCCGAAAGGACAAGCAGCCCCAGAGCCGCCCATCGGAAGAGGCTCCCGAGGCGTCTGCTCCGCGCGGCGCCAAGAAGAAAGGCAAGAAGAAGTCGCAATCGAAACGCGACGCTGCTGACGCGGACCTTGTCGCCGCCGCCGAGTACAAGAACCCTCGGAAGCCCCCCGGAGGTGCAAACCTCTTCGACAAGATGCTCAAGGAGCCGTGCCCTTACCATCAGGGGCCCGTCAAGCACACCCTCGAGGAGTGCGTTATGCTTCGGCGTCACTTCCACAGGGCCGGGCCACCCGCCGAGGGTGGCAGGGCCCGCGACGACAACAATAACGAAGATCACCAAGCAGGAGAGTTCCCCGAGGTCCGCGACTGCTTCATGATCTATGGAGGGCATGCGGCGAATGCCTCGGCTCGGCATCGCAAGCAAGAGCGCCGGGAGGTCTGCTCGGTGAAGGTGGCGGCGCCAGTCTACCTAGACTGGTCTGACAAGCCCATCACCTTCGACCAGGCCGACCACCCCGACCATGTGCCGAGCCCGGGGAAATACCCGCTCGTCGTCGACCCCGTTGTCGGCAATGTCAGGCTCACCAAGGTCCTGATGGATGGGGGCAGCTGCCTCAACATCATCTACGCCGAGACCCTCAAGCTCCTGCGCGTCGATCTATCCTCCGTCCGAGCAGGCGCTGCGCCCTTCCACGGGATCATCCCTGGGAAGCGCGTCCAGCCCCTCGGGCGACTCGACCTCCCCGTCTGCTTCGGGACGCCCTCCAACTTCCGAAGGGAGACCCTGACGTTCGAGGTGGTCGGGTTCCGAGGAACCTACCACGCCGTACTAGGGAGGCCATGCTACGCGAAGTTCATGGCCGTCCCCAACTACACCTACCTGAAGCTCAAGATGCCGGGCCCCAACGGGGTCATCACCGTCGGCCCCACGTACAAACACGCGTTCGGATGCGACGTGGAGTGCGTGGAGTACGCCGAGGCCCTCGCCGAGTCCGAGGCCCTCATCGCCGACCTGGAGAACCTCTCCAAGGAGGTGCCAGACGTGAAGCGCCATGCCGGCAACTTCGAGCCAGCGGAGACGGTTAAGGCCGTCCCTCTTGACCCCAGTGGCGACACCACCAAGCAGATCCGGATCGGTTCCGGGCTCGACCCCAAATAGGAAGCAGTGCTCGTCGACTTTCTCCGCGCAAACGCCGACGTCTTTGCGTGGAGTCCCTCGGACATGCCCGGCATACCGAGGGATGTCGCCGAGCACTCGCTGGATATTCGGGCCGGAGCCCGACCCGTCAGGCAGCCTCTGCGCCGATTCGACGAGGAGAAGCGCAGAGTGATTGGCGAAGAGATCCACAAGCTAATGGCAGCAGGGTTCATCAAAGAGGTATTCCATCCCGAATGGCTTGCCAACCCTGTGCTTGTGAGGAAGAAAGGGGGGAAATGGCGGATGTGTGTAGACTACACTGGTCTCAACAAAGCATGTCCGAAGGTTCCCTACCCTCTGCCTCGCATCGATCAAATCGTGGATTCCACCGTTGGGTGCGAAACCCTGTCCTTCCTCGATGCCTACTCAGGGTATCACCAGATCCGGATGAAGGAGTCCGACCAGCTTGCGACTTCCTTCATCACGCCGTTCGGCATGTACTGCTACGTCACCATGCCGTTCGGTTTGAGGAATGCGGGCGCGACGTACCAGCGGTGCATGAACCATGTGTTCGGCGAACACATCGGTCGCACAGTCGAGGCCTACGTCGATGACATCGTAGTCAAGACAAGGAAGGCTTCCGACCTCCTCTCCGACCTTGAAGTGACATTCCGATGTCTCAAGGCGAAAGGAGTCAAGCTCAATCCTGAGAAGTGTGTCTTCGGGGTGCCCCGAGGCATGCTCCTAGGGTTCATCGTCTCCGAGCGAGGCATCGAAGCCAACCCGGAGAAGATCGCGGCCATCACCAGCATGGGACCCATCAAGGACTTAAAAGGTGTACAAAGGGTCATGGGATGCCTCGCGGCCCTGAGCCGCTTCATCTCGCGCCTCGGCGAAAGAGGTCTGCCTCTGTACCGCCTCTTAAGGAAGGCCGAGTGTTTCGCTTGGACCCCTGAGGCCGAGGAAGCCCTCGGCAACCTGAAGGCGCTCCTTACAAAGGCGCCTGTCTTGGTGCCCCCGGCGGATGGAGAAGCCCTCTTGGTCTACGTCGCCGCGACCACTCAGGTGGTTAGCGCCGCGATCGTGGTCGAGAGGCAAGAGGAAGGGCATGCATTGCCTGTTCAGAGGCCGGTCTACTTCGTCAGCGAAGTGCTGTCCGAGACCAAGATCCGCTACCCACAAGTTCAAAAGCTACTGTATGCTGTGATCCTGACAAGGCGGAAGCTGCGACACTACTTCTAGTCTCACCCGGTAACTGTGGTGTCATCCTTCCCCCTAGGGGAGATCATCCAGTGCCGAGAAGCCTCGGGCAGGATCGCAAAGTGGGCGGTGGAAATCATGGGCGAAACGATCTCGTTCGCCCCTCGGAAGGCCATCAAGTCCCAGGTGTTTGCGGACTTCGTGGCCGAATGGGTCGACACCCAGTTGCCGACGGCTCCGATCCAACCGGAGCTCTGGACCATGTTTTTCGACGGGTCGCTGATGAAGACAGGAGCCGGCGCGGGCCTGCTCTTCATCTCGCCCCTTGGGAAGCACTTGCGCTACGTGCTGCGCCTCCATTTCCCGGCGTCCAACAATGTGGCCGAGTACGAAGCTCTGGTCAACGGGTTGCGGATCGCCATCGAGCTAGGGGTCAGACGCCTCGACGCCCGCGGTGATTCGTAGCTCGTCATCGACCAAGTCATGAAGAACTCCCACTGCCGCGACCCAAAGATGGAGGCCTACTGCGACGAGGTTCGGCGCCTGGAAGACAAGTTCTTCGGGCTCGAGCTCAACCACATCGCTCGGCGCTACAACGAAACCGCAGACGAGCTGGCTAAAATAGCCTCGGGGCGAACGACGGTCCCCCGGACGTCTTCTCCCGGGATCTGCATCAACCCTCTGTCAAGCTCGACGACGCGCCCGAGCCCGAGGTACCCTCGGCTCAGCCCGAGGCACCCTCGGCACAGCCCGAGGTACCCTCGGCCCCCGAGGGCGAGGCACTGGATGTCGAGGAAGAGCAGAGCGGGGCCACGCCAGATCGAGATTGGCAGGCCCCGTACCTGCAGTTTCTTCGCCGAGGAGAGCTACCCCCCGACCAAGTCGAGGCTCGGCGGGTAGCGCGACGCGCCAAGTCGTTCGTCTTACTGGGCGATGAAGAGGAGCTCTACCATCGCAGCCCCTCGGGCATCCTCCAGCGATGCATCTCCATCGCCGAAGGTCGGGAACTGCTGCAAGAAATACACTCGGGGGCTTGCGGCCATCACGCAGCACCCCGAGCCCTTGTCGGGAATGCTTTCCGACAAGGCTTCTACTGGCCAACGGCGGTGGCTGACGCCACTAGAATTGTTCGCACCTGCGAAGGGTGCCAATTCTATGCGAAGCAGACCCACCTGCCCGCTCAGACTCTGCAGACAATACCCATCACCTGGCCCTTCGCTGTATGGGGTCTGGACCTCGTCGGTCCCTTGTAGAAGGCGCCCGGGGGCTACACGCACCTGCTGGTCGCCATCGACAAATTCTCCAAGTGGATCGAGGTCCGACCTCTGAACAGCATCAGGTCCGAGCAGGCGGTGGCGTTCTTCACCAACATCATCCATCGCTTCGGGGTCCCGAACTCCATCATCACCGACAACGGTACCCAGTTCACCGGCTCAGGGCAGAAGAAGCCAAACCGCCGCGCGTGGTGCGCACGACCGCCCAGCGGTTACAAGCGACCCCCCACTTTTGCCCAGACCAACGGGCGGAAGGGGCGGGCAGCCATGCAGGCGGCATGCAACCGCGCCAGGTGGATGCGCTTCTCCGACTTCTGACACGCCAGCTTGGAAGCCCAGACCCACGCGTCAAGCGCGTCAAGCAATCGGCGCGCCAGTTGCTGCATGCAAGCGACCGCACCGCCACTCGTGCCACCGTCGCGCCTCTTCGGTTGCGGAGCCTATGCCGCGACTCGAGGCGACCCAGCAGCGCCAGCCTGGCGCGTCGGTCAAAGCGACCGAAAGTGGGCCGGCAGTGATGGCGGTGGCAGGCGGGCGGGCGCAGCAGTCACGTCGCCAGCCAGGCTCACGTCTCATCCTGGGACAACAAGAGAGCCTCCTCTCACGGCATGAAGACGGTGCACCCGTGACCCGTTCCTCGAACGGATCGCGCACGCGCAACGGCCGCCCCGCCAACTACACGCCCCGTCGCATTAACTCCGCGGCGGGACACGCGGCGCCTCTGGCGGGAGAAGCGCGCGACGCTTCGCCTTCGCCGTAATGACCGCGTCAAAAAGAGGTACGCCACGTCGTTCGATTTCGTATCCTTTTCCTTTTTCCTCTTTCTCTATCTCTTGCAACAGGGACCGGGAAAGGGGGATACCCCGAAAAGGACCCTTCTCCGCGAAGGAACCGGGCTCCGAGCCCCCCCTACTGATCAGGGGTTCGAAGATTGGCCCTCCGAAGGGTTCAACAGTCGCCTCAGATCGCGTGGGCCCGACACCCACTACTGGTCAGGGGTTCGAAGGCCAGTCCCCCGAAGGGTTCCATGGCCGCCTCAGGCTACTCGGGCTCCGCGTCCATTACTGATCAGGGGTTCGAAGGCTGGCCCCCGAAGGGTTCACAGTCGCCTCAGACACTGAGCGAGGGATGACCAGGGGTACGTTTGATACATAACCGAGGCTCGGGCTGCGCTCCCGAGGTACCCTAGGACATTTCCGAGACCAGCGGGAACGATCTTGTAATGGAATCCCATCGGAGGGAGGCATCGAGCCCTCGGACCCCGTCGCCAGGGGACCGGGTCCGGCAAATCACCCGCAGGTACTTTTGGGCGTGCCTCTGGGCCCCTAGCCGACCCCCAACGAACGGGGCACGGACGTCCACTCGGATTACCCGCTTGCAGCTCACCGGAGACACCATGTTCGGTGCCCATCGAGGGTAACATGGCGCACTCCCCCCCTCCTCCTTGCGGAAAGGCGACGTAGGGGCGTATGTAAAAAGCCGAGTCTGTCCCTGATCGTCCTCTCGCCCTGTGCAGAGGCTCGGGGGCTGCTCTCGCAAAAACCGGCTCCGGCCGAACCGTTGACAGCGTCAACATACCAGCCCGAGAGCTTGGGCCCCGACCGTGCACCCGGGCTACGGCCAGTTCGCATGAGGGAACGACCAGACCAGCCGAAGCGTTACGCGAGGTATTAAGACCTCGAAGGAGTGTAACCACTCCTCCGAGGCCTCGGGGGCTACACCCGGCGGGTGCGCTCACGCGCACCCACCGGAACAAAATGCAACCGAGAAAGGCTGGTCCCCTTGCAAAAAAGTGCGACGAAAGCCTCCAAGCGAGTGCTAACACTCCCTTTGAGGCTCGGGGGCTACTGTCGGGGACCATAATTAGGGGTACCCTCAAGACGCCTAATTCTCAGCTGGTAACCCCCATCAGCATAAAGCTGCAAAGGCCTGATGGGTACGATTAAGTCAGGGATCAGTCCACACGAGTGACTCGATCACGCTTCACCCCGAGCCTAGCCTCGGCCAAGGGCAGCCGACCTCGTGTCACACCCGGATTTTAGGGGTCCAAAACCCGGGCGCAAACATAATCACCAGGTGTGCTAGGACCAAGTCTCACACATATGATGAATCATGGCACAGGATCGAATGTCACATCTTTACTATTTAACAGGAGTTCTATACAAAATAAATAAGTAATTACATTATAAGGAGACAACGGTCCAGCAACCCAAAGTTGACTGGGAGACGACGACCTAGGTCACTCACGAACTCATCACAGCATCCTCCAAGCGCCTCATCCTGTGGTACCTGTTCTTGACCTGTGGGGGGGGTGTGAGACAGCAAGAGTGAGCTCACATACGTTCATCGCTCAACAAGTTGTGGGGAATAATGTGCATGAACTCGCCAAAGGTGGGAGTTCACGTGAAGTGTAAGGCTTACCAAAGAGGATGGTTAGAGCTGAGCATTGCTTTTAAAGTTGGTCAAAATTTTATTAGCAATTACTAAGTATAAGTAAATACCAGCCCAATTAAGTAGTAGAACAAAAGTAACAACCTCACCTGCGATGCAATGCATATGACAAATTGAGTTTAAGTTCCATAATTTAATCATCAGAGAGTCCTGAGCTGCTCATGACCGTGAGCTCGGCTAGTATACCAGTTTTACACTCTGCAGAGGTGGTACCCTTTACCCACAAGTCATGTTACCCATCTGCCAAGGGATCGCGACTTCCCATACACCTCTACCGAGGAGGCGAGGCAGGGTAACATTACGAGGCCTTTACAAAGTTCCACTAGCTTCAGAAAACCCGCTACAGTTTATAGGAAGCTCCAATGCAGGAATCCCTTGCAGGACCGCCATCGCAGCAAAATCCTCCCGAGGGCCTCCCTACACTGACCACTCCCCTACTGCCCTTGCCCCTTTCGGGTAAGGTAGTCCTCCACTAGCTTTCCTAATTAATCAGCCAAGGGCGTCCATAAACCCTTGTGGTGGCACGTGTTTCTCAAGTTAAGCTCTATGTTCCAATTAACATTTAATGATCTTGTCATGAACATAAATGAAATAACAACATAATTGGAACATAGATATAATGAAATATTAACCCAAAACCATATAAGGCAGTAGCAGAACTACCCAAGTGATTCAGGGGTAAACAAGGTATTCAGGATAAACAAACTAGGGTGACCTATTGGGTCCCATCAAAATTAACCTATGCAGATCATTATGATTAATTAGAACATGAGTGGGTAAAAGAAGTGATCAAGGGCACAACTTGCCTGGGACTTGAGATTCCAGGTACCAACTTGCTCTTCAGATGACACGTGTCCTCACGCTAGTCGTAGCAATACAAACAAACATGGTATATGCAAGATTAACATCACACCAATCATAAGAATAAATTGTGTAATAATAATCTACGCGTCGCTACGAGATCGTGGGATCGAGAACTACTAAGATCGGAGTCATGGTTGAGGAGTTATGATTTCTCGAAGGTTTTATGTATTTAATAAAAGATTAAGTACTAGATAAATTTTAATGAGACTTTCATGCCAAAACAGAGGCACTAAGTGATGGAGAATAAAATTACAAAATTTTAGGAACTGGAACGGAGTAATTTGGAGCTCATATGAATTTTCTATGAATTATCAAAGTTCTAGCATATATTTTCACATTAAAAATCCTTTTATAATTCAATTTCTCGGGTTTTATAATACTCTGGACTAGGCCTCAATAACAGAAAATAGCAGGGGCTACGGTGAAAATGTTTCTAAGACTCAGAGAGTCCCTGGCGTGGACGGCGGGTTGATTCTCTAAATTTATAAGGTCTTTTCTGCAAAATGGCATGGCGAAGGGGTATCGGTTGATTATGGCCGTTGGATTAAAAGCCAAGCGCTCGGATTAAATCGTAGCCCCCGCGAACCGGTACCCAAACACAGCCGTCCGATCTTCAGCGACCGCACAGGATTTAAAACAACCAGATCGAACCGTGCTCGGTAGATCAGAAATGGACGGCCCAGATTCGCCGTCCGCGAATCACTACGTCTAATCGATCTGAGCCGCACAGTCAAGATCCGATGGCCAGGATCCCATCGTCCCCACACGCCGAACCCCAGACCGAACAGAGCCGGCCACCCTGCTCGGCATAGCACGCCGTCGAGCACGCAAATCGAGGACCCCCCACACGGACCCTGTTATTGACCGGATCGAAACGGAGGTCCGCCCGCTGTGAGTTCGATAGCCGATTGAACGGCCAGGGATGCATCTTCTTCTCTCTCGCCTTAACCCGAGACGGCGGCGCATGGCCCTGACGCGGCGGAGCCATGGCCGGCGCACTCCCAAATTCGGCTCCAGCAATCGAACTCCGATCCTAAGGCAATATCACGCAAAGGGTAACGATGCGATACGATGGGGAGGTTGCTCACCGTGATTCCAAGAGTGCCCCGGGTCATCCACGGGGAGCGGCGGATCCCAGCGTTCGACGACGAATCCCGGCCGCCACAGGGGTCGTTCCTCAAATTGGTGGTGGAGAAAGCTTCCCCAAGACTCGGTGATCAATCCTATACCCACACTAGACACCGAATGGCCCCCAGATAGCGTGACGATGGTGGCGGCGGCGCGACGACAGCTCCCAAGCGGCGTTCCAAAGCTCCCTTCTCTCCCTCCGGTACCCACAGGACTCCACGAACCGAACCGATATGGCCACAGTGGAATGCGGAGGCGACCCCGGGCGACATTTATAGGGTCAGGGAAGTCCGATATACCCGGCCGGAGCGTGATACGGGGAGGGGAATCCGCGCGGCAAACTCGGCGGTGGGAGGTTGAAGGAAGTCTGATAGTGCGACCCCACATGACAGAGAAACGAGTGGAGGCGCGTGAGAATGACGAGGTGGGCCCCATGAGCCAGTGATAACTCAACCAGGCGCGCACCCGCCCATGCGACAGAAAAGGTGACCGACGGGGTGGCCCCACATGTCAACGACTCGGCAGTAGTGGAGCACGGCGGTGGAAATGGGCCAGCTGATGAAATTCGGCCCAATTGGCCGGTTCGCCATTTCTTTTCTTTTCCCTATTTTCATTTTTACTTTTCTATTTCCCTCAAGTTTAAATATGGTTTAAATCAAAATTTTAAACCTAGGTTTCCAGTTTTCAATTCAAATTACTATGCACAGTATAGACTCCAGCATAAAAATGCAAAGGTTTTGTATTATAATTATATTAGTATTTATTGAATTAAACGCTCCCTAACATAATCCCACATGCACCCATATTATTTCTCTTTAGCAAATTAAATTATTACTAGTATGTGAATATAACTTTTATTGTTTACAATATCAATATTTATTCTTCTCCTTGTTATTTATTTCATGGGAGGTATAAATGGTTTTCTTAAAAGAAAAATTCCTTTCTTTTTATTCATTTTCATTTTTTTTATTTATCATTTGAGGTCAAATTAAATCTTGATTCGTTTATTCAAACAAAATGCACCACGACAAAATTATCGGCATGAGATGCATATTTCATTATTTTTTTGTTATTTGAGCAATATAATCCCATCAATTGAATATGCACACATAGAAGAAATTCAATTAATCTCTCAAGGTTCCATAATTTCTCAAGACATTAACTTATAACTACATTTATTTATTTATATCCTTGTTTTTATTTGATACAAATTTTGGGCTCTACACCTCGAGAGACTTCCGTCTCGCCCGAGGCCCCCCTTTTTACGGCGGACACATCACCGGCTCGCCCGAGGCCTTGGCTTCGCTCAGAAGCAACCCTGACTAAATCGCCACACCGACTGACCAAGTTGCAGGAGCATTTAACGCAAAGGTGGCCTGACACCTTTATCCTGACACGCGCCCCCCCGGCAGAGCCGAAGTGACCGCTGTCACTCCACCGCTCCTCTGACCGGGCTGACAGAAGGACAGCGCCGCCTGCGCCACTCCGACTGCGGTGCCACTCGACAGAGTGAGTCTGACCGGCAGTCAGGCCCTGCCAAAGGCGCCACGACGAACTCCGCTCCGCCCGACCCCAGGGCTCGGACTCGGGCTAAGACCCGGAAGACGGCGAACTCCGCTCCGCCCGACCCCAGGGCTCGGACTCGGGCTAAGACCCGGAAGACGGCGAACTCCGCTCCGCCCGACCCCAGGGCTCGGACTCGGGCTAAGACCCGGAAGACGGCGAACTCCGCTCCGCCCGACCCCAGGGCTCGGACTCGGGCTAAGACCCGGAAGACGGCGAACTCCGCCCCGCCCGACCCCAGGGCTCGGACTCGGGCTAAGACCCGGAAGACGGCGAACTCCGCTCCGCCCGACCTCAGGGCTCGGACTCGGGCTAAGACCCGGAAGACGACGAAACTCCGCCTCGCCCGACCCCAGGGCTCGGACTCCGCCCTGGCCTCGGCCGAACGACTTCCGCCTCGCCCGACCCCATGGCTCGGGCTCGGCCTCGGCAACAGAGGACAGTCTCAACCTCGGCTTCGGAGGAGCCCCCACGTCGCCCTGCCTAGGGCACAGGTCCGCCACGTCAACAGGAAGCGCCATCACCAACCTACCCCGAGCCGACTTGGGACACGAAGGACAAGACCGGCGTCCCATCTGGCCAGCTCCGCCGGATGGGCAATGATGGCGCCCCCCAAGCTCTGTGACGACGACGGCTCTTAGCTCTCATACGGCAGCAGAGCGACGTCAGCAAGGACTCGACCGCTCCAACAGCTGTCCCTCCGCCAGGCTCCGTCGCTCCTCCGACAGCCACGACATCACGCCAGCAAGGTGCCAAGACCTCTCCGGCTGCCACATTGGCATGTACCCAGGGCGCTAGCTCTCTCTCTCTCCGCTAGACACGTAGCACTCTGCTACCCCCCGTTGTACACCTGGATCCTCTCCTTACGACTATAAAAGGAAGGACCAGGGCCTTCTTAGAGGAGGTTGGCCGCGCGGGACCGAGGACGGGACAGGCGCTCTCTTGGGGCCGCTCGCTTCCCTCACCCGCGTGGACGCTTGTAACCCCCCTACTGCAAGCGCACCTGACCTGGGCGCGGGACGAACACGAAGGCCGCGGGACTTCCACCTCTCTCACGCTCGACTCCGGCCACCTCGCCTCTCCCCCTTTCGCGCTCGCCCACACGCTCGACCCATCTGGGCTGGGGCACGCAGCACACTCACTCGTCGGCTTAGGGACCCCCCTGTCTCGAAACGCCGACAAGTACCCTTTTTGCCAACCTTAACATGGAACAAAAGGAAAAATTAAATGAATTAATTAGTGCTATTCATAAAAAGGATGACCTTTTGAATTCCCAAGAGGACTTCCTAATTAAGGAAAACAAGAAACATGTTAAGGTTAAAAATGCTTATGCTCTAGAAATAGAAAAATGTCAAAAACTATCTAGTGAGCTAAGCACTTGCCATGACACTATTGCCAACCTTAGGAATGAAAATGCTAAATTAATTGCTAAGGTTGATTCAAATGTTTGTAATGTTTCAATTCCAAATCTTAGAGATAATAATGTTGATTTGCTTGCTAGGATTGATGAATTGAATATTTCTCTTGATAGCCTTAGGATTGAAAATGAAAAGTTAATTGCTAAGGCTAAAGATTTTGATGTTTGTAATACTACTATTTCCGACCTTAGAACTAAGAATGATATGTTGCATGCTAAGGTTGTAGAATTAAAATCTTGCAAACCCTCTACATCTACCGTTGAGCATACTTCTATTTGTACTAGATGTAGAGATGTTGATATCAATGCTATTCATGATCACATGGCTTTAATTAAACAACAAAATGATCATATAGCAATATTAGATGCTAAAATTGCCGAGCATAACTTAGAAAATGAAAAGTTTAAATTTGCTAGAAGTATGCTCTATAATGGGAGACGCCCTGGCATCAAGGATGGCATTGGCTTCCAAAGGGGAGACAATGTCAAACTTAATGCCCCTCCTAGAAATTTGTCTAACTTTGTTAAGGGCAAGGCTCCCATGCCTCAGGATAACGAGGGTTACATTTTGTACCCTGCCGGTTATCCCGAGAGCAAAATTAGGAGAATTCATCTAGGAAGTCTCACTGTGGCCCTAACCATGCTTTTATGTATAAGGGTGAGACATCTAGTTCTAGGCAACTAACCCGTGCTAAGTTGCCTAAAAAGAAAACTCCTAATGCATCAAATGATCATGACATTTCATTCAAAACTTTTGATGCATCATATGTGCTTACTAACAAATCCGGCAATGTAGTTGCCAAGTTTGTTGGGGGCAAACACAAGGGGTCAAAAACTTGTGTTTGGGTACCCAAAGTTCTTGTTTCTAATGCCAAAGGACCCAAAACCGTTTGGGTACCTAAAGTCAAGAACTAAAATTATTTTGTAGGTTTATGCATCCGGGGGCTCAAGTTGGATACTCGACAGCGGGTGCACAAACCACATGACAGGGGAGAAGAAGATTTTCTCCTCATATGAGAAAAACCAAGATCCCCAACGAGCTATCACATTTGGGGATGGAAATCAAGGTTTGGTCAAAGGATTGGGTAAAATTGCTATATCACCTGACCATACTATTTCCAATGTTTTTCTTGTAGATTCTTTAGATTACAATTTGCTTTCTGTATCTCAATTATGTCAAATGGGCTACAACTGTCTCTTTACTGATGTAGGTGTCACTGTCTTTAGAAGAAGTGATGATTCAATAGCATTTAAGGGTGTGTTAGAGGGTCAGCTATACTTGGTAGATTTTGATAGAGCTGAACTCGACACATGCTTAATTGCTAAGACTAACATGGGTTGGCTCTGGCATCGCCGACTAGCCCACGTTGGGATGAAGAATCTTCATAAGCTTCTAAAGGGAGAGCACATTTTAGGATTAACCAATGTTCATTTTGAGAAAGACAGGGTTTGTAGCGCATGCCAAGCAGGAAAGCAAGTTGGCACTCATCATCCACACAAGAACATCATGACGACTGACAGGCCGCTTGAGCTACTCCACATGGATCTACTCGGCCCGATTGCTTACATAAGCCTCGGCGGGAGTAAGTATTGTCTTGTAATAGTGGATGATTATTCTCGCTTCACTTGGGTGTTCTTTTTGCAGGAAAAATCTCATACCCAAGAGACCTTAAAGGGATTCTTGAGACGGGCTCAAAACGAGTTCAGCTTAAGGATCAAGAAAATTAGAAGCGACAACGGGACGGAGTTCAAGAACTCACAAATAGAAGGCTTCCTTGAGGAGGAAGGCATCAAGCATGAGTTCTCTTCTCCCTACACTCCACAACAAAATGGTGTATTGGAGAGGAAGAATCGAACCCTATTGGACATGGCAAGAACCATGCTTGATGAGTACAAGACACCAGATCGGTTTTGGGCCGAGGCGGTCAACACCGCTTGTTACGCCATCAACCGGTTATATCTACACCGAATCCTCAAGAAGACATCCTATGAACTCCTAACCGGTAAAAAGCCAAATATTTCATATTTTAGAGTTTTTGGTAGCAAATGCTTTATTCTTATTAAGAGAGGTAGAAAATCTAAATTTGCTCCTAAAACTGTAGAAGGCTTTTTACTGGATATGACTCAAACACAAGGGCATATAGAGTCTTTAACAAGTCTTCAGGACTAGTTGAAGTTTCTTGTGACGTTGTGTTTGATGAGACTAACGGCTCTCAAGTAGAGCAAGTTGATCTTGATGAAATAGGTGACGAACAGGCTCCGTGCATCGCACTAAGGAACATGTCCATTGGGGATGTGTGTCCTAAGGAATCCGAAGAGCCTCCACATACACAAGATCAACCATCCTCCTCCACGCAAGCATCTCCACCAACCCAAAATGAGGACGAGGCTCAAGTTGATGGAGGAGAAAATCAAAGAGATGAGCCACCTCAAGATGACGACAATGATCAAGGGGGAGATGCAAACGATCAAGACAAGGAGGATGAGGAACCAAGGCCGCCACACCCAAGAGTCCACCAAGCAATCCAACGAGATCACCCCGTCGACACCATCCTCGACGATATTCATAAGGGGGTAACTACTCGATCTCGTGTTGCACATTTTTGTGAACATTACTCTTTTGTTTCCTCTATTGAGCCACACAGGGTAGAGGAAGCACTCCAAGATTCGGATTGGGTGATGGCGATGCAAGAGGAGCTCAACAACTTCACAAGGAACGAGGTATGACATTTAGTTCCACGTCCTAACCAAAATGTTGTAGGAACCAAGTGGGTCTTCCGCAACAAGCAAGACGAGCATGGGGTGGTGACAAGGAACAAAGCCCGACTTGTGGCCAAGGG
Source organism: Zea mays (assembly GCF_902167145.1). Classification (NCBI taxonomy): domain Eukaryota; kingdom Viridiplantae; phylum Streptophyta; class Magnoliopsida; order Poales; family Poaceae; genus Zea; species Zea mays. The sequence goes on along the minus strand of NC_050101.1, from coordinate 117,419,726 downwards.
ATACTCCCAAGTCGAAGGTTTGGATTTCGGTGAAACCTATGCACCCGTAGCTAGGCTTGAGTCAATTCGCATATTATTGGCCTATGCTACTTACCATGGCTTCAAGCTTTACCAAATGGATGTGAAGAGTGCCTTCCTCAATGGACCAATCAAAGAAGAGGTCTATGTTGAGCAACCTCCCGGCTTTGAAGATAGCGAGTACCCTAACCATGTTTATAGGCTCTCTAAGGCGCTTTATGGGCTCAAGCAAGCCCCAAGAGCATGGTATGAAGGCCTTAGAGATTTCCTTATTGCAAATGGCTTCAAAGTCGGCAAGGCCGATCCTACTTTGTTCACTAAAACTCTTGACAATAATTTGTTTGTATGCCAAATTTATGTTGATGATATCATATTTGGGTCTACTAACGAATCTACTTGTGAAGAATTTAGTAGGATCATGACACAGAAATTCGAGATGTCGATGATGGGGGAGTTGAAGTATTTTCTAGGATTCCAAGTCAAGCAACTCCAAGAGGGCACCTTCATTAGCCAAACGAAGTACACTCAAGACATTCTAACCAAGTTTGGAATGAAGGATGCCAAGCCCATCAAGACACCCATGGGAACTAATGGGCATCTCGACCTCAACACGGGAGGTAAATCCGTCGATCAAAAGGTATATCGGTCGATGATTGGTTCATTACTTTATTTATGTGCATCTCGACCGGACATTTTGCTTTCCGTTTGCATGTGTGCAAGATTCCAAGCCGACCCTAAGGAATCACACCTTACGGCCGTAAAACGAATCTTGAGATATTTGACTTATACACCTAAGTTTGGGCTTTGGTACCCTCGGGGATCCACATTTGATTTGATTGGTTATTCGGATGCCGATTGGGCAGGGTGTAAGATTAATAGAAAGAGCACATCGGGGACTTGCCAGTTCTTGGGAAGATCCTTGGTGTCTTGGGCTTCAAAGAAGCAAAATTCGGTCGCTCTTTCTACCGCCGAAGCCGAGTATATTGCCGCAGGCCATTGTTGCACGCAATTGCTCTGGATGAGGCAAACCTTGCGGGACTATGGTTACAAATTAACCAAAGTTCCTCTTCTATGTGATAATGAGAGTGCAATCCGCATGGCGGATAATCCCGTTGAGCATAGCCGCACTAAACACATAGCCATTCAGTATCATTTTCTTAGGGATCACCAACAAAAGGGGGATATCGAGATTGCATACATTAACACTAAAGATCAATTAGCCGATATCTTTACCAAGCCTCTTGAAGAACAAACTTTTACCAAACTTAGGCACGAGCTCAATAGTCTTGATTCTAGGAACTTCTTTTGCTAAACTTGCACACATAGCTCATAAGTATACCTTTGATCATGTCTCTTTTATATATGCTATGACTAATGTGTTTTCAAGTCTATTTCAAACCAAGTCATAGGTATATTGAAAGGGAATTGGAGTCCTCGGCGAAGACAAAGGCTTCCACTCCACTCCACAACTCTTCCTTCGCCGTCACTCCAAGCAATCTCTCCAACTTTGGTATAATCTTCACTCATTTATTTTATGACCAAAGGAGGAGAAAGTACTTCGATGGGCTCTAATGATTCCGTGTTTGGCGATTCATGCCAAAGGGGGAGAAAATATGAGCCCAAAGCAAAAGGACCGCACCACCACCTAATTTTAAAATTGGAGATTTTCAATTGGTCAATTTCAAATTGGTATCTTATTATGTTCAAAAGGGGGAGGAAGTAGTATTTCAAAAATGATATATCAAAACCCTCTTGAACACTAAGAGGAGGATCTCATTTAGGGGGAGTTTTTGTTCTAGTCAAAGGAAAAGCATTTGAAACAGGGGGAGAAAATTTCAAACTTGAAAATGCTTCGCAAAATTCTTATTCATTTATCTTTGACTATTTGCAAAAGATTTTGAAAAAGATTTACAAAAAGAATTTGCAAAAACAAAACATGTGGTGCAAACGTGGTCCAAAATGTTAAAAATAAAAGAAACAATCTATGCATATCTAGTAAGTGATATTTATTGGCTCAACTCCAAGCAACCTTTGCACTTACATTATGCAAACTAGTTTAATTACGCACTTCTATATTTGCTTTGGTTTGTGTTGGCATCAATCACCAAAAAGGGGGAGATTGAAAGGGAATTAGGCTTACACCTAGTTCCTAAATAATTTTGGTGGTTGAATTGCCCAACACAAATAATTGGACTAACTAGTTTGCTCTAGTGTACAAGTTATACAGGTGCCAAAGGTTCACACTTAGCCAATAAAAAGACCAAGTATTGAGTTCAACAAAAGAGCAAAGGGGCAACCGAAGGCACCTCTGGTCTGGCGCACCGGACATGTCCGGTGCACCAGAGGACTCCAACTCAAACTCGTCACCTTCGGGAAATTCCAGAGGCAACTCCGCTATAATTCACCGGACTGTCCGGTGTACACCGGACAGTGTCCGGTGCTCCAAGGAAGAGCGGCCTCAGGAACTCGTCAGCTTCGGGAAACTGCAAACAGCTGCTCCGCTATAATTCACCGGACATGTCCGGTGTACACCGGACTGTCCGGTGTATCTGCGGGGCAACGGCTATTTCGGCGTCAACGGCTACCTGCAGTGCATTTATTGCGCGCCAGCGCGCGCAGAAGTCAGGCACGCCCATGCTGGCGCACCGGACACTCTACAGTACATGTCCGGTGCGCCACCGGACATCCAGGCGGGCCCAGAAGTCAGAACTCCAACGGTCAGAACCCAATGACTTTGGTGACGTGGCTGGCGCACCGGACATGTCCGGTGTGCACCGGACTGTCCGGTGCACCTTTCGACAGACAGCCCCACCAAACGGCTAGTTTGGTGGTTGGGGCTATAAATACCCGCAACCACCCACCATTCATTGCATCCAAGATTTCACACTTCCGACCACTTACAAGAGCTAGGCATTCAATTCTAGACACACTCAAGAGATCAAATCCTCTCCCAAATTCCACACAAAGCTTTAGTGACTAGTGAGAGAGATTTGCTTGTGTTCTTTCGAGCTCTTGCGCTTGGATTGCTTTCTTCTTTCTTAATTCTTTCTTGCAATCAAACTCACTTGTAATTGAGGCAAGAGACACCAATCTTGTGGTGGTCCTTGTAGGAACTTTGTGTTCCAAGTGATTGAGAAGAGAAAGCTCACTTGGTCCGAGGGACCGTTTGAGAGAGGGAAGGGGTTGAAAAAGACCCGGCCTTTGTGGCCTCCTCAACGGGGAGTAGGTTTGAGAGAACCGAACCTCGGTAAAACAAATTCGCGTGTCTCACTTCATTATTCGCTTGTGATTTGTTGTCACCCTCTCTCGCGGACTCGATTATATTTCTAACGCTAACCCGGCTTGTAGTTGTGTTTATATTTGTAAATTTCAGTTTCGCCCTATTCACCCCCCCTCTAGGCGACTTTCAGGGTTCCACCTCCGCCTCCGCCTCCTATGCCTCCACGCACTCATGATCATGAGGCTGGGAGTTCCAGTGTGCTGCCCCTGCTGCCCCTCCTGCCATTGACCCTGCTCTTGCGACGATCCTCCAGACTCTTACTTAGCAGCAGGCTCACTTGGCAGCGGTCTAGCAGCAGATGTCCGAGAGAATGCTCTCGATGTTTCAGACGATTCAGGACAGGCAGGATACTCTGCAGCAGCAGCTTCTACATGACCAGGCTAAGAACAGGGCATTCATGAGTCTCATGCTTCAGCATACCGGTGTTCACATTCCCCCAGTGCAGTCAGCACCGCCTCCACCTCTTCAGGCTCCTGTTGTGCCAGCTATTCAGCTAGGACCCCCTCCTCCTACAGTTGGTCCTTCTTCCTCTCCGCTCCGGCCGGTCACCCTGGTTTTCACATCGCCGATCATCAACTTCGTCAGCTCTCAGCCGCCAGTGCCAGCAGCTCCTGCTGTTCCCACTGCTGCTGTGGCGGTGTCTATGACTTCTTCAGCTCCGGTAGCTCCTACAGCGCATCCTTCGTCTGAGTCAGTACCAGCTCCAGCTTCTACAGCACATCCTGGATCCGAGACTAACTCTGACCCACAGCTGGCGTTCGCTCTACTGCCACGACCGCGACCGGATGCGCCCCCGCCACCTCCTCCCTCTTCTGATGTGTAGGTTCGGGTTCCCTTTTGGTGTTTGACGCTAAAGGGGGAGAGATATGAGTTGTGATAGCTAGGGTAGTTAGGGAGTGAAGCGTCCCGATCCTTTGGGACTCAAATGTGATACAATTACTAGTCCTAGGAGGCTAGTAACCACATTCCTTACTTCCAATAGTATAAAGTCTGAGTAAATGTTATTACAATACCAGGGTACAAGCTCGAGAGTGAGCCGAAATTATAAAACACAGTGGAAGATAAACTAGCCCAGGCCACAGGCAGAACTGGGTGAAGACACAGCCCCCTCAATCAAGCATAGCAGAAAAGAAATCTTCAGCTGCTGAAAAACATAAATAAATCTGGGTGAATACACTAGGTATTCCGCAAGCCTACCCGGCTCCCGTAAAGAGAAAGAGACCTATATCATACATGCTTCATATGGTGGAGTTGAAGTCACTCTTCTTTTTCTTTGAGAAAGGCAGTACTTGTTTTTAGGGTTTTCCCGAAGAAATAGAAATAACACTTGCTTGACCACCACTGAGCTTCCCGCTCCCGTGGCACTATTTTCTTTTCCAGAGACACACTCACACACGTATTTCCCTGTTCCCGGTTGTTGTAGAAACACTAATTGTCATACCACACCAGACTCGTCCATACTAGTGGACACGGACTATTCGAATAGGTTTAAACTCTGCGCAGAGGGGTACACTTTACCCACTAGTCCGGCTCTGCGATCTCATGGCCAATGAGATCCGAATCCGAATCTCTTTCCTTCCTCGCACGTCCTAACCTTAATGGTTATACTGGAAGGAGTCAGGCCACCGCCATGTCCAAACCGGACAAAACATTCCCCCTCCTTGTCCTCCCGGTGCTCCCCAGCCTTCATAACCCTTGGGGTTGGACCGTACGAGTTCAGATCGAGTGACTGCCCACACAGCCTCGAGTGGTTGCACTTTTCATGAGTACATGTAGTGAAGGATGACAAACCGGTCCTTATATGAGAGGACAATCCTTCTGCTCACGCCTAAACCAGCTGAGCCATCACCTTAGGCCCTCCCCTAAACCAGGGAGTCCCTGATCATCTCACTCACCAGGTGATGAGGGTGAATACCCTTCATCGCACATTTTTGAAAACATCGTTGGTTACAACCTTTTCCCATCCCATATCTTGTGATCAAAAGGTATTAGTTAATGCGGGCTCTCTCATGCTCACCATGCAAATAGATTCCATCCCTTAGTCCCGGCTTAGGTAGTGGTAGAGAGAATAGGTAAATTATGCATCAAGGGAAGGATGGACTTGCCTTCGTCGAAGCTTTTCTAGCATAAAAGATTTATCTCGGAGGGGTCGGGTTCCTGTCCTTCTTCCGAAGCTATAAATTCCGGAGGATCGGATCCCTCTTCCGCTAACAAACACAGAAAAGAACAATACATCAATCACGGTGACTTTAGTGGGGTGTGCCATTTCTTATATCTTATTATTTTTGTGCCCTATAATTTATTTAAACTATTTTTGGTGCATAAAATATCAGCATATAAATATATATATGAAAATGGGAAAAAGAAATGGGAAAAGAAAAAGAAAAGGGAATTCCTGCTCGCTGGGCCGGGGGTGATTTTGGCCCACCCGGGCGCGATCGCGCGCGCGGGGGCGCGACAGACGGCCCACTCGGCCCATCAGCGGGGAAGACGGCGGGGAACGACGCCGTGGCGCGGGCCCACACGTCAGCGAGAGGAGGGGGGTTAACAGCGCGGAGCGGGCGACGGAGGGGGAGGTCGATCGGGGCTCAACCGCCGGTGAAATCCCGCGGCGGTTCTCCACCGTGGGTCCAGTTCTGTGGCGGGGGAGCGGTGGCGAGGCATGGGCGGGGGTAGGGGATCACGAGGGTGGGGTCAATTTGACCGGCGGGGACCTAGGGTGGCCGGTCCAAGGCGCGATGGCGGGCGCTCGCGGCGGTGAGGTCGCCGGCGAGGCAGCCGAGCGCAATAGGAGGTGGGGATGGGTGCATTGCGATCGTGAGGAAGTGGCGGAGCTCAAACACTAGAGCAATTCAACTGAAATCTACTAGAGAGGCGAGAACGAAGCTCACCGGAGTGAAGGGGGAACATGGCGGCGCTAGCTCAATCGGGCTCGGGAAGGAGTGGAGGAGATGGCCGGGGCTGGTGTGGAGGAAACGGAGCTCGGGCGATCCCTTTTATATGCGCCTAGGAGGGGGAAGGAAGGGAGGGGACGGCGAGCGCCGACGAGCCCGCCATGATGGCGGTGATGGAGCAAACGGCGACGGGATGGCTCGGGCAGGCGAGGGGTGAGGGGACGGCTCGGGTACAGTGGCGGGGAGGTAGCTGAGGCTGGTGCAATCATTAATGGCGAAGCGACTGGGCGGGAGGTGGTCGACGGCGAACGCGCTGGTGATGGCATGGGCGGGACGATGGTCCTGACAGGCGGGCCCGGGCTGCCAGTGGGAGAGCGGCGTGAGAGGGAGAGGGGTGGAGCCGCTGACCGGTGGGGCCGGGTTGTCAGGCGCGGCGCGGGTGCGCGCAACTGGGCCGCTTGGGCCGTGGGAGGAGAGGGGGGTGGGGAAAGCGGGTGCGGCGCGGTTTGGGCCGGATACGGCCCAGTCGAGGGGGAAGGGTTTTCCTTTTTCTTTTTCAATTTTCTATTTCACTTTTCCATTTTCTATTTTTGTTTCTTTTTATTTCCTTTTCTTTTGAATCAACAATTTGCTAAATAATCTTAAGTGTTGAAAATAATCTATGTGAGGTGTTCCTAACAATCCAAGTGTATGCATATGATGAGATGACCTAAGGGTGGAGTTTAGGGGGAAAATAGAAATAAGGGGGTTTAGGAGATTAGGGTTCCAAACCTTGGGTTGAGATTTTGGGATGTTACAAACCTACCCCACTTAAAGGAATCTCGCCCTCGAGATTTAGACTGGATTTGAGAAAAGATAAGGGTATTCCCTCCTCAAGGTGTCCTCACTCTCCCAAGTAGCTTCCTCTTCTCCTTCTTTGCTCCACTGAACTTTACAGAGTTTCACTTCTGAGTTGCGAGTCTTCCGGACTGTCGAGTCAAGAATCTTTACTGGCTTCTCACGGTACTGAAGGTCTTTCTGAATCTATATTGCCTCTTCTTCGATGTGACTTTCTGGTGCTTGCAGGCATTTGCGGAGCTGGGACACGTGAAACACATTGTGGATGTCAGACATGGATTCTGTTAGTTCAAGACAATATGCTGAGGGTCCTACTCTGCCGATGATGGGATAGGGACCAACGAATCGCGGTGCTAGCTTTCCTTTCACTTGGAACCTTCTGACACCACACATCGGGGAGACCTTGAGGTAGACGAAGTCTCCTTCCTCAAATATGAGTTCTCTCTGCCTGTTGTCCGCATAACTCTTCTGCCGACTCTGAGCTTAAAGTAATCTCTTGCGGATCAGGGCAACTTTCTCCTCAGCCTCTTTGACAAAGGCAGGTCCTTCCAGTCCTTCCAGTGCATTTTCGTCCATACAATGCTTCGAATGGTGACATCTTGATGCTGGCCTGATGGCTGTTATTATATGAGAACTCTGCATAGGGCAAACTGGATTCCCAACTTCTATCGAATGTTAACACACATGCCCTTAATAGATCTTTGAGGACCTTGTTGACCCTTTCGGTCTACCCATCTGTCTGAGGGTGATAGGCGGTGCTGAAATCTAGCTTGGTGCCTATAGCTTTCTGAAGGCTTGTCCAGAATTTGGAGGTGAACTGGGTTCCTCTGTCTGACACTATCTTTCTTGGAATGCCATGGAGTCTTACTATCTCTTTAAGATAAATTCAGGCAAGGGTGGCTCCTCCAAAGGTAGTTTTCACTGGGATGAAATGGGCTACCTTGGTAAGACGATCTATTATTACCCAGATAGAGTATTCCCTTTTTGCGTCCGGGGTAGTCCGGTTACAAAATCCATGCCTATTTCTTCCCACTTCTATTCAGGCACTAGGAGGGGTTGCAATAGGCCTGCACGTTTTTGGTGCTCGGCCTTCGTTCGTTGGCGGGTGTCACACCGGGCCACATACTGTGCTATCTCTTTCTTCATCCCTCTCCACCAGTATCTGGTTTTGAGGTCTAGGTACATCTTGGTAGTCCCTGGGTGGATGGAGTAGGCTGAGTTGTGAGCTTCCTCGAGCAGGACTTCTCGTGCCTCCCCTTTTGGTACACAGACGATTCTTGAACCAAAGGGCTCCTTGTTCATCTGTCCTGAGGTCCGGAAGTTGTTCTTTGCGAGCTTTTTCCACAAGTCTTGTTGTCTCTAAGTCTAGGCGTTGAGCTTTGCATATGAGGTTCTCTAGCATTGGTTTGACTTCGAGACTGTCGTTGTTTCCCAAACATGCGTTCAGTTGAGCTGATTCCTTCTTCCAATCTTCTAAGAAGTTGGTTCCCTTTATTCCGAAAGGTTTTCGGCTGAGGGCGTCTGCTACCACGTTGGCCTTTCCGGGGTGATAATGAATCTCAAGGTCATAGTCTTTGATCAGTTCCAACCATCTTCGTTGACGGAGGTTGAGATCTGGCTGAGTGAAGATATACCTCAGACTCTTGTGATCGGTGAAGATGTGACATTTGTTCCCAATTAGGTAATGCCTTCATATCTTCAGGGCATGCACTATGGCTGCCAATTCCAAATCATGGGTGGGATAATTCTGCTCATGCGGCTTAAGTAGGCGTGATGCATAAGCAATGACTTTCTCGTTTTGCATCAGCACACACCCTAAGCCTTGCCTCGAGGCATCACAGAAGACGACGAAATCCTGATGTATATCCGGTAGTGTCAACACGTGTGCGGTCGTGAGCTTCTCCTTTATGATCTGGAAACTTCCTTCACATTTCGGGGTCCACACAAACTTATGGTCTTTCTTGAGGAGTTCGGTCATAGATCTTGCTATGCTGGAGAATCCCTTGATAAAGCGATGGTAATATCCTGCCATTCCCAGAAAGCTTTGAACCTCACTGACGTTGGATGGCTGCCTCCATTTTGATACTGCTTCTACCTTGGAAGGGTCTACTTCTATTCCTTCTGCAGTCAAGATATGCCCAAGGAAGGCTATCTTTTCCAACCAGAATTCACATTTACTAAGTTTAGCATAAAGTTGGTGTGCCCTGAGTTTTCCGAGGACGGTCCGGAGGTGACGCTTATGGTCTTCGCGGTTCTTGGAGTAGATGAGGATGTTGTCAATGAAGACTAAGACAAACTTATCCAGCTCTTCCATAAACACTTTGTTCATGAGGTTCATGAAAAATGCGGGTGCGTTTGTCAGTCCGAAAGGCATCACTGTGAATTCATATTGTCCGTACCTGGTGACAAATGCAGTCTTCTGGATATCTGCTTCCTTGATTCTCAATTGGTGATAACCAGACTTTAGGTCTATCTTGGAGAAGTATTTGTCCCCTTGAAGCTGATCGAAGAGGTTGTCGATCCGAGGAAGTGGATACTTGTTCTTGATTGTGACTTCATTTAACGATCGATAATCAATACACATCCTCATACTTCCATCTTTCTTAGAGACAAAAAGGACTAGTGCTCCCCAAGGGGATGAGCTAGGATGAATGTACCCTTTTTGTTGAAGATCTGCGATTTGGAGCTTCAATTCTGCTAACTCGGTAGGAGCTATGCGGTATGGTCTCTTTGCGATGGGTGTCGTTCCAAGAATCAGATCTATGTAGAATTCCACTTCTCTTTCCGGTGGCATTCCTGGCAACTCTTTTGGGAAGACATCCATGAATTCTTCCACCACTGATATGTTTTCTGTTGCTAGATTAAACATCATTGGATCATTGGCGGTGGCTGAGCCTGACAAGAGACTGACTTTCCTTGGTGGTCTGTGAGAAGGATTGTCTTGTTTGCGCAACTGATGATATCTTTGTGTTTGGTAAACCAATCCATTCCTAAGATCACATCAATTCCTTGGGATGGCAAGATGGTTAAGTCTGCCAAGAACACTACCCCACTTAAAAGGATTCTGACTTGGGAGCATTTGTGCTGGCATAGAAGGTCTAACCCTGGGGTTCGGGTGACCAAGGGAATCTCTAGAGGGGTAGAGGGAATGCCATGCTTTTCCACAAAACTAGTGGCTATAAAAGAATGGGATGCTCCTGAATTGAAAAGTACAGTAGCGGGAGTAAATTCAATAAGGAACTCACCGAGCACTACTCCCAGAGCTTGCTGAGCCTCCTGAGCATCGACGTGATTTACTCATGCCCTTCCTTAATATTGGGTCTTGTTCTGCTGGCTGATGGAGGAGGGTGCCTTGGGGGCGGATGCTGAGGTATTCTTGGGGCCATTCACCGAGTTGGAGTAAGCAGGTCCTAATGGCTTCAGCTGGGGACAGTTGTTCTTGAAGTGACTGGGATCTCCGCAGTGCCAACACGCATTCGCCGGTGGTTGGTTGCTTGCAACTGAGGGGGCATGAAAGGTGCTCTGACTCTACTGACTGAACCGTGATGGGGTGGGTCCAGTTGGTCTACTGAAGCTTGGTCCCTTGGGTGGAAATCCAAAGGATCGAGTTTTCTGGTGCCGATCTTGCTGTTGAGCTCGGAGGACTTGGAATTTCCTCTTGAGATGGCTTTTTTCTTCCTCCTTTGCCCTTTCCACTTGCATGGCTTTGTTGGAGAGGTGCGAGAAACTGAGGAAGTCTTGGCTGGCCAGGATGGTCTTGAGTTCTGGTCTGAGCCCCTTCAGGAAGCGGGCCATCTTCTTGACTTCAGTGCTGACGTCATCTGGCGCGTAGCGGACCAATTCCGTGAACTTGTGCACGTATTCACTGACAGATCTTCCATCTTGAGTCAGTTCCTGGAATTCATCTTCCTTGAGCTGAACGATCCCTTGGGGCACATGGTGCTCCCAGAAAGCTGTTTCAGACTCCGCCCAGGTAGCATCTCTGATGGTGACATTGAAGGTATCCCACCAGGCTAAGGCCATTCCGGAAAGTTGATGAGCAGCCAGTTGAACACGCTGGTTTTCTGGGCATCCGATGGCTTCTAGCTTTCTTTTAATATTGCACAGCCAATCATCAGCATCGAGGGGATTGCTAGATCCGGCAAACGTGGGAGGCTTGAGCCTCAGGAAATCCCCCATCCTGTCTTGCGGTCTTCCACCATTCGGACGTTGATTTTCCAGACTTCAAGTGAGGACCTCGATGAGTCGGGTTTGGTTGGCTAGAACTTGGGCTAAATCTAAGGGTAGTTCTGGAAGTGCGGGGAGGTGGGTCTCACTTTCCTCTCTACCGGCTTCTCTTTCAGCTCTCAGGGGAAACCCTGCTCCAACCCCGGAGGCGGTAGGCATGGTTTTATCCGAAGCCATCTGCTAGGGGGAGAGAGTCACTATTATGCACATGCCAATTGTTTTCAACCAAGTTATTTTATTCATTACACCAATATGTTACAAGCATACGGCTACTACAAGTCGTACTACACGCGAGCATTCTCTGAGGTACTACCGAACTCTTTTTCTAAAGTGTCCCCAAATTCCTTGAGAAGGTCATCAAGGCTAGCTAGGGACATATCCTCGACATCGGACAAAATTCTCTATCCTGGCGGGAGTTGGTGCCGGAGGGGCCTTCTTCCTCCGCTCAGCTTGGCCTCCTTGGTTCTTGGTCTTCTTTTGGATTTTCTTCGTGGGGGCGAGCTTCTTCAGCTTCTTATCATAATCCATCTTTAAGGTTCGGTAGGCTTCACGGGTGTTGGCCTCCTCGCCTTCTGCTATATCGAGACACTCTTGGAGGGATGCCTTCTCCTTCTTAAGTTCCTTGACCTGCTGCTCTAAGCTTTCCACCCGGGAGTTTAGGTGGGTGCAGTGGGAGAAAAGGTCATCGTAGTGGTTATCGAGAGTGTGGAGGTATCCGGCCATGTAAACAATGGTGGGGTCATCCTCGGTGGGGTCTCTTCCTGATAGGGCCTGAAGTCTTTTCCTCCAGGTGGGGGTATTTTTGTTGCTAGGTGGGAAGTAACGAAGGGGGGTTTCAAAGATCTCTCTGGTGTAGTTTTGGCATAGCTGTTTAAGGGCTTTTTGGGCAACACTTTGGCAAGTGTCTGGGAAGCGGTGCCCGATGAAGGTGACTTAGAAGGGAGGGTGGTTTGGGTAGCTTCAGCTTTCTCCCAGGTAGACCGCCATAGAGCACTTCTCTATTCCATTTTCACGGTATTCCTTCCAGACATATTCGGGCTTCTTGCGAATCCCCATGCGTAGTGCGCAACTCCGTAGAAGGTGAGGAAATCCTTCCTCCTCTGAGCAGTAGGATGTCCTAATAACCCAAGAGCCTTCCATCTGGTAGGAGAAAAGAAGGGTCTATTAATATCGGGGAAAGGAGAGAAGGTGTTTCTTAGGGGTAAGAGGTGTTTTCTTGTTAAGGCAACTTTTAAGGTCAGGGCTGCGGTCTACGGCCAGTCATATAGGCTCTGATACCACCTGAAGCGTCCCGCTCCTTTGGGACTCAAATGTGATACAATTACTAGTACTAGGAGGCTAGTAACCACATTCCTTACTTCCAATAGTACAAAGTCTAAGTAAATGTTATTACAATACCAGGGTACAAGCTCGAGAGTGAGCCGGAATTATAAAACGCAGTGGAAGATAAACTAGCCCAAGCCACAGGTAGAACTGGGTGAAGACACAACCCCCTCAATCAAGCATAGCAGAAAAGAAGTCTTCAGCTGCTGAAAAACATAAATAAATCTGGGTGAATACACTAGGTATTCCGCAAGCCCACTGAAAGTCGCCTAGAGGGGGGTGAATAGGGCGAATCTGAAATTTATAAACGTAAGCACAACTACAAGCCGGGTTAGCGTTAGAAATAGGAACGAGTCCGAGAGAGAGAGGGCGCAAAACAAATCGTGAGCAAATAAAGAGCGAGACACGATGATTTGTTTTACCGAGGTTTGGTTCTTGCAAACCTACTCCCCGTTGAGGTGGTCACAAAGACCGGGTCTCTTTCAACCCTTTCCCTCTCTCAAACGGTCACTTAGACAGAGTGAGCTTCTCTTCTCAATCAAACGGAACACGAAGTTCCCGCAAGGACCACCACACAATTGGTGTCTCTTGCCTCGGTTACAATTGAGTTTGATCACAAGAAGAATGAGAAAGAAAAGAAGCAATCCAAGCGCAAGAGCTCAAATGAACACAACAAATCTCTCTCTCTAATCACTAAAGCTTTGTGTGGAGTTGGGAGAGGATTTGATCTCTTTGGTGTGTCTTGTAATGAATGCTATAGCTCTTGTAGGTGTAGAAGTGTAGAAACATGGATGCCATTGAATGTGGGGTGGTTGGGGTATTTATAGCCCCAACTACCAAAAATGGTCGTTGCAAGTGTGCTGTCGCATGGCGCACCAGACAGTCCGGTGCGCCACCGGACACTGTCCGGTGTGCCAGCCACGTCAGCAGACCGTTGGGGTTCGACCGTTGGAGCTCTGACTTGTGGGGCCTCTGGGCTATCCGGTGCGCCAACTGCGCGTGCTCTGACTCTGGCGCGCACTGTAGCGCATTGAATGCGGTTGCAGATGACCGTTGCGCACGAAGTAGTCGTTGCTCCGCTGGCACACCGGACAGTCCGGTGAATTATAGCGGAGCGCCCTCTGATTTTCCCGAAGGTAGCGAGTTCAGCGTCGAGTGCCCTGGTGCACCAGACACTGTCCGGTGGTGCACCGGATAGTCCGGTGCGCCAGACCAGGGTGCCTTTTGGATCTCTTTAGCTCTCTTTGTTTGCACCCTTTCTTGGTCTTTTTATTGGCCTATTGTGAACCTTTGGCATCTGTAAAACTTATAGACTAGAGCAAACTAGTTAGTCCAATTGTTTGTGTTGGGCAATTCAACCACCAAAATCAATTAGGAAGAAGGTGTAAGCCTAATTCCCTTTCAATCTCCCCCTTTTTGGTGATTGATGCCAACACAAACCAAAGCAAATATAGAAGTGCATAATTGAACTAGTTTGCATAATTGTAAGTGCAAAGGTTACTTAGAATTGAGCCAATATAAATTCTCATAAGATATGCATGGATTGTTTTTTTTACTTTAACATTTTGGACCATGCTTGCACCACATGTTTTGTTTTTGCAAATTCTTTTGTAAATTCTTTTCAAAGTCATTTTGCAAATAGTCAAGGATAAATGAATAAGATTTTGAGAAGCATTTTGAAGATTTGAAATTTTCTCCCCCTGTTTTAAATGCTTTTCCTTTGACTAAAACAAAACTCCCCTTTGATGAAATCCTCCTCTTAGTGTTTAAAAGGGTTTAAGATACTGATTTTGAAAATACTACTTTCTTTCCCTTTTGAACATAATAAGATACCAATTTGAAAACATCATTTTTTTGTAAAATTAGGTGGTGGTGCGGTCATTTTGCTTTGGGCTAATACTTTCTCCCCCTTTGGCATGAATCACCAAAAACGGATACTTGAGTGAAATATAAGCCCTCTTAACTACTTTCTCCCATTTGGCAAACAAAATATGAGTGAAGATTATACCAAAGACGGAGAGTTGCTCGTAGCGACGGCGAAGGATGAGTAATTTGATGGAGTGGAGTGGAAGCCTTTGTCTTCGCCGAAGACTCCAAATCCCTTTCAATACACCTATGACTTGGTTTGAAATATACTTGAAAACACATTAGTCATAGCATATAAAAGAGAAATGATCAAAGGTATATTCATGAGCTATGTGTGCAAAATACCAAAAGAAATTTCTAGAATCAAGGATATTTAGCTCATGCCTAAGTTTGTTAAAGGTTTGTTCATCTAGTGGCTTGGTAAAGATATCGGCTAATTGTTCCTTAGTGTTAATATATGCAATCTCGATATCTCCCTTTTGTTGGTGATCCCTTAGAAAATGATACCGAATGGCTATGTGTTTAGTGCGTCTATGCTCAACGGGATTATCCGCCATGCGGATTGCACTCTCATTATCACATAGAAGAGGAACTTTGGTTAATTTGTAACCATAGTCCCTAAGGGTTTGTCTTATCCAAAGTAATTGCGTGCAACAATGACCTGCGGCAATATACTTGACTTCGGCGGTAGAAAGAGCTACGGAATTTTGCTTCTTTGAAGCCTATGACACTAGAGACCTTCCCAAGAACTGACAAGTCCCCGGTGTGCTCTTTCTATTAATTTTACACCCCGCCCAATCGGCATCCGAATAACCAGTTAAATCAAATGTGGATCCCCGAGGGTACCAAAGCCCAAACTTAGGAGTATAAACTAAATATCTCAAGATTCGTTTTACGGCCGTAAGGAGAGCTTCCTTAGGGTCGGCTTGGAATCTTGCACACATGCATACGGAAAGCATTATGTCCGGTCGAGATGCACATAAATAGAGTAAAGAGCCTATCATCGACCGATATACCTTTTAATCTACGGATTTACCTCCCGTGTCGAGGTCGAGATGCCCATTGGTTCCCATGGGTGTCTTGATGGGCTTGGTGTTGGAACTTGCTCTCGCTGATAGTGACTGTCTGCTTGGGCGTGGCTTGGTCGAGGGGGACAGTCTTGGTCCCGTCGTTGCTCTGCAGCTGTGCCTTGTCGTGCTGTTTATCGGTTGGGCTGGCGGGCGCGGGGACCTCGCGCTGGGCTGTGAGGCAGTGCACGTTTCTTTGACCGGACACGAAGCCCGCTCTATGTTGCGCGCAGTCTGCTGGTTACCGTAGACCGTAATAACGCCCAACGGACCTGGTATCTTCATGCATAGGTACAGTCCGTGAATGGCTGCTTCGAACTTATTGATGGAGCCCCGGCCCATGATGGCGTTGTACGGATATACCATATCCACAATATTAAAGGTCACTTGCTCACTTCGGGCATTGGGTGCTACATCGAAGGAGAGAGGCAGCTCTATTTTGCCGACAGGAAAGGTGCCCTTGCAGCCGAAGCCATACAACGGATTGTCCGAAGGCTTGAGCAGGCTGTGGCTTATGCCCATGCGATCGAAGGCGTGGAGGAAGATGATGTCCGCCTGACTGCCATTGTCGACTAGGACTTTGTGCAGGTCCCAGCCTGCCACGCTGCAATTGATAACCATGGCGTCGCTGTGGGGGGTGCTGCGCAGGTCGACGTCTCGTGCGTCGAAGGTTAGCGGTATGTGGGACCACTTTGTCTGCACGACTGGGCCAGTGATGGCGACGTGGTTGATGCTGCGGTAGTGGTCCCGCTTCTGCCGCTTTGTGTCGAAGTCAGTGCTGGACCCCCCCAGTTATCATGTGAATGACTCCGCGATACGGCTGATCGGCGAAGTCTTCCTGCTTTGGGGCGTGGGGGATGTTTTGATGTTGCTGGTGTGGTGGTGGGGGTGGGGGAGGTACGATTTGTACTTCTTGATGATGTTGGTAAGCATGGTGCGGTGGATGCGGGGCGGGGGCGTGGATATATGGTGGAGGGGTTGCTGATAAGTGTGCGCGATAACTCAGGGGTTGTCGGCTGGCTACGCCCGTGCCATCCTTTCTTTGGTGGCCTTCGCTTCTGGGCAGTCTTTGGTTTGGTGGGCGCAGTCTTCGCCATGGAAGAGGCAGTAGAATCGGCGCGGCGGCTGCGCACGCCCCCGACCCCTACCGCGAGTTCCATTTCCACGGCCCTGGGGGGATATTCCTGGCGACGAGGGGCCTCAGCAGTGGGGTGCTGGTTGGCAATGTCGTGCACTTGCTGTTGATTGCGGCCGTCTCGACCGGAGTCTTGCTGCGGAGTCCTCGTCCACGTGCGGCTGGACTATGGAGCATCTTTTGGCTTCCTTTGGGACTCAACCTTGCGCTGGTGGAGCTCTTCGGATTTGGCGTATTTTTCAAACAGCTGATATAATTCCTGGAGGTTCTTGGGCAGATCTCTGATGCAGTGGCTATAGAGGACGCCGGCGCGAAGGCCACTGATAGCGTAGTGAATAGCGATCTGGTCATCGACTGATGGCAGCTGTGACTTGAGTGTTAAAAATTTGCGGTAATACTCCCGCAAAGTCTCCTTTTCCAGCTGCTTGCAGAGCGAGAGTTCGGCCAAGGCGTCGGTGTCTGGGCAGTACCCTTGGAAGTTGAGCAGGAAATTGTCCCGGAGACTTCTCCAGGAATCAATGGACAGCGGAGGCAACCTGGTGAACCAGGTGAGAGCTGGGCCTTCGAGGGCGATGATGAAAGACTTGGCCATTGTGGCGTCGTCCCCTCCGGAAGATGCAACGGCGACCTGATAACTCATTATGTATTGCGCTGGGTCGGTGCTGCCGTTGTACTTGGGATAGGTCCTTGCCCGGAAGTTAGCGGGCCAAGGCATCACTTGCAGGTGTGGCGCTAGGGGACTTCGCTCGTCAAGGTAGTTGACCCCTTGGAATGGCGCGGAGTGCGGGAAGGTGTGGTCGCGCTGGGGGAAACGCGGGTCTTCCGGTTGTGCGCGTTGTTGCAGGGGCGGCCCATGCTGTAGGCCAAGGTGGCCTTCGCGCGTGTCTTCCGGTTGTGCACGCTGCTGTAGGGGTGGCCCGTGCTGCAGGCCAAGATGGCCTTCGCGCTGCATCAGCGTGATCTCCCGTTCGAGGTCCTGGGCCTTCTGCTCTTCGTCGCGTATCATTTGCCGCACCTTGGCTAGTGCGGACACGCGTTGGCGCTTGGCCTCCAGTATCTCTTTCTGCCTCTGGAGGTTGCGGTTCTTGAGGCGCAGGGCGCGCAGCTGTAGCTGTTCTTCCGCTGAGACACCGAGGACTTCGCCGTCCTCAGTGAGGTCCGCGCCCTCCAGTGGGGCGAAGCCTGGGGGTGGCTGCGATTGTCCTTCAGGGCCGCAGGTGCGGAGAGTGTCGTCTTCGCAGGTGCGGCGAGTGTCGTCTTCAGCGGCTTCTTGGTGGGTGGATTGGGTGAGGGCGAGGGCCTTGCCCTTTCTTGCGGCAAGTAGCGCTGCCTTCGCAGCCTCGTCAGCCCTCGAGTTAGCTTTCTTGGGTGCCATCGCGGGTGGTTTTTTCGTAGCACGAACGGTGGGCGCCAAATGCTAGAACTTGCTCTCTGCCGCAAGGGGATCCAACGGGGGGAATAATGACGTAAACAGGGTTCTCGCGCAAGATGGCAATAGCTCTGTTAACCTAGCCTCTCACGGGCACTGTGCGGGGGTATTTATAGGTATCTGAGTGCCCAGCGTCCTGTGTTAAGGACGCATGTGCCCTCAGACACCTAGGTTATCCCCAGAATATTCCCATAAAGCAGGGTTACAGACTATAATTACAGGGATGCCTTTACAAATTAGGCCTGTAACATGCAGCGGCCACGCAGGGCCCGTTACAATGGGCCGGATCACACGTGGGCCTCTATGCTGGACGAGGCCGCACGGTGGGATGACCTCGTCGCAGGTCTTCGTCTGATGTTGTATGGGGCGAAGGGTGCCTTCGCCCGTTGTCTTGTCTCTGTTGGACCGACGACCACGGCGAAGGCCTCGAGCGGAGGGTGACGTCTTCGCCTTCGCCCCAACACTTGGCATCCTTCATCCCAAACTTGTTTAGAATGTCTTGAATATACTTCGTTTGGCTAATGAAGGTGCCTTCTTGGAGTTGCTTCACTTGAAGTCCCAAGAAGTACTTCAACTCCCCCATCATAGACATCTCGAATTTCTGTGTCATGATCCTACTAAATTCTTCACATGTAGATTCGTTAGTAGACCCAAATATAATATCATCAACATAAATTTGGCATACAAACAAATCATTGTCAAGAGTTTTAGTGAATAGAGTAGGATCGGCTTTTCCGACTTTGAAGCCATTAGTGATAAGAAAATCTCTTAGGCATTCATACCATGCTCTTGGGGCTTGCTTGAGCCCATAAAGCGCCTTAGAGAGTTTATATACATAGTTAGGGTACTCACTATCTTCAAAGCCGGGAGGTTGCTCAACATAGACCTCCTCTTTGATTGGTCCGTTGAGGAAGGCACTTTTCACGTCCATTTGATAAAGCTTAAAGCCATGGTAAGTAGCATAGGCAAGTAATATGCGAATGGACTCAAGCCTAGCTACGGGTGCATAGGTTTCTCCGAAATCCAAACCTTCAACTTGTGAATATCCCTTGGCCACAAGTCGGGCTTTGTTCCTTGTCACCACGCCATGCTCATCTTGCTTGTTGCGGAAAACCCACTTGGTTCCTACAACATTTTGGTTAGGACGTGGAACTAAATGCCATATCTCATTCCTAGTGAAATTGTTGAGCTCCTCTTGCATCACCACTACCCAATCCGAATCTTGAAGTGCTTCCTCTACCCTGTGTGGCTCAATAGAGGAAACAAACGAGTAATGTTCACAAAAATGAGCAATTCGAGATCGAGTAGTTACCCCCTTTTGAATATCGCCGAGGATGGTGTTCACGGGGTGATCTCGTTGAATTGCTTGGTGGACTCTTGGGTGTGGCGGCCTTGGAACTTGTTCATCTTCCTCATCTTGATCATGGGTGTCTCCCCCTTGATCATTGTTCTCCTCTTGAGGTGGCTCAACTTCTTGATCTTCTCCTTCATCATTTTGAGACCTATCCTCATCTTGAGTTGGTGGAGATGTTTGCATGGAGGAAGATGGTTGATCTTGTGCATGTGGTGGCTCTTCGGATTCCTTAGGACACACATCCCCAATTGACATGTTCCTTAATGCGACGCACGGAGCCTCTCCATCACCTATCTCATCAAGATCAACTTGCTCTACTTGAGAGCCGTTAGTTTCATCAAACACAATGTCACAAGAAACTTCAACTTGTCCAGAGGACTTGTTAAAGACTCTATATGCCCTTGTGTTTGAATCATATCCTAGTAAAAAGCCTTCTACTGTCTTAGGAGCAAATTTGGATTTTCTACCTCTTTTAACAAGAATAAAGCATTTCCTACCAAAGACTCTAAAATATGAAACATTGGGCTTTTTACTGGTGAGGAGTTCGTAAGATGTCTTCTTGAGGATTCGGTGTAGATATAATCGGTTGATGGCGTAGCAGGCGGTGTTGACTGCCTCGGCCCAAAACTGATCCGAAGTCTTGTACTCATCAAGCATGGTTCTTGCCATGTCCAATAGGGTTCAATTCTTCCTCTCCACTACACCATTTTGTTGTGGCGTGTACAGAGAAGAGAACTCATGCTTGATGCCCTCCTCCTCAAGGAAGCCTTCAATTTGAGAGTTTTTGAACTCCGTCCCGTTGTCGCTTCTTATTTTCTTGATCCTCAAGCCGAACTCATTTTGAGCCCGTCTCAAGAATCCCTTTAAGGTCTCTTGGGTATGAGATTTTTACTGCAAAAAGAACACCCAAGTGAAGCGAGAATAATCATCCACAATAACTAGACAGTACTTACTCCCACCGATGCTTATGTAAGCTATCGGGCCGAATAGGTACATATGTAGGAGCTCGAGTGGCCTATCAGTCGTCATGATGTTCTTGTGTGGATGATGAACACCAACTTGCTTCCCTGCCTGACATGCGCTAGAAATTCTGTCTTTCTCAAAATGAACATTTGTTAGTCCCAAAATGTGTTCTCCATTTAGAAGCTTGTGAAGATTCTTCATTCCAACATGTGCCAGTCGGCGATGCTAGAGCCAGCCCATGTTAGTCTTAGCAATTAAGCAAGTGTCGAGTTCAGCTCTATCAAAATCTACCAAGTATAGCTGACCCTCTAACACTCCCTTAAATGCTACTGAATCATCACTTCTTCTAAAGACAGTAACACCTATATCTGTAAAAAGACAGTTGTAGCCCATTTTACATAATTGCGAAACTAAAAACAAGTTGTAATCTAAAGAGTCTACAAGAAAAACATTGGAAATGGAGTGGTCAGGAGATATAGCAATTTTACCCAATCCTTTGACCAAACCTTGGTTTCCATCCCCGAATGTGATAGCTCGTTGGGGATCTTGGTTTTTCTCGTAGGAGGAGAACATTTTCTTCTCCCCTGTCATATGGTTTGTGCACCCGCTATCGATGATCCAACTTGAGCCCCCGGATGCATAAACCTACAAAACAAGTTTAGTTCTTGATTTTAGGTACCCAAATGGTTTTGGGTCCTTTGACATTAGATACAAGAACTTTGGGTACCCAAACACAAGTCTTTGACCCCTTGTGCTTGCCCCCAACATACTTGGCAACTACCTTGCTGGATTTGTTAGTTAAAACATAAGATGCATCAAAAGTTTTAAATGAGATGTCATGATCATTTGATGCAGTAGGAGTTTTCCACTTTTCCTCTTAGGCAATTTTGCACGGGTTGATTGCCTAGAACTAGATGTCTCACCCTTATACATAAAAGCATGATTAGAGCCAGAGTGAGACTTCCTAGAATGAATTCTCCTAATTTTATTATCGGGATAACCGGCAGGGTACAAAATGTAACCCTCGTTATCCTGAGGCATGGGAGCCTTGCCCTTAACAAAGTTAGACAATCTTTTAGGAGGGGCATTAAGTTTGACATTGTCTCCCTTTTGGAAGTCAATGCCATCCTTGATGCCAGGGCATCTCCCACTATAGAGCATGCTTCTAGCAAATTTAAACTTTTCATTTTCTAAGTCATGCTCGGCAATTTTAGCATCTAATTTTGCTATATGATCATTTTGTTGTTTAATTAAAGCCATATGATCATGAATAGCATCAATGTTAATATCTCTACATCTAGTGCAAATAGTGACATGCTCACTGGTAGATGTAGAGGGTTTGCAAGAATTAAGTTCAACAATCTTAGCACGTAAAATATCATTGTTATCTCTAAGATTGGAAATGGAAGCATTGCAAACATCTATTTCTTTAGTCTTAGCAATTAATTTTTCATTATCATCTCTAAGGCTAGCAAGAGAAACATATAATTCTTCAATCTTACCAAGTAATTCAACATTATTATCTCTAAGATTGGGAATTGAAACATCTCAAAGATTGGGAATTGAAACATCTCAAAGATTGGGAATTGAAATATCATGGCATGTGCTTAGCTCACTAGATAATTTTTTACATTTTTCTACTTCTAGAGCATAAGCATTCTTAACCTTAACATGCTTCTTATTTTCCTTAATTAGGAAGTCCTCTTGAGAGTCCAAGAGATCATCCTTCTCATGAATAACACTAATTAATTCATTTAGTTTTTCCTTTTGTTGCATGTTTAGGTTGGCAAAAATGGTACGCAAATTATCCTCCTCGTCACTAGCATTATCTTCATCACTAGAGGATGCATATTTAGTGGAGATTTTGATTTCACCTTTTTCTTTTTGCCGTCCTTTGCCATGAGGCACTTGTGGCCGACGTTGGGGAAGAGGAGCCCTTTGGTGACGGCGTCCTCGTCGGATGAGGAGTCGGAGGAGCTCTCGTTGGAGTCCCACTCGCGGCACACATGGGCATCGCCGCCCTTCTTCTTGTAATACCTCATCTTTTCTCTCCTATTGCCCTTCTTGTCGTTGCCCCTGTCACTATCACTAGATAAAGGACATTTAGCAATGAAATGACCGGGCTTACCACACTTGTAGCACACCTTCTTGGAACGAGGCTTGTAATCTTTCCCCTTCCTTTGTTTGAGGATTTGGCGGAAGCTCTTGATGATGAGCGCCATCTCCTCATTGTCGAGCTTAGAGGCGTCGATGGGTTGTCTACTTGATGTAGACTCCTCTTTCTTCTCCTCCGTCGCCTTGAATGCGACCGGTTGTGCTTCGGACGTGGAGGGGCCATCTAGCTCGACGATTTTCTTTGAGCCTTTGATCATCAACTCAAAGCTCACAAAATTCCCTATTACTTCCTCGGGAGTCATTAGTGTATATCTAGGATTACCACGAATTAATTGAACTTGAGTAGGGTTAAGGAAAACAAGTGATCTAAGAATAACCTTAACCATTTCGTGGTCATCCCATTTTTTGCTCCCGAGGTTGCGCACTTGGTTCACCAAGGTTTTGAGCCGGTTGTACATGTCTTGTGGCTCCTCCCCTTGGCGAAGCCGGAAGCGATCGAGCTCCTCCTCGATCGTCTCCCGCTTGGTGATTTTGGTCACCTCGTCTCCTTCGTGCGCGGTCTTTAGCACGTCCCAAATTTCTTTTGCACTCTTCAACCCTTGCACCTTATTATACTCCTCTCGACTTAGAGAGGCGAGGAGTATAGTTGTGGCTTGGGAGTTGAAGTGTTGGATTTGTTCGACCTCCTCCGAGTCGTAATCCTTGTCTCCCTTCTTTGGTACCTGCACTCCATACTCAACAATATCCCATATGCTTTTGTGGAGTGAGGTTAGGTGATGCCTCATTTTATCACTCCACATAGAATAATCTTCACCGTCAAACATAGGTGGTTTGCCTAATGGAACGGAGAGTAATGGAGTGCGTCTAGAAATGCGAGGATAGCGAAGGGGCATCTTACTATACTTCTTGCGCTCATGGCGCTTTGAAGTAGTGGAGGCTGATTCCGAGCCGGAGGTGGAGGGTGACGAAGAGTCGGACTCGTAGTAGACCACTTTCCTCATCTTCTTCTTCTTGTCACCCATCCTATAGGACTTGATGGAGGAAGAGGATTCCTCCTTGTGCTTGTGGTCGGACTCCCTTGAGTGTGTTCTTCCCGAGCTTGCGGACTTGTCGCCGGTCCCGAGATCCCTCTTGGCGGATGTTCCCGACATCACTTCGAGCGGTTAGGCTCTAATGAAGCACCGGGCTCTAATACCAATTGAAAGTCGCCTAGAGGGGGGGTGAATAGGGCGAATCTGAAATTTATAAACTTAAGCACAACTACAAGCCGGGTTAGCGTTAGAAATAGAAATGAGTCCGAGAGAGAGGGCGCAAAACAAATCGTGAGCAAATAAAGAGCGAGACACGATGATTTGTTTTACCGAGGTTCGGTTCTTGCAAACCTACTCCCCGTTGAGGTGGTCACCAAGACCGGGTCTCTTTCAACCCTTTCCCTCTCTCAAACGGTCACTTAGACCGAGTGAGCTTCTCTTCTCAATCAAACGGAACACGAAGTTCCCGCAAGGACCACCACACAATTGGTGTCTCTTGCCTTGGTTACAATTGAGTTTGATCACAAGAAGAATGAGAAAGAAAAGACGCAATCCAAGCGCAAGAGCTCAAATGAACACAAAAAATCTCTCTCTCTAATCACTAAAGCTTTGTGTGGAGTTGGGAGAGGATTTGATCTCTTTGGTGTGTCTTGTAATGAATGCTATAGCTCTTGTAAGGTGTAGAAGTGTAGAAACTTGGATGCCATTGAATATGGGGTGGTTGGGGTATTTATAGCCCCAACTACCAAAAATGGCCGTTGTAAGTGTTCTGTCGCATGGCGCACCGGACAGTCCGGTGCGCCACCGAACACTGTCCGGTGCGCCAGCCATGTCAGCAGACCGTTGGGGTTCGACCGTTGGAGCTCTGACTTGTGGGGCCTCTGGGCTGTCCGGTGGTGCACCGGATAGGTCCTGTAGACTGTCCGGTGCGCCAACTGCGCGTGCTCTGACTCTAGCGCGCACTGTAGCGCATTGAATGCGGTTGCAGACGACCGTTGCGCGCGAAGTAGCCGTTGCTCCGCTGGCACACCGGACAGTCCGGTGTGCACCGGACACTGTCTGGTGACTCACCGGACAGTCCGGTGAATTATAGCGGAGCGCCCTCTGATTTTCCCGAAGGTAGCGAGTTCAGCGTCGAGTGCCCTGGTGCACCAGACAGTCCGGTGTGCCAGACCAGGGTGCCTTTTGGATCTCTTTAGCTCTCTTTGTTTGCACCCTTTCTTGGTCTTTTTATTGGCCTATTGTGAACCTTTGGCACCTGTAAAACTTATAGACTAGAGCAAACTAGTTAGTCCAATGGTTTGTGTTGGGCAATTCAACCACCAAAATCAATTAGGAAGAAGGTGTAAGCCTAATTCCCTTTCACCCACCCAGCTCCCGTAAAGATAAAGAGACCTATATCATACATGCTTCATATGGTGGAGTTGAAGTCACTCTTCTTTTTCTTTGAGAAAGGCAGTACTTGTTTTTAGGGTTTTCTCGAAGAAATAGAAATAACACTTGCTTGACCACCACTGAGCTTCCCGCTCCCGTGGCACTATTTTCTTTTCCAGAGACACACTCACACACGTATTTCCCTGTTCCCGGTTGTTGTAGAAACACTAATTGTCATACCACACCAGACTCGTCCATACTAGTGGACACAAACTATTCGAATAGGTTTAAACTCTGCGCAGAGGGGTACACTTTACCCACTAGTCCGGCTCTGCGATCTCATGGCCAATGAGATCCGAATCCGAATCTCTTTCCTTCCTCGCACGTCCTAACCTTAATGGTTATACCGGAAGGAGTCAGGCCACCGCCATGTCCAAACCGAACAAAACATTCCCCCTTCTTATCCTCCCGGTGCTCCCCAGCCTTCATAACCCTTGGGGTTGGACCGTACGAGTTCAGATCGAGTGACTGCCCACACAGCCTCGAGTGGTTGCACTTTTCATGAGTACAGGTAGTGAAGGATGACAAACCGGACCTTATATGAGAGGACAATCCTTCTGCTCACGCCTAAACCAGCTGAGCCATCACCTTAGGCCCTCCCCTAAACCAGGGAGTCCCTGATCATCCCACTCACCAGGTGATGAGGGTGAATACCCTTCATCGCACATTTTTGAAAACATCGTTGGTTACAACCTTTTCCCATCCCATATCTTGTGATCAAAAGGTATTAGTTAATGCGGGCTCTCTCATGCTCACCATGCAAATAGATTCCATCCCATAGTCCTGACTTAGGTAGTGGTAGAGAGAATAGGTAAATTATGCATCAAGGGAAGGATGGACTTGCCTTCGTCGAAGCTTTCCTGGCACAAAAGATTTATCTCGGAGGGGTCGGGTTCCTGTCCTTCTTCTGGAGCTATAAATTCTGGAGGATCGGATCCCTCTTCCGCTAACAAACACAGATAAGAACAATACATCAATCATGGTGACTTTAGTGGGGTGTGCCATTTCTTATATCTTATTATTTTTGTGCCCTATAATTTATTCAAACTGTTGGGGACTTGCTCTCAAATGCTATGATTTGAGAACAAGGCAACACAAAGAAAGGTTAATGGTTAATGCTCTTCGTCCTTCGAAGTGTTATTTCCTTTAGGATATAACGATCTTCGGACGAAGGTCATGAAGGACATACCTTCATCATCACAGTATACATTAATGAAAGGAGAAATGTATGAAACATAAGAAATAACATGAACAATTATATATTATTGTAAACTCATTTCTATTCTATTATCATGGAAAAATAGAAATGATATCAAATTACAAATGTACCTTCAGCTTGAAAGAAGGTAAAAGTACAAGCGTGACGCAAAAGCAGAATGACAAGTCAGCGTGAGTACTGTTCATCTATTAATAGGCACGGGACGTAGCCCATGTAAAATTACATTCATGCCCTTTACATTTGCTAATAACTCTATAGTAATCCATCGAGGTCTAAATAGCCTTTTTCCTTTTAAGTCGGTTCCCCTTTCCGCTATCATGTCGAAGGTCCCCTGTGTACAACTTTGGCTCTGCGCCAACCTTCGTATTCTTCGTACTTCTTCACATTGTGGTTCTGATCCGAGTCCGAAGGTACCTGTTTATGTATTATACTCCAGAAACATTGTTAAATCATGTTTTTGAGGACCTTCGGAAGACGAAGGCCCCCAACATAAACTATTTTTGGTGCATAAAATATCAACATATAAATATATATATGAAAATGGGAAAAAGAAATGGGAAAAGAAAAAGAAAGGGGAATTCCTGCTCGCTGGGCAGGGGGGTGATTTTGGCCCACCCGAACGCAAGCGTGCGCGGGCGCGGCAGGCGGCCCACTCGGCCCATCAGCGGGGGAGACGACGGGGAACAGCGCCGTGGCGCGGGCCCACACGTCAGCGAGAGGAGGGGGGTTAACAGCGTGGAGCGGGCGATGAAGGGGGGAGGTCGACCGGGGCTCGACCGCCGGTGAAATCCTGCGGCGGTTCTCCGCCGTGGGTCCGGTTCTGTGGCGGGGGAGCGATGGCGAGGCACGGGCGGGGATAGGGGATCACGGGGGTGGGGTCAATTTGACCGGCGGGGACCTAGGGTGGCCGGTCCACAACGCGGTGGTGGGCGCTCGCGGCGGTGAGGTCGCCGGCGAGGCAGCCGAGCGCAATAGGAGGTGGGGATGGGTGCATTGCGATCGTGAGGAAGTGGCAGAGCTCAAACACTAGAGCAATTTGACTGAAAGCTACCAGAGAGGCGAGAACGAAGCTCACCGGAGTGAAGGGGGAACGCTGCGGTGCTAGCTCAATCGGGCTCGGGAAGGGATGGCCGGGGCTGGTGTGGAGGAAACGGAGCTCGGGCGGTCCCTTTTATAGGCACCCGGGAGGGGGAAGGAAGGGAGGGGACGACGAGCGCCGACGAGCCCGCCATGATGGCGGTGATGGATCAAACGACGACGGGATGGCTCGGGCAGGCGAGGGGTGAGGGGACGGCTCGGGTACAGTGGCGGGGAGGTAGCTGAGGCTGGTGCGAGCGTTAATGGCGAAGCGACGGAGCGAGAGGTGGTCGGCGGCGAACGCGTCGGTGATGGCATTGGCGGGACGATGGTCCTGACGGGCGGGCTCGTGCTGCCAGTGGGAGAGCGGCGCGAGAGGGAGAGGGGTGGAGCCGCTGACTGGTGGGGCCGGGCTGTCAGGCGTAGCGCGGGTGCGCGCAACATGGCCGCTTGGGCCATGGGAGGAGAGGGGGGGAAGCGGGCGCGGCGCGGTTTGGGCCGGATACGGCCCAGCCGAGGGGGGAAGGGTTTTCCTTTTTCTTTTTCAGTTTTCTATTTCACTTTTCCATTTTCTATTTTTGTTTCTTTTTATTTCCTTTTCTTTTGAATCAACAATTTGCTAAATAATCTTAAGTGTTGAAAATAATCTATGTGAGGTGTTCCTAACAATCCAAGTGTATGCATATGATGAGATGACCTAAGGGTGGAGTTTAGGGGGAAAATAGAAATAAGGGGGGTTTAGGAGATTAGGGTTCCAAACCTTGGGTTGAGATTTTGGGATGTTACAGGGAGTTAGTAGAGGGTCATTTTGATGTAATATATGTGCTTGTTACTCTCTGTACTAGCTCCACTTTTGTATGATGCTTTTGGCTCACAAACTATATTATATACTCTCGATGCTTATGTTGACTGTGTGTGTATTTTGTTTTCACCTTATATGTTATCACCAGTCTTCTAGTTCTTGTTCATCGATTTGATTTCACTTTTATATGAACAAGAAACTCATGATGTGTATGCGCTCATTCTTATTATTATGTTACACACTCTTTCTATCAAAGATTACTGAGTACAACTAACCATCTTCTCCATTGACAGAAATTTCAAAACAAACTACTCTCACAAATCTTGTAGGGTTGTCATCAATCACCAAAAAGGGGAAGATTGAAAGCATCTAGGCCCCTGGTTGGTTTTAGTGATGAATGACAATGTAATGTTATATGCGACTAACGTGTGTTTTGCAGAGACAAATGGTAAGTTAGGTCGCATTACAGGTAGAAGTACTACAACGGTGGAAACAATCCCAGAGATAAGAACTCGAAGCGACGGCTAAAGCGACGAAACACAGAGTGAAGGTCTACGTAGTCTGAGTGTCAAGGAGTTGCGGACACTCGGAATAGTTAGGTCTTTTATTTTGTTTTAGCCGTACTATAAAGAGGGGTTGTCGATGAGTAGTTTGACCAAGAGAGTTCTAGGGTAGTGTTGGTGCATATTCACACTCACATATAGTGCTAGGTGACACTCTAGAACATACTCACAAGTTAGAACGAAAATCGATTTGAAAAACAGCGAAAAATAGAAAATAGGGTTTCTGGCCTTGGGGCACTGGACTGTTCGGTGTGCACCGGACTGTCCGGTGCGCCCTCTACCAGGTGGGGCCAGGCTGGCCCAGGGGAAGGGTTTCCCCACTCAAAAACCCGAGAGCGCAAGGTTCCCGAGTGGATTTTTAGTGGCGCACCGGACAGTGCACCGGACTGTCCAGTGTTCACCGGACAGTGACTGTTCACTGTCCGGTGTGCCATCAGCCCAACGACTAGCTGTCAGAACTAGCCGTTGGAGTCGACCGTTGGCGCACCGGTGGCGCACCGGACTGTCCGGTGCGCCCATGCGCAGAACATTGCCTGTAACGGCTAGTTGGTGGGTGAGGACTATTTATACCCCCTCCACCCACCATATTCAATGTCTTGCTGCCCACATTAATTCCTGCACATTGAAAGAGCATTGCAAGCGCCAAAAGCCTAGTGAGGAAATTAGAGAATCTTAATCCCGCATTTGGACCTCATTAGCGCTAGCGAGAGCCACCTAGAGCACACACCACTTGCATTAGGCTTCTGTTGGTCAAGCGAAAGTCTATGGCTTGTTACTCTTGGTGATTGGCATCACCTAGACGGCTTGGTGGCGTTGGGAGCTCGGTGATCACCGTGGAGATCTTGTTGGTGACCCGACTCAAGTTTGTAAGCGGTCGTGAGGGATCTACCGTGGCGGAGTGGCAAAGGATTATCTCGTAGTGAGCACTTGGTTCTTGTGAGGACCAAGGGGGAGCGATACCCTTGCGCGGGTGCTCCAACGAGGACTAGTGGAGAGTGCCGACTCTTTGATACCTCAGGAAAAATTGGAAGAGTCTTCTAAACCTTGCTTTACATTCTGCACTTAATTCAAGCATTTTACATTGTGTATTTGTTTAGCAAGTATTTGAAGTATTGTCTTAGCATTGTTGTATTTCTAGTATTATTCTCTTAGTGCTAGTTGTTTGGGTGAAGTTGGGCTCTTGCTTAGGGTTTAATTAGTGTTGATTTTGGAAAAGCCCAATTCACCCCCCCTCTTGGGCATCGTGATCCTTTCACCTACAAAGGAGTTAGAGACCAAATGCAAGTGTTAGAGACATTGAAATAGGCCTATGCAAAATGTCTAAGGGTGCAAACCTCACAAATTTACAATTTTACTCAAAGTTGCATTTCTAGGTCCCTGTTTCAGCTCTTTTGGACTTGAGAACCTTCAAATTGCATAATAGGAGAGACCAAATAAGAGAAAGTTTGTGAGCTCAAGTTTCTAAAATAAGTCACATGAAGTCAAACTTATAAAAAAGATAGATCAAAATATGAAGTGATTGCTAAAGTCAGGCATCAATAAAAACTGGATGCGCTCCATATAAATTATGTTACTTCGTAGCAATTACTAACGTTTAAAACCAACAAATAACCTTTCACTTTACTCTTAGTGTGACGAATCATTATTGCTCCACCCAATTCAGCAACCTGAAACACCATGTAGTCCATTGCGCCAATGTGGTCTCAGAAACAACCTAATGCTTGCAAGAGCCAAGAACGCCGTGTCGTGCTTGGGCTGTAGCCTCGACCCGTAGTGCTGACCCGGCCCGACACGATTATATTTTTTATTTTAAAAAACGTATATACATATATACAATTTATATTCAATATTAAAAACATCTCGGCATGATGTTCTGCTGATTAGACAACTGCATCCAGTGTCTCCCGTCCTTCTTACATCATGGCATGGGTTCGAACCACACCTTCTACACCGTTTTTTAACATTTTACGTTGATTTAATCAAATGAGCCGACGGGCTAACTGGCTGGTCCGGTACAGTCAGCAGGCCAACATGACGTGCTTGGGCCATAGTTATGGCCCGCGTGCGTCTGGCCTGCCGTTTGGCCATCTATAGACGTGCAGCGGATTAATTTGAAATAACTGTGAGGGCTATTTGTAAAAAGATGAGGCGGGACGACCGTTGAAACTGATGCTTTAAGTATAGTATAGAAATATAAGAAACATGTGTTTTTGTTGGTTATGTGGGTGTAAATAAATGTTTAGAGCTAATAAATATGGTTTAAACTCTCAAATATGCATACTTTTAGGATATTTTATTATTCAAACGTCATATGTTGTTATGGACCTGTTAGACCCGTCGAGCCGACCCGACACAATTATTAACCTAGCGAACCATGTCTGGACCTTGCTTGGGGTCCGTGAGCCGGCACAGCACGACCCGCTAGCTAATCCGGACCGACCAGTACGATCCCAATCCAAGTACGATCCCAATCCATGTTCAGACCGGGTCAGCACAGCCAATCCATTTAGACCTTATTCGTTTGTGCCGGATTGGTGGGTCAGAATAATTCTTAACCTGATTGCTTCTCTAATTTATATAAACTTTTATTAGCTGAAACGATTCTGTGTATAATCCGATAGAAACGAAAGGCCTTAGACATCTATATGAATGCTCGACCACACTAAGGGTCTGTTTGTTTCAGCTTATAGATTATATAATCTGGATTATAATCTAAATTATATAATCCAGATTATAATCTAAATATATTATAATCTACATATAGATGTTTGGTAGTTTAGATTATACAAATGTAGATTATTCATAAAGACAACAATACCCTTGTTTGTTTATTTGAGGTGATAAAAAGGGATGGTATATATTGTAATTTCTATTTACATAACCATGGGTAGTGGGTCTTTTGCCAAAATAATCTCAAATAAGTTACTCTTGAGGAGATTATGAGATTATCATAATCTTGGCTTTAGATTATATAATCTGGATCCATAATCTAGGTGTTTGTTTACCTACTGAATTATTTGCGCTGAATTATATAATCTGGAGAAATTATAATCTGAAACAACAGAGCCTAAAGAGCACGCAAATTGTGGTCGCGCGTTGCTGAACAAACCTGTGCTGGACGCGCGTGATTATAAATGCCAGACAGATAGCCCGCGCATCCGATCCACGCGCAAAAAAGACACGGTCCGGCCTCGCGCGCAGCAGAGGGAACATCTCAGGCTGTCCGCACCCGCGACTGTAAACCGAAGACCTCAAATATTTACAGCTCGCAGAACGCCGCAGCGGTGAACTGTAAAGGGCACTACAAGTTTACGGGCTCCAACGAAAACCTCATATCCAGCGTTCTTGGTGCTCCAACTCTATATTCTCTCTCCACTTCTGATTGGCTGGCAGCGGTACTGTGTGTGCGGACAACACCGAGAATTGGCTGGCAACGGTACTGTGTGACTGGGTGGTAAATAATATTATATATGATAATTGATATATAGTTGGGATATAGAGTAAACATGAGTGCGGAGGATTGTGGTATAGAGTAAAGAATTTTGCTGAACAGGACAGAATATTCTTTTTAGGGTAGAAATTTAGAATAGTATGAGTGCCGATAGTCTCAGTATCTCACCGTCCAAACACCAGGCCCGCCGTGACCGTCGCACTGCACTTATCTCGTCAGCTCTGACGCATGCTGTGACCGGACGCTGCCATATAGCAGGACAAGCGGGCAATAGAGTAGGAGAATAATTGTATTTTACTACTTTCTTATAAAAGATCATTTCCCACCTAGTTCATCTCCAACAATCCCTATACATTATAACTCAATTAATTAACACATTATAACTCAATTAATTAACATGTATTTATCATATTTTAAAATTTTAACAATTATATAATATTTGTAGTACAATAATACATATTATTATCATCATGTAATGGGACTTATAGAGTTAAAATGTAACAATAATTGTATGGGAGCGGTTGGAGATAAAATCCCCTAAAGCTTCTCCCTATGTTCATTTGAGGGAACTCTACGATGAGGTGTTGGAGACAGCTTCTGATCGACTACGATCCAGATGTCACTCTATTTGGGTGGTACTCTTAAGTCCTTTTTGGCATGGTCCTAACTATAAAACTTTATATTGAAGTTGAGTGAAGGGCGCTAAACATTTCAACACCACTTTTTTTTGGAGCAGCCTAACTCGAGAGAGTTGGTATATCTCTAGGTCATTTTCTGTCTGAAGTTTAGAGCACCTTTTTCGAGCTTCAAACCACTCCAAAATAGTAGACGTGGAGTTTGATGACATTTACCCACGAATATAGAAAAAAAATTATTTCCATTTATCTGGTAACCCACTTTTTCTGATCGACTTCTTTCGTTTCTTCCTCCTCGTAGCCGCTAGAAGCTCCGACCGCGCGTCGCTGCCCTCCCGCGTCTGCGCCGCCCGTGGCCCGCGCCCCACCTTGCTACACATGTTGATGCTGCAGACACCGTGATTCTAATAAAGCCTCCTCTATCCTAAATATAGAGGATCAAACGGTACTCTGCACTCTTCAGCAACGTTCTCTAAACAGTCGTCTAAATTTAGAGGACATTGTTTGATTCTCTATATATATATAGTTTCTCTAAACGGTCCTCTATCCATTTAAATACTTTAAATAACCGATTTAGCAAAACTAAAATATTTATAATACATTTGAGAGTGACAAATACGTATGTACAAAAAATAAAAACAAAATATATCTTTAATATAGGTATTTGTGTATAGAGGACGTGATTTAGAGAATATTGTTGGAGAGAAAAGGGATATAGATGATGGAATTTTTTAGAGAAAATTGTAAATAACGGATATAAAGGATGTTGCTGGAGACAGACTAAGAGTCTGTATCTGGGTTGTTGAACGACTATGAAAAAGAATAATAAAAAAACACCTACCCAAACCTGAGTTGCCTTCATTCAACACGGCGGCGGCGCGCTCAAGTCTTGGTGATCGATTGCTGGTGGCCAGGGGCTATTGGTGTAACACCTAAAATTACATTTTGGTGATTTAGAGAATTCTACAGAAGACTTGAGATAAAATGTTTTCTAACAATAATTTCCTTCATAAAGTATATTTCCCTAAGATAGATAAACAGTAAGGTCTCGTTTGTTTCGTTGGAATTGAATTCAGTTTTAATAATTAAAATTTGGGAAATTTGGATCCATACCATTAAAAGATCACCACTTTGGATCCATACCATTACTATCTCACTTACATGTGGGTCCACATGAGTCAATGACATGTGGGGTCCATGGTATATATCTAAAGTTTGGATCTTTTAATGGTATAGATCCAATTGTTCCTTAAAATTTAGACAAAACTAATTAAGTTCATATATTTATATATGTAATATATTTGTATATTATCTTAAATCATATGAGAGAGATAGTTATATACTATATTCATGTTATAACGAAGAAAGTAGAAAAGTGTGCTATAAGTTGTACATCAGAAAAATAGTATGTAAATATATAGAATCAATTTCCATCTCTCACTCCATTAATTTGAGATAGACTTATATGATAACTTTGTAAAGTGGTGGAATGTCACTGTGGGGGATAGATATCCCCCGGGTCCACTAAAAGAGTAAAAGACCTCACGAAAGGCCCAAGGGCCCAATAAATCGTAAGGTCATTCTTTCGTGGGCCTGAGGAGAGACAACCAGCAAAGCAGATCGACATGAGGCCGGATTGGTGCAAACCCGGACGACCCGCAACGTCGAGCGAGTGACCGCAACAGAAATCCGACTTTCCCGCGCTGGAGCCCCCATGCAACGGAGCCATGCGAGGATAAGTCGGCAGAACTACATGGAGATGAACTCAAGCAGTTCACTATCTTTTAGCTACTCGTTGTTATCATATCCACATGTATTGCCCCACGGTCGAGTATATAAGGCCTAGGGGGCACTCCTTCAGAACGATCGACACTATTACTTAGCCGCCTACATCAACTCTCTGCATTCTTAATCCAGAGAGCTCTTTTGTAACCTTATCCACCAAGCATACTCACCAGGATGTAGGGTGTTACACATCTCTAAGCGGCCCGAACCTGTAAACCCTGTCCACTGTCCCTCGTGCAATCGGCACGAACCATTTTGCTACAATTGTCGACACCGTCCTACTCCTAAAAACACCTCGAGGGGCAACCCCAGGTGTGCGGTCGGACCCAAAAACACCGACAGCTGGCGCGCCAGGTAGGGGGTGTGTCGACGATCCAAGCTAGCTCAATGGCCGTCACCTTCTACAGCAAGATCACCCTGCGTCCCGGATCCGTATTCTGCTTCGGAACAATCTCATCCGTAGCGGATGAAGAGGGAACTTTATACCGCATTGCGGATCCGCCGGACAAGAAGTCTCCTCCAACGAACTCCGAAAATGCCGGATAAGCGCAACCTC
This sequence comes from Zea mays, assembly GCF_902167145.1. Classification (NCBI taxonomy): domain Eukaryota; kingdom Viridiplantae; phylum Streptophyta; class Magnoliopsida; order Poales; family Poaceae; genus Zea; species Zea mays. Next base: position 117,384,665 of record NC_050101.1, on the reverse strand, counting down.
CAGCTCTCCGGAAAAAGATCGTCTCCGGAAAATCGGGGGCCGAGGGCTCGCTGACCCGGAGAACTCCACTGTCTACTCCTCCGACGAAAGAATGGACACAGATCGCGAGGAAGAAGGAGACCAAGGGGAGGCAAGTTATTCTTTCCGTTCCTCCGCCCTCAAAGGAGAACGGAAAGAAGGTCGCCACGACAGTAGCACCATTCTACCCCGACGTCCTCTTCATCGGGAGAGTGGAGTCGCCTACCGTCTCCGACGACGAGCCGACTGCACCCGGAGAAGAACCACCTCAACGAGAATCCCGCCGACGGAGGAACCGGCGCAGGAACATTCGACGACATCACGCGGCCGGAGAACGGGACCCGGAGCAGCCTGTCTCGCGAGACGAGGTCTCGGAGATAGGAGAAACTCCGGAAGAACGCGTTTTCAGAGAACGAAGGAACTCCCGACGACGTGATCGCCGCCGGGCTCAGGAGCAAGCCGAGCAAGATGCAAGGCAACGCCGGGAGAATCCATTCTTCGGGCGCAACCTGAATCCCGACTTCGCCCGAGCTATGAACACGCCGAGCGAAGTCGGAGGGGTACTAGCTCGGATAGCTGATGGACTCCCTTGGACTCCCGACGCTGAGGGCTACCGACGACTGTTCACCCAGGCGGCCAACCATCTTCTACCGCTTGCTCACCCGCCGAACGATCTACGACACGCCATCAACAGTCGCCGAGACGCGCGAAGCTCCATCAATGCTTCGCGCGAACGGCGACATGAGAACGAGATCCGTCGCCAGGAGGAGTACGACAGGGATCATGGCATCCCAGCTCAGAGCCAGGCCACCAGAACTGAGTCGGCAACGGCCTCAACTGGCGGTACCACCCGGGGGCGGTCGAGGAACCACAACCACTACTCCCCTCCCTGGGACAGACATCATCCCCGACGACAGGAGGACACGTGCAGAGTGTCTGCTCTTACTCCGCGCCTTAGGGCCATCCAATGGCCTCCCAACTTCAAGGTATCCAATGTCGACAAATATGAACCTAAGCAAGATCCAGGGGGTTGGCTAGCCGTCTACACCACCGCTGCCCGAGCTGCCGGGGCGTCCGAAGACGTGATGACCGCTTATTTACCCATTGTCCTTGGGCAAGACGCGCTGCAATGGCTGCGACATCTACCCCGACACTGCATCGACGACTGGGGCGACTTCAGTCGATGCTTCACCACCAACTTCCAGTCCCTCTCTGACAAACCAGCGCAACCGTGGGACCTCAAATCCATCAAGCGTCGGGGGTACGAGACTCTCCGGTCGTACCTCAAAAGGTTCCAGACCATGAGAAATCGTATCCCCGAGGTCACGGAGGCGGCCGTGATCGAGGACTTCTACAGAGGATCCAACGACTCGACTTTCGTCCGAGCCATACTACAGAAGGCGCCGACTACCTCCGAGGAGCTGTTCCGGGAAGCCGACCTCTACATCACCGCCGACGAGCGGGCCCAGGACCTCATTGGAGGAGCAAAGCCCGCACCGGCAGCACCACGACGCGACGCGAACCAACAACCCGACAAACGATGGGAGAAGAGGCCTCGCGAAGAAGTACACGCCGCCGGACCACCTGCCTCTCGCGCCCGAGGAGGACCTCGTGGAGGCGAACGCACGCTGGACGACATCCTCGACGCCCAGTGCCCGTACCACAAGGACATGCGCCACACTCTTCGTAACTGCCGGGACTTCAAGCATTCCGTTGGACACGGCCGACCCTTCTAACCTCTACCTCCTCCTCCGCCGAGGGGAGGACCAGATGAACCACGACAACCCCATCAGCAGGAGGAGGGAGGAGGAGGAGCTTTCCCACGCGTCGACAGGGAGGTCAACGTCATCTTCGGCGGACATGGGTCGCAGGAGAACAAAAGACAACAAAAGCTCAACGACCGCCAGATACTGGTGGCGACCACCGGTCCTCCCGCCCCATATCGGTGGTCGAAACACCCGATCACTTTCACTCGGGAGGATCAATGGCTCAACTTCGACCATCCAGGCAAATACCCGCTCCTCGTCGATCCGGTGATCCGAGAGAGCCGGGTAAAGAAGGTGCTAGTGGACGGGGAGAGCAGCATCAACGTCACCTTCCACCGGACACTCCAAGGCTTGGGAGTTCACCTCAAAGAGCTCCACGAGTCGGACACTCCTTTCTTCGGCATCGTGCCGATGGAAGGGGAATACCCGCTGGGCCACATCTACATGCCAGTCACCTTCGGAACTCTGGAGAACTACAGAACCGAGTTCCTGAGGTTCGAAGTGGCGAACTTCGACTGCGGGTACAACGCCATCATCGAGAGGCCGGGGCTGGCCAAATTCATGGCCATCCCTCATTACACGTATATGATACTGAAGATGCCAGGGCCGCAAGGAATCATGACTGTGCGCGCCGACTTCCAAGGCGCCGCAGAGTGTTTCCGAGTGGCCATCCAAGCAGCCCTCACCACCAAGCCGTCGGCGGTTTCTTCGACACTGGCAAACTCTAAGCCTGAAGAGGACCTTGTTGTACCGGCAAACGAAGCTCAGGCCGCGACTTCTATGCGGCCGACTGAAGAAACCAAGAGGATCAACCTGGGGTTCGCTGATGAACGCAAGACTGCCATCATCAGCTCCAGCTTGGACGACAAATAGGAAAGCGCGCTCGTCCAGTTTCTGCAAGATAACCGAGATGTATTCGCATGGCAACCTGCGGATATGCCGGGAGTCCCAAGAGAACTGGCCGAGCACAAACTGAAGGTCTATCCCCAGGCAAGGCTGATTCGGCAAAAGCTACGTCGTTTCACGCCCGACAAGAGAGAGGCCATTCGCGCCGGGTTAGCTCGCTTGGTCGCGGCCGGATTTATTAGAGAAGTGTTACACCCTGAGTGGTTAGCCAACCCTGTTCTTGTACTCAAAAAGAATAAAGTGGATTGGCGCATGTGCGTCGACTATACCGATCTCAACAAACACTGTCCGAAGGATCCCTTCGGGCTCCCGAGGATAGATCAGGTGGTGGACTCCACCGCTGGATGTTCTGTGCTGTCTTTCTTGGATTGCTATTCCGGATACCACCAGATTAGTTTGGCGAAGGAAGACGAGGAAAAAATGGCGTTCATCACTCCGTTTGGTGCTTTCTGTTATACCTCCATGCCGTTCGGCCTCAAAAACGCTGGAGCGACTTATCAGAGAGCCATCCAAACGTGCTTAGCCGATCACTGGGACAAGCGTGTGGAAGCCTACGTAGATGATGTGGTAATCAAAACGGAGAATTCGGAAAACTCCATCGAAGACTTACAGCTGGTTTTCAACAGTCTGAGACGGTATAGATGGAAGCTTAATCCCGAAAAATGTGTTTTCGGGGTACCAGCAGGAAAGCTACTCGGGTTTATCGTCAGCCACCGAGGAATTGAGGCTAATCCGGATAAGATTGAAGCTATCATGAAGATGGAAGCGCCTCGATCACAAAAGAAGATTCAGCGACTTACTGGATGTATGGTAGCTCTGAGCAGATTTATATCCAGGCTGGGGGAAAAAGGTTTGCCGTTTTACAAGCTACTCAAGAAGGTGGATAAGTTTCAGTGGACTTCAGAAGCACAGGAAGCTCTAGATGAGCTGAAGAAATTCTTGACAACGCCACCAGTACTGAAGCCACCCCGACGAGCTACGTCAACTCAACCAGCTGAAGATCTGCTACTGTATATCTCTTGCACGACTCACGTGGTAAGCACCGCGTTGGTAGTCGAGCGAGTAGAAGAAGGACATGCCTACCCAGTGTAACATCCTGTTTACTTCATCAGTGAAGTTCTAGGCCCCTCAAAGAAAAAGTATCCTCAAGTTCAGAAGCTATTATACGCAGTACTTCTAACTGCCCGCAAGCTACGTCACTACCTTGATGACCACAAAGTCATAGTAGTCACCGGTTTTCCAATAGGGGATATTCTTCACAACAAGGAGGCCATTGGTCGGATAGCCAAATGGGCTTGTGAATTGGGATCTCATGACATCGAGTTCCAACCTCGCACTGCCATCAAAACTCAAGCACTGTTTGATTTTGTATCAGAGTGGACTGAACAGCAAGTACCAGATAACCCAGAGACTGCAGAAGTGTGGCGAATGTATTTTGATGGCTCGCTGAAGTTGCAGGGAGCAGGAGCAGAAATTCTCTTCACCGCACCTGGAGGCGAGCACCTCAAATATGCCCTCCAGCTGCTATTTCCGGCCTCCAACAATGCAGCCGAGTATGAAGCTCTGATCCATGGATTGAAAATCGCCATTTCATTGGGCGTCAAGAGATTGATGGTATACGGAGACTCTCTGATGGTCATCAGCCAGATAAACAAGGAGTGGGATTGTTCAAGCGATTCAATGGGACAATACTGCGCTGCCGTCCGAAAGCTGGAAGATAAATTTGAGGGTCTGGAATTTCATCATGTAGAAAGAGATCGGAACACGGCAGCCGATGTACTATCCAAGCTAGGATCCAGTCGAGCTCAGGTCCCACCCGGAGTCTTTGTGCAAGAAATACTGCAGCCGAGTATCTCAATGGATCAAACAAAAGAGTGCAACATTATAGATCAACCCGAGTCAGACTCTGATGACTGGAGAAGGCCAATCATCAAGTATATAAAGAATGAAGAAGAACCAGATGACAAGAACTCGGCCGAGCGCATTGCCAGACAGTCGGCTCACTACACACTCATTGGGGAGACATTGTATAGAAGGGGTGCGTCAGGCGTCCTCATGAAGTGCATCCTCCCGTCCACTGGGAAGCAACTTCTGGAGGAGGTCCATGCTGGGCAATGTGGAATACATGCAGCCTTCAGAACACTAGTCGGGAAGGTCTTCAGGTCAGGATTCTATTGGCCAACAGCAAAGAACGATGCAGCCGAGTTAGTTCAAAGGTGCGAAGCTTGCCAATACTTGTCAAAGCAACAACACCTGCCAGCACAGCAACTGTAGACCATACCAGTAACTTGGCCTTTCGCATGCTGGGGACTGGATATGATCGGACCTTTCAAGAAAGCTCAGGGAGGATACACTCATGTATTGGTAGCGATCGACAAATTCACTAAATGGATAGAGTTCAAGCCCATTGCTTCTTTAACCTCTGCTAAGGCCGTGGAATTCATACAGGACATAATATTCAGATTCGGGATACCAAACAACATCATAACTGACTTAGGATCCAACTTCACAAGTTCAGAATTCTTCGACTTCTGCGAGCAAAAGAGCATTCAGATCAAGTATGCATCTGTAGCGCATCCAAGAGCCAACGGGCAGGTTGAGCGAGCCAACGGGATGATATTGGAGGCACTCAGGAAAAAGGTCTTCGATAAGAATGAAAAATTCGCAGGAAAGTGGATAAGGGAATTGCCTTATGTCGTTTGGAGCCTAAGAACCCAACCTAGCCGAGCCCTGCATGGAAACACTCCTTTCTTCATGGTCTATGGGTCGGAGGCAGTGCTACCCGCTGATCTCAAGTTTGGGGTGCCAAGGTTGATCTTCGAAAACATAGCAGAAGCTGAGGCCACCAGGCTGGAGGATATTGATGTACTTGAAGAAGAACGGCTAAATGCGGTAATCCAATCAGCACGGTACCAGCAGACTCTAAGGCGTTATCACGACAAGGCTGTGCGACAACGATCCTTCTCAGTAGGAGATCTCGTCCTCCGCCGAATTCTAACGGGGGAGGGACGGCACAAGTTATCACCCTTATGGGAAGGACCCTTCATGGTAGCAGAAGTCACTCGGCCCGGATCATATCGTCTCACTCAGATGGATGGCACAGAAGTCGGGAACTCCTAGAACATAGAACACCTCAGAAAGTTTTATCCCTAGCTGTATTTCAAAAACTGCCGGGACGACGATGTACTCTGTAAAGTGGGAATATGTCATCAATAAAAAAGAGGTTTCAAAGATACTCAGATTGTTTACGATTGACTTGCATTCTTACTAAACTCGGGGTGACCACTATGCCCTACTAACGGAGCAATCGACTTAAGTCGGCAATGACTTAAGGCGGTGCAACATGCTCACGCTTACTTAACCTGGGGTGACCACTATGCCCTACCAACGGAGCAATCGACTTAAGTCGGCAACGACTTAAGGTGGTGCAACATGCTCACGCTTACTTAACCTGGGGTGACCACTATGCCCTACCAACGGAGCAATCGACTTAAGTCGGCAACGACTTAAGGCGGTGCAACATGCTCACACTTACTTAACCCGGGGTGACCACTATGCCCTACCAACGGAGCAATCGACTTAAGTCGGCAACGACTTAAGGCGGTGCAACATGCTCACGCTTACTTAACCCAGGGTGACCACTATGCCCTACTAACGGAGCAATCGACTTAAGTCGGCAACGACTTAAGGCGGTGCAACATGCTCACGCTTACTTAACTCGGGGTGACCACTATGCCCTACTAACGGAGCAATCGACTTAAGTCGGCAACGACTTAAGGTGGTGCAACATGCTCACGCTTACTTAACTCGGGGTGACCACTATGCCCTACTAATAAAACAATCGACTTAAGTCAGCAGTGATTTGAGGCGATCTGACATAATTAGAATTACTCATACAAGGATGACTTCTATATCCTGCAAACAAATTTCATAACCATTGCGCGTCATTTCACTACTGCAAATTTACGAACTGACGAATTCTGAAACAATAAGAGAGTAATTACATCATTCGAATGCTGAACCGATGTCCTCTAACAAATATTCGATCATGCTAACTGCGCGCTCAAAGCACGCATAATGTTTCTCTATTTCGCAATATCTTTCTCAGGAGCGACCGACGAAGAAGGGCGACTCGAGGAATCAGGGGCAGCATTCACATCAGCCCTTATATCTTCAGGAACAACCACGCCGGGTCTCCTCATCAAGATTCGTCCCGCCCGAATAGCCTTGTCCATGGCTCTGTCGCGCTGGGCTCTGAGAGGAACAGAAGTTTCTTCGGCAACCTTAGCAGCCAGTCGAGCAGTTTCTAACTCCTGGACAATGGATTTCTTGGAAGCTCGGAGTTCTTTGATGGTAGCATCCTTCGCCGATATCAACTGCTTGAGGCGGGTCACTTCATCCGCAGATTCCTGCAGCTTACAGCGTTGATTGTCCAATTCTTCCATTGTGAAGCGGTGACTCCTCTCCAAGATGGTCAGCGAGTTTCTAGAGTCACGATACAATCTGTCAAGACTGTCACGAGAAGCGGCAAGGATACGCTTTTCTTCCTGCGAGCAAAAGTCAACTCCCTCAAAAACCAAGCAAATAATAGGAACACAGCAAGGCAAAGCACAGTTTTGTAAATTACCTTTTCAGAATCGAGCTGAGCATGAAGAGAAGAACTCAGTGCATTGGCGTCATCCAAGGCAGCAGAGACTTGACCCAGTTCAGTTTGGCTCTAAAAGTACTTCTCCTCGAAGTCAGCACACCGCTGGACCAATTCAGCCTGATCTCGGGAATGTTTTTCCTCGAGAGTTGAAATCTGCCGAGTCATTCCTAGCAAGAGATAATCAAACAAAACGGGGTCAGAAGGTAAAGCAGTCCACAGTGAAGGCAAAGAGAAGCAAAAAGGCGCTAACCAGCGTTGGTTGCCTCCAATTCAGAGACGCGATGTTGAAGTGACACTGGATTCCAACATGCAAGAGACAAAGCTACTTCTGGGACGGAAGCACCCTATAGCCTCAGCTGGCTAGCCATCCCATCCACCAAGGCCTGATGAGGAAAACAGATGAGTGTAATGACAGCAGTTCATACAATGTGAAAATCAAGCTAAAATACATCACAGTACCTGGAGGTTGGAAAAGAACGAAGGGATCCCCAAATCAGGAGAGATCAGTTGATAATCAGGCGTAAGGCCACCACCCGAAGCAGCTTGCAACGAACCAGTAGGAATCAGCTCGGTGCCTTCAACAGAGCCAAACACTCGATCAGCTGGGACACTGCCCTCTAAAGCGACTCCCTGGTCCAAGGTTTGGGCTACCACCATACAGCCAGAGTGTGGAGGAGATCCTGCATGAACGTCCATGGAAGTACAGGAGGGAGACCCTGCTCGGGCACCCTCGGGGGCTGGGTCATAGTTTGCACTGCCCACTTGAGCCGGATCATCCCCGGCAGCACCCTCGGGGGCTGGGCAGTGGCTTACACTCTTCACCCGAGCCAAGTCATCCCCGGCGACATCCTCGGGGGCTAGGCATGTGTCAGCACCATTCTTGAGGTCCAAGTTCTCTGCAGTAACCACCTCTAAGGTTGACGGGCCCTCAGCTACTTCCATAGGACCAGGATGATCCAAGTCAGCCTCCCGACCCTCGAGATCGCGCTCTAAGGTCGACGAGGCACGGGATGACCTCAACCCAGCATCAGGCACGTCAGCACAAACCTCCATTGCACCATCATCCACTGGCTCCGATAACAAGTCCTCTGGGACCATATCCTCAAGAGTCTGATCAAAGTTGGCCAGGGACAGTTCTTGCAAACCAATGAGGGCAGACAAAGCAGGAGAGGGAACCCCACTACTTTCACCGTTGGCGATGAACTGCCGACTGTTTTTCCGAGCCAAAGGAATTTCATTTTCTTCCTCCTCGTCATCCACATTGGCAACACAAGCAGCACCCCCATTGGGATCAGCAACAAATGGAGCACCCACATTGGGATCAGCAGCAGATTGGGTACACCCATTAGGGTCAGCATCCGTAAATCCAGTCGCAGGCACTTCTTCAGTAGCAGGAACTGAGGTACCAGCGTCCTGATCCAAACTGGATACTCGCCGGAGGCGTCTTCTTTTCTTCTTCTGCTCATCAGCAGAAGGATCAAGCTGATTGGCTCGGCAAGGGCGTCTCGGGCGAGTACTGACATGCTTCTGAGCATCCAAAGTCGTATCATCCTCTGGGAGGGGCGCCACTACCAACGTCCCAGCAGGAGCAGCGTCGGAAGAATCCTCAGCTAGCAAATCAAGCATAGCGCTTATCTCTGCATCACTAGGGTTCAGGGGCACCTCAAAATGGACCTGCCGTTCGTCATCAGGAATCTCCCCAAGCGAGGCAACCAAAGCACTAACTTCTTCAGCAGAGGGTCGCACTCTAAGGCCCAAACTGCCATCAGTAATAGGTGGATTCGACACAAAAAGGGTGAAGGCTTTGGGAGGAGGCAGGTTCCAGGCCGAGTATGCCACTGGAGCACCAACATTTGACACTTTGCCCCTAAGGATCATCTCTAGTCGACTCACCAAGTCTGCAGAGGGAATTCTTCTGTTAGTAACCTGAGTTGAGTCGGCTAGCCCTCGATACAGATAAGCTGGATAGGCCCTGTCTTTCAATGGCTGAATATTCTTAAAAACAAAATCAGTAACCACGGCTTCAGCAGTTAGACCCCTCTCTTTCAGCAGTCCAACTTCAGCTAGCAACACACCTGCCTCAGCTATCTCCTGATCTATGGGAGACTCGGTCCAGCTTGGGGTGCGAACGTCCGGCTGTCTTCCCGACCGGGAGGGGAGAGAATTCCCATAATTCTCAACTATGAACCACTCCAGGCGCCATCCCTTAATACTGTCCTTGAGAGGGATCTCGAGATATTCAGTTTTCCTCTCGCGGCGCATCTCCAAGCTGGCACCCCCAACCAACTGATGTTGTCCCCCGGCCATCCCAGGGCGACAATGATACAAGTATTTCCACAGATCGAAATGCGGCAGCACGCCAAGAAAGGCCTCGCATAAATGAACGAAAATGGAGATTTGCAGAATTGAATTGGGGTTCAAATGGGTCAAGTTAATATGGTAGAAATCAAGGAGGCCGCAGAAAAAGGGAGAAATGGGAAGGCCAAGGCCGCGGAGAAGGAAAGGGGCGTAAACAACGGACTCATGGGTATCCTCGGTCGGAACAGTAAACCCATGGCAAATCCGCCAAGAACAGAGTTCCCGCGGAGGAAGAACCCCGATGGATACGAGGTGAAGTTCAGGCTCAGAAATGATAGACATGTGGTTACCTGCGAAAGGCAACTGGCTGTTGGGGTCGATTGGAGGAATCACCACAGCAGATGAACTCGAGGCTTTCCTCTTGGGCGCCATCTCGATTCTACCGGCGAGCAGAGTGGGAAGCGAATTGCAGAGAGGATTTGGAAGCAAGAGAGCAAGAACTAGGGCACGGAAAGCAGAGGCGGCTAAAAGCGCAGCATTTATGGGATATTCCCAAGCCAGATACCGTTTCAAAAAGTGCCCAGTCAGCACCCGGCGGTTATTTCCAAAACACCGGCGTGCCACGTGATCACCCGGCAGATATTTCCAGAACACCGGTGCGCCACCTCATCACTCGGCTATCATCCTCAAAGTGGCCCATGCAGCCTGCTATCACTCGGCGTTACCTCTAAAACACCGACATCGTGTCAAGTCACTCGGCATTACCTCTAAAATGCTGACGTCGCCCTCTAGTCACTCGGCGTTGCCTCTAAAACGCTGATATCGTGTTCAGCCGCTCGGCATTACCTCTAAAATGTTGACATCGCCCTCAAGTCGCTCGGCGTTACCTCTAAAACGCCGACATCGTGTCAAGTCACTCGGCATTACCTCTAAAATGCTGACGTCGCCCTCTAGTCACTCGGCGTTGCCTCTAAAACGCTGATATCGTGTTCAGTCGCTCGGCATTACCTCTAAAATGCTGACATCGCCCTCAAGTCGCTTGGCAGTTGACTCTAAAACTCTGACATTGTGTCAAGTCGCTCGGCATTACCTCTAAAATGCTGACGTCGCCCTCAAGTCGCTTGGCAGTTGACTCTAAAACTCCGACGTCATGATCAGTCGCTCGGCAGCTACCTCTAAAAGCGTCGAAGCGATGCCAGAGTTATTTACGTGCAAACTCCAAGGAAATCAGCTTCACAAATGAGCAGGATAATCACCACAGAGAAACCAACACCATTACTTCATTAAGGGGAAGATATCATGCTTACAAATCAACTCTTTATGAGTTGATACTTCCCTACTACTACTACTACACTACACTATACTACTCTACACTACTAAATATTACTACATTATTCTAACTATACTATACTAATATCTAAAAGACCAGTGGCATCTAGCCACTGGCCCTGTTGCTGCCGCCGCCGCTGCCGCCCCTGGTGCTGCCCCTGCTGCTGCCGCCCCGGTTGCTGCCCCTGCTGCCGCCGCCGTCACCGTCCTTGCTGCCGCCGTCGCCGCCCCTGCCGCTGCCGTCACCGTCGCCACCGTCGTCGTCGTCGTCCTCGTCCTCGCCGCCGCCGTCCGAGTCCTCCTCATCCGAGGAGTACTCCGACTCATCCGAGCCCTCGAGCCCGGAACGCTCGACGGCCCGGATGTACGTCCAGACCTCCGCCGCGAGCCCCTGGGAGTCGTCTGAGTCGTCAGATGACTCACGCAGGGGAATGGGAACCGGAGACCCCTCAGACTCAGAGGAGAACTCCTCCTCTGAGTACTCCGAGTCACCAAACTCCTCCGATGGAGAAGTTGGCTCACGCTTGCGCTTGTTGTTCTTGCCCATGGTGGAAGCAGACGGGGGAGAAGTAAGGGAAGCAACAGAGAATAGCGAAAGATGTGAAAAAGCCAAAGAGACAACGACGTTATTTATAGAAGGAGAAGACAACCGCTCACCTCCAACCGCGGTCACTGAACAGTCGCAAAGCATTCAATAAGCACTTCAACTCGTCTGAAGACACGTCAGGCGGCTGACGCCGTTTCACGCAACACAACACTCATTGGGACTCCAGTCAACAGCGCGGAGGATATGATTACACTCGCCGTCACATCACATTACTACTCAGAAGCAGCCGGCTAAAACACTCAGCGTACCAAGCCGTCCCTTGCCCACACCCATTGGGGGGACACCCAGGAATTATCAGTATATTTTTCAAAACGGTCACATCTGTGCAGGGCACGCAGTGAATACCTCAAGACAAAAATGAGATATCGGTAAGGATCATAGGAAAGCCAAATATAGCCAGTGAAGTACAAAATATGGCCGACAGAGGCGACGTGAAGACTAGACAGAGAACGTCCATCAAACGTCCAATCAGTCACAGAGCAAATAAATTGCACTACCTAGCAGGATATGGATGGATTGCGAACTCGGCTGCTAAAGACAAAATATATGCTGACCTCTGAAGCAAAATATTGATGACATAATGCTGACCTCCAAAGCATAATGCGAATAGCTTCATGCCAATTCCTACAAACAGAAAGGATAATTTTCAGCAAAGAGACACGAAAGGAAGACCTTCGAATGGATTATCCTCAAAAATCCATTTGTAGGTCGGGGGCTACACCCATTGGGTGCACCTCCGGTGCACCCCATGGATTATCATTCCAAGCCAAGATAGTGCCGACTTCTAAGGCGCGGGACAAGATTAAAAGGCCAACCTTCAACCAAAACGCAGGAGTACTAATGGAAATAATTTCTGGGGAAGACCTTCGAGCAGATTGTTTTCTAAAAATCTACTCGAAGCTCGGGGGCTACACCCATTGGGTGCACCTCCGGTGCACCCAATGAAGTTCAGAATCCTACAAATTGAAATGCCGACTTCTAAGGCACAAGCACGAAACTAGGCTTCGGTCTACGAGTGATCAAAGCAGGAGAAGACAACAGGAAGTCATTTTCTTCAAATCACCTGCAAGCTGGACCTCGGATCTTTGGGCTGATTACCTCTAAATTAACCCAAAGATCGGGGGCTTGTGGGGGATAGATATCCCCCGGGTCCACTAAAAGAGTAAAAGACCTCACGAAAGGCCCAAGGGCCCAATAAATCGTAAGGTCATTCTTTCGTGGCCTGAGGAGAGACAACCAGCAAAGCAGATCGACATGAGGCTGGATTGGTGCAAACCCGGACGACCCGCAACGTCGAGCGAGTGACCGCAACAGAAATCCGACTTTCCCGCGCTGGAGCCCCCATGCAACGGAGCCATGCGAGGATAAGTCGGCAGAACTACATGGAGATGAACTCAAGCAGTTCACTATCTTTTAGCTACTCGTTGTTATCATATCCACATGTATTGCCCCACGGTCGAGTATATAAGGCCTAGGAGGCACCCCTTCAGAACGATCGACACTATTACTTAGCCGCCTACATCAACTCTCTGCATTCTTAATCCAGAGAGCTCTTTTGTAACCTTATCCACCAAGCATACTCACCAGGACGTAGAGTGTTATGCATCTCTAAGCGGCCCGAACCTGTAAACCCTGTCCACTGTCCCTCGTGCAATCGGCACGAATCATTTTGCTACAATTGTCGACACCGTCCTACTCCTAAAAACACCTCGAGGGGCAACCCCAGGTGTGCGGTCGGACCCAAAACACCGACAGTCACATTCTAAAAAAATAGCCTATTACAATAGTAAGATTCCAATTCCTTTAAAATGAAAGGAAACAAACGGGGCCTAACATTAAAGTTTGGGTGCAAAACTTAGATTAAAATTTTGAAACTAAAACTTAGATTCTAACAATGATTTCCTTCATAAAGTATATTTCCCTTTATAACTATATAAGTAAAGTACTCTTTAAAAGTATTTGGATTAAAATAATTCATGTTAAAGGAAATAAGTAATGAATTCTGAATTTTAGAATTCCAAAAGAGTGTCTTATTAAATAAGATACGTGTACGTGAATTATGTTTTAAAGCATGTGGCTAATTATATATTCAAATAAAATAAAAATCTTTTCATTACCATGTTGGAGTTTTATGTTGTGCATAATAATTTGAATAGAAACTTTAAACTCAGATTGGAAATTTGAAATAGGATTTTGAAATGAGAAGCTAACATAGAAAACAAACTAAAAGAAAAAGAAAAAAGGGAAAGTGAACTTAATTGTCGCCTGGGCCGCATTCCACCTCGTCGGGCCAGTTTCAAATCCACACCTCGCGTCCCCCTTGGCAAATAACCAGACCACTCCCGTCCAACTCGTTTTCTCCTTGGACGCGGGCTCTCGACCAAGCGGCTGATATGTGGGTCCGTGTGCACAACATATTCTTCCTCATCACGTTCGTTACGAACTGAACATGATGTCGGTGGTGGAAAATCCATATCTAGCCAGCCAAACACCGGGGCGAACTCTCCGGAGCAGGGGTATATAACCTGAAGCCCTCTCTGCGACTCCCTTGACCCTAACCCAACCTAGGTGCCAGTCAAGATGCAGGAACACAAACGTCTAGAGATTAGAACGAGCTAGGAGAGAGGAGAGTTGGGCCCTCGTAACACCCTAAATTTGGGGTATAAAATTTCTTTCCTAATATACACCAAATTCAGATGGTATTCTCTCATCTCTTTGCTTTACTTCTTTTTTTCCAAAAATAGAGAAATATTTTGTTTTATATTGGCGTAAACATAGTGGAATGAGCCCTAAAGACGATTTGGTTGTTGCATTCATGCAGTTGCACGGTGTTTCTAAGTGCAAAATGTGTTTAAAACATGTTAGTATATCCTATAGAAGCTCTCGGTAGATTTTATATTTTTCGGAGTATTTTTCTATTCTCCGGAAACTAAAATCTATTTATTTGAGATACTTAAAATGTTTTTAGAAACTATAAATATGTTTTTTGAGTTCATTAGGTGCCAAAACATTTCTAGGATTTTTTTAGAATTATTGGAAGCATCTATAGTTTTTTGAGCACAAAATATGGATTTCTAGGCTTTTCTGAATTAAAAAAAACGAATTTGACCCGAATTTTCATCTTGTCCGAACCCCAACTATATATATATTCCCGACTTCTCCTCGTCGAGCACATTCCGAATCACAAAACGTTTTCCTCATATTCAATTCCCGGCTCTCGGAATTGCTCGACGAAGTTCGGAGCGGTTCCAACTCCGATGGCGAGCAATTACTTTCGATCCGTGCGTCGTCGGTGGAATCCGAGGGTACCGTTGTGTTCGTCTCACCGAGAGCTTCGTCCCGATGCCTTCGATTCGTCGATCCGACCGACGGTTCGTACCCAATCCGTGTTTTTCTCCTTGGCTGCGACGAGGTTTTTTTCTCCGGTGAGCCCTTCCTCTATTGTTGGTCCTTTTCGTTCTTGTTTTCTTCGTCGTGTAGTCGTAGAGCCTCCCTCTCCCTAGGCCCAGCCACCCCTGGCTGAGCCCCTTGCCGCATCCCCTTCCCTCCCCTCGGCAGCCCCGCGCGACACGGCCGAGCCTAGCTCCCAGTGTGCGTGATGCCCAACCCAAGCGAGAGGTGGCCACCGAAGAGTGCCCCTGGTCACCGGCCAAGCCCCCCACACCCCCGCGCAGAGCCTCCTGGAACGTCAGTTTTGATTTCATGTACGTGAGAAGCGCGGACCGTCGACCTCAGGCGCGGACCGTCCAGTCATTGTAAAACCAGAAAAACCCGAAGGTGACGGATTCGCTAAAATTCATTTTTAGCGTCTTCGCGGACCGTCCGCGACTGATTTATCTGACATCTGACGACACATTAAATGCTCTATACCTGTTACTGCTGACTGTTGCGATTTCAGCGTTGATGTGCAGGGACGGACTGTCCGGACCAGGGGCGCGGACCGTCCGCGGTCGGCAGAAAAGAAGCAACGGCTAGGAAGTGGTTGGAGGCTATATATACAACTCCAACCACCTCCATTCATAACATCCAAGCACTCCACTCATACACATTCAATACAAGAGCTAGCAATCCATTCCAAGACACATTCAAAGCTTCCAATCTCTCCAAGTTTTCTAATTGAATACGGAACAGATAGAGAAAAATATTAGACATCGAATTCAGATACATTCAATTGACATCGACATTAAATTCAAATACGAATACAAATATCCATATTATCATTTTAACGAATACAAATACAGATGATTTGGATATCCAGGTATTCATATTCATCCTTAACTTTATAGTCCCTCAAGGCATACAATTTGATATTATTGCAGCCAGTATTCGTGCCTACTGTTTAGGTAGGTCAGGCACAAACAAAAAGAATACTGATAGATTTGCAATGTCTCAAATATTTTGTCATGTCTCACGTAGCCACTCATCATTACATATCAGATCTCAGATTAGGCAATACTCATCATCACATATCAGATCATCACAAATTAGATCATCACAATTCACATAACACATATTAATAATTTTGAACTGGTGCAATGGCTGCCTCGTTAAAACCTATCTAGGTAAAACTCACACCTCGTGAGAAACCCTAGATAGGAAAAGAGTACAACCCAACTCATTATTTTCATACTTTCATCACTTAGTTCATCACAGTGTTCATAGGGCATACTTCAGTAGCTCAGTTACATATGCACATGGCACAATCAAGCACATAACATATTAATCAAGGAACCGATCTTTGAAGGACCCCTCCAGGGTTTTATCTTCTGTTGTGTGCTTCATCCTTGCATCAGCTGCCTCCTAGTCCTTGAGCAAAGAAAGCATCTCCACCATTACCGAGCCGAGTCGACGTCACCACTCCTCGATGACCCTACCTACAAGACTAAACGCCGTTTCTGAACTCACAGAAGAGACAAGAACAAAAATTATATCTTTAGCTAAGATTCAAACTACTAGACATGTGAGTTTATGATCATGCCACCAGTCTAGGAGATTGAAGTCATCATCAAACTTCTAAATAGTGCCACTATCCAGATAAGTTGCAAGTACTTTTTGCATGAAGCAAAGCAGTAGCTGATGTTCTTCTTGAGATTTCAGGACCAAGGCTAGAACCAGTAGCAAGACCATAGGAATAATTGGCACCAAAGGCACCTTGACCATCACCTAGTCCCATTGAAGAACTAGTACCAATGCAATCAGCAACACCACCAAACACCAAATCCCAAGCATATTTGCTCGCACCTTCACCAGGGGTAGCATTTGAAGGCATCTGCAACCTCACAGAACCAAATTTGTCATCGTATTTATTAAATAAGTCATTTAACTCAGCCCACATAAAAAGTTAGATAACTAGAGTAATCAGAATGTTGAAAGGGAATTAGGCTTACACCTATTTACTAAATGATTTTGGTGGTTGAATTGCCCAACACAAATAATTGGACTAACTAGTTTGCTCTAGTGTATAAGTTATACAGGTGCCAAAGGTTCACACTTAGCCAATAAAAAGACCAAGAAATGGGTTCAACAAAAGAGAGCAAGGGATAACCGAAGGCAGCCCTGGTCTGGCGCACCGGACTGTCCGGTGCACCACCGGACAGTGTCCGGTGCACCAGGGGACTTCAAGCCAAACTTCGCACCTTCGGGAATTTTCAGAGGCGCTTCGCTATAATTCACCGGACATGTCCGGTGCACACCGGACAGTGTCCGGTGCTCCAGAGGAGAGCGACTCTGAACTCGCCAGCTTTGGGAATCCGCTCCGCTATAATTCACCGGACATGTCCGGTGCACACCGGACTGTCCGATGAGCCAGTGGAGCAACGGCTACTTCGCGCCAACGGTCGTCTGCAACACATTAAATGCGCGCCAGCGCACGTAGAGGAGCAGAGAACGCACGGGTGGCACACCGGACAGTCTACATGACTTGTCCGGTGCACCACCAGACACCCAGGCGGGCCCACACGTCAGAGCTCCAACGGTCAGAACCCAACGGCCTGGTGACGTGGCTGGTGCACCGGACAGTGTCCGGTGGCGCACCGGACTGTCCGGTGCGCCATGCGACAGCAGCCTCCACCAAACGGCTAGTTTGGTGGTTGGGGTTATAAATACCCCCAACCACCCCACATTCAAGTCATCCAAGTTTTCAACCTTCCAACCACTTACAAGAGCTAAGCATTCAATACAAGACACACCCAAGTGATCAAATCCTCTCCCAATTCCACAAAAGCATTAGTGTTAAGTGAGAGTGATCTGTTGTGTTCTTTTGAGCTCTTGCGCTTGGATTGCTTTCTTTCTCATTCTTTCTTGAGATCAAACTCACTTGTAATTGAGGCAAGAGACACCAATCGTGTGGTGATCCTTGTGGGAACTTTGTGTTCCAAGTGATTGAGAAGAAAGGCTCACTCGGTCCGAGGGACCGTTTGAGAGAGGGAAAGGGTTGAAAGAGACCCGGTCTTTGTGACCACCTCAACGGGGAGTAGGTTTGCAAAAACCGAACCTCGGTAAAACAAATCCGCGTGTCACACTCTTCATTCGCTTGCGATTTGTTTTGTGCCCTCTCTCTCGGACTCGTTTCTATTTCTAACGCTAACTCGGCTTGTAGTTGTGATTAACTTTGTAAATTTCAGTTTCGCCCTATTCACCCCCCCTCTAGGCGACTTTCAATCGGTATCAGAGCCCGGTGCTTCATTAGAGCCTAACCGCTCGAAGTGATGTCGGGAGAACACGCCAAGAAAGAGATGGAGACCGGCGACAAGCCCACTACAAGCCACGGGAAGGCTTCATCGGAAGAGTCTCGCAAAAAGGAGAAAGGGAAGGATAAGAAAGCCTCCTCCCACAAGTCGCATCGGAGTGGTGACAAGAAAAAGAAGATGAGGAAGGTGGTCTACTACGAGACCGATACGTCATCACCTTCCACCTCCGGCTCCGACGCGCCCTCCGTAACTTCGAAACGCCATGAGCGTAAGAAGTTTAGTAAGATCCCCCTACACTACCCTCGCATTCCTAAACATACTCCATTACTTTTCGTTCCATTAGGCAAACCGCCAACCTTTGACGGTGAAGATTATGCTAGGTGGAGTGATTTGATGAAATTTCACCTAACCTCACTCCACAAAAGTATATGGAATGTTGTTGAGTTTGGAGCACAGGTACCATCCGTAGGGGATGAGGATTACGATGAGGACGAGGTGGCCCAAATCGAGCACTTCAACTCACAAGCCACAACAATACTCCTCGCCTCTCTATCGAGAGGAGTATAACAAGGTGCAAGGGTTGAAGAGCGCCAAGGAAGTTTGGGACGTGCTCAAGACCGCGCACGAGGGAGATGAGCTAACCAAGATCACCAAGCGAGAGACAATCGAGGGGGAGCTCGGTCGCTTCCGGCTTCGCAAAGGAGAAGAGCCACAAGACATGTACAACCGGCTCAAAACCTTGGTGAACCAAGTGCGCAACCTCAGGAGCAAAAAGTGGGATGACCACGAGATGGTTAAGGTTATTCTTAGATCACTTATTTTCCTTAACCCTACTCAAGTTCAATTAATTCGTGGTAATCCTAGATATACACTAATGACTCCGGAGGAAGTAATCGGGAATTTTGTGAGCTTTGAGTACATGATCAAGGGCTCAAAGAAAATCAATGAGCTAGACGATCCCTCCACATCCGAAGCACAACCGGTCGCATTTAAGGCGACGGAGGAGAAGAAGGAGGAGTCTACACCGAGTAGACAACCAATCGACGCCTCAAAGCTCGACAACGAGGAAATGACGCTCGTCATCAAGAGCTTCCGCCAAATCCTCAAGCAAAGGAGAGGGAAAGATTACAAGCCCCGCTCCAAGAAGGTTTGCTACAAGTGTGGTAAGCCTGGTCACTTTATAGCAAAATGTCCTATTTCTAGTGACAGTGACAGGGGCGACGATAAAAAGGGGAGAAGAAAGTAGAAGAAGAAATACTACAAGAAGAAGGGTGGCGACGCCCATGTATGCCGCGAGTGGGACTCGGACGAGAGCTCCTCCGACTCCTCCGACGAGGATGCCGCCAACATCGCCATCAACAAAGGCCTTCTCTTCCCCAACATCGGCCACAAGTGCCTCATGGCAAAGGACGGCAAAAAGAAGAAGGTTAAATCAAAATCCTCCACTAGATATGAGTCCTCTAGCGATGATAATGCTAGTGATGAGGAAGATAATTTGCGTACTCTTTTTGCCAACTTAAACATGCAACAAAAAGAAAAATTAAATGAATTAATTAGTGCTATCCATGAGAAGGATGATCTCTTGGACTCCCAAGAGGACTTCCTTATTAAAGAAAACAAGAAGCATGTTAAAGTTAAAAATGCTTACGCTCTAGAAGTAGAAAAATATGAAAAACTATCTAGTGAGCTAAGCACTTGCCATGAGACTATAGACAACCTTAGAAATGAGAATGCTAATTTGTTAGCTAAGGTTGATTCAAATGTTTGTGATGTTTCAATTCCCAATCTTAGAAATGATAATGATAATTTGCTTGCTAAGATTGAAGAATTAAACATTACTCTTGCTAGCCTTAGGAATGAAAATGAAAAATTGCTTGCTAAGGCTAAAGAATTAGATGTTTGTAATGCTTCCATTTCCGACCTTAGAAGTAAAAATGATATATTGCATGCTAAGGTTGTAGAATTAAAATCTTGCAAACCCCCTACATCTACCGTTGAACATACTTCTATTTGCACTAGATGTAGAGATGTTGATATTAATGCTATACATGATCACATGGCTCTAATTAAACAACAAAATGATCATATAGCAAAATTAGATGCTAAAATTGTCGAGCATGAACTTGAAAATGAGAAATTTAAATTTGCTCGTAGTATGCTTTATAGTGGGAGACGCCCTGGCATTAAGGATGGCATTGGCTTCCAAAAGGGGGACAATGTCAAACTTAATGCCCCTCCTAAGAAATTGTCCAACTTTGTTAAGGGCAAGGCTCCCATGCCTCAAGATAACGAGGGTTACATTTTGTACCCTGCCGGTTATCCTGAGAGCAAAATTAGGAGAATTCACTTTAGGAAGTCTCACTCTGGCCCTAACCATGCTTTTATGTATAAGGGTGAGACATCTAGTTCTAGGCAACCAACCCGTGCTAAGTTGCCTAAGAAGAAAACTCTTAGTGCATCAAATGAACATAACTTTCCATTTAAGACTTTTGATGCATCTTATGTTTTGACTAACAAATCCGGCAAAGTAGTTGCCAAATATGTTGGGGGCAAGCACAAGGGGTCAAAGACTTGTGTTTGGGTACCCAAAGTTCTTGTGTCTAATGCCAAAGGACCCAAAACCATTTGGGTACCTAAAGTCAAGAACTAAAATTGTTTTGTAGGTTTATGCATCCGGGGACTCAAGTTGGATCATCGATAGCGGGTGTACAAACCACATGACAGGGGAGAAGAAGATGTTCTCCTCCTACGAGAAAAACCAAGATCCCCAAAGAGCGATCACATTTGGGGATGGAAACCAGGGTTTGGTCAAAGGATTGGGTAAAATTGCTATATCACCTGACCATTCCATTTCCAATGTTTTTCTTGTAGATTCTTTAGATTACAATTTGCTTTCCGTTTCTCAATTATGTCAAATGGGCTACAACTGTTTATTTACTGATGTAGGTGTCACCGTCTTTAGAAGAAGTGATGATTCAGTAGCATTTAAGGGAGTGTTAGAGGGTCAGCTATACTTGGTAGATTTTGATAGAGCTGAACTCGACACTTGCTTAATTGCTAAGACTAACATGGGTTGGCTCTGGCACCGCCGACTAGCCCATGTTGGGATGAAGAATCTTCATAAGCTTCTAAAGGGAGAGCACAATTTAGGATTAACCAATGTTCATTTTGAGAAAGACAGGATTTGTAGTGCATGCCAAGCAGGAAAGCAAGTTGGTGCTCACCATCCACACAAGAACATCATGACAACCGACAGGCCACTGGAGCTCCTACACATGGATCTATTCGGCCCGATCGCTTACATAAGCATCGGCGGGAGTAAGTACTGTCTAATTATTGTGGATGATTATTCTCGCTTCACTTGGGTGTTCTTTTTACAGGAAAAATCTCATACCCAAGAGACCTTAAAGGGATTCTTGAGACGAGCTCAAAACGAGTTCGGCTTGAGTATCAAGAAGATTAGAAGCGACAACGGGACGGAGTTCAAGAACTCACAAATTGAAGGCTTCCTTGAGGAGGAGGGCATCAAGCATGAGTTCTCTTCTCCCTACACGCCACAACAAAATGGTGTAGTAGAGAGGAAGAATAGAACTCTATTGGACATGGCAAGAACCATGCTTGATGAGTACAAGACTTCAGATCGGTTTTGGGCCGAGGCGGTCAACACCGCCTGCTATGCCATCAACCGGTTGTATCTACATCGAATCCTCAAGAAGACATCATACGAACTCCTAACCGGTAAAAAGCCCAATATTTCATACTTTAGAGTCTTTGGTAGCAAATGCTTTATTCTTGTTAAAAGAGGTAGAAAATCTAAATTTGCTCCTAAGACTGTAGAAGGCTTTTTACTAGGATATGATTCAAACACAAGGGAATATAGAGTCTTTAACAAGTCCTCTGGAAAAGTTGAAGTTTCTTGTGACGTTGTGTTTGATGAGACTAACGGCTCTCAAGTAGAGCAAGTTGATCTTGATGAGATAGGTGATGAAGAGGCCCCGTACATCGCGCTAAGGAACATGTCCATTGGGGATGTGTGTCCTAAGGAATCCGAAGAGCCTCCAAATGCACAAGATCAACCATCCTCCTCCACGCAAGCATCTCCACCAACTCAAAATGAAGATGAGGCTCAAGTTGATGAAGGAGAAGATCAAGCAAATGAGCCACCTCAAGATGACGGCAATGATCAAGGGGGAGATGCAAATGATCAAGACAAGGAGGATGAAGAACCGAGGCCGCCACACCCAAGAGTCCACCAAGCAATCCAACGAGATCACCCCATCGACACCATCCTCGGCGACATCCATAAGGGGGTAACCACTAGATCTCGTGTTGCACATTTTTGTGAGCATTACTCTTTTGTTTCCTCTATTGAGCCACACAGGGTAGAGGAAGCGCTTCAAGATTCGGATTGGGTGGTGGCGATGCAAGAGGAGCTCAACAACTTCACGAGGAATGAGGTATGTCATTTAGTTCCACGTCCTAATCAAAATGTTGTAGGAACCAAATGGGTGTTCCGCAACAAGCAAGACGAGCATGGTGTGCTGACAAGGAACAAAGCCCGACTTGTGGCCAAGGGATACTCCCAAGTCGAAGGTTTGGATTTCGATGAAACCTATGCACCCGTAGCTAGGCTTGAGTCAATTTGTATATTATTAGCCTATGCTACTTACCATGGCTTCAAGCTTTACCAAATGGACGTGAAGAGTGCATTCCTCAATGGACCGATCAAGGAAGAGGTCTATGTTGAGCAACCTCCCGGCTTTGAAGATAGTGAGTACCCTAACCATGTTTATAAACTCTCTAAGGCGCTTTATGGGCTCAAGCAAGCCCCAAGGGCATGGTATGAATGCTTTAGAGATTTCCTTATCACTAATGGATTCAAAGTCGGAAAGGCCGATCCTACACTCTTTACCAAAACACTTGAAAATGATTTGTTTGTATGCCAAATTTATGTTGATGATATTATATTTGGGTCTACTAACGAATCTATATGTGAAGAGTTTAGTAGGATCATGACACAAAAATTTGAGATGTCTATGATGGGGGAGTTGAAGTATTTCTTAGGATTTCAAGTAAAGCAACTCCAAGAGGGCACCTTCATTAGCCAAACGAAGTATACTCAAGATATTCTAAGCAAGTTTGGGATGAAGGATGCCATGCCCATCAAGACACCCATGGGAACCAATGGGCATCTCGACCTCGACACGGAAGGTAAGTCCATGGATCAAAAGGTATATCGGTCGATGATTGGGTCTTTACTCTATTTATGTGCATCTCGACCGGATATTATGCTTTCCGTATGCATGTGTGCAAGATTCCAAGCCGACCCTAAGGAAGCTCACCTTACGGCCGTAAAACGAATCTTGAGATATTTAGTTTATACTCCTAAGTTTGGGCTTTGGTATCCTAGGAGATCCACATTTGATTTGATTGGTTACTCGGATGCCGATTGGGCGGGGTGCAAGATTAATAGAAAGAGCACATCGGGGACTTGCCAGTTCTTGGGAAGATCCTTGGTGTCTTGGGCTTCAAAGAAGCAAAATTCTGTAGCTCTTTCTACCGCCGAAGCTGAGTACATTGCCACAGGACATTGTTGCGCGCAACTACTTTGGATGAGGCAAACCCTTAGGGACTATGGTTACAAATTAACCAAAGTTCCTCTTCTATGTGATAATGAGAGTGCAATCTGCATGGCGGATAATCCCGTTGAACATAGCCGCACTAAACACATAGTCATTCGGTATCACTTTTTAAGGGATCACCAACAAAAGGGAGATATCGAGATTGCATACATTAATACTAAAGATCAATTAGTCGATATCTTTACCAAGCCTCTTGATGAACAAACCTTTAACAAACTTAGACATGAGCTAAATTTTCTTGATTCTAGGAACTTCTTTTGTTGATTTGTACACATAGTGCATTCATATACCTTTGATCATGTCTCTTTTATATATGCTATGCCTAATGTGTTTTCAAGTGAATTTCAAACCAAGTCATAGGTGTATTGAAAGGGAATTGGAGTCTTCGGCGAAGACAAAGGCTTCCACTCCACTCCATAACTCATCCTTCGCCGTCGCTCCGAGCAACCCTCCGGCTTTGGTATAATCTTCACTCATGTTTTATTTGCCAAAGGGGAGAAAGTAGTTAGGCAAGGGCTTATATCTCACTCAAGTATCCGTTTTGGCGATTCATGCCAAAGGGGGAGAAAGTATTAGCCCAAAGCAAAAGGACCGCACCACCACCTAATTTTACAAAGAATTTCTCAATTGGTATGATTTTCAAATTAGTATCTCGTTGTGTTCAAAAAGGGGAGAGGAGTAGTATTTTCAAAATCAATATCTTAAAACCCTCTTGAACACTAAGAGGAGGAATTTATCAAGGGGGAGTTTTGTTTAAGTCAAAGGAAAAGCATTTGAAACAGGGGGAGAAAATTTCAAATCTTGAAAATGCTTCGCAAAATCTTATTCGTTTACCTTTGACTATTTGCAAAAGAACTTTGAAAAGGATTTACAAAAGAATTTGTAAAAACAAAACATGTGGTGCAAGCGTGGTCCAAAATATCAAAAATCAAAGAAACAATCCATGCATATCTTATAAGTATTTATATTGGCTCAATTCCAAGTAATCTTTGCACTTACATTATGCAAACTAGTTCAAATATGCACTTCTATACTTGCTTTGGTTTGTGTTGGCATCAATCACCAAAAAGGGGGAGATTGAAAGGGAATTAGGCTTACACCTATTTCCTAAATGATTTTGGTGGTTGAATTGTCCAACACAAATAATTGGACTAACTAGTTTGCTCTAGTGTATAAGTTATACAGGTGCCAAAGGTTCACACTTAGCCAATAAAAAGACCAAGAAATGGGTTCAACAAAAGAGAGCAAGGGATAACCGAAGGCAGCCCTGGTCTGGCGCACCGGACTGTCCGGTGTGCCACCGGACAGTGTCCGGTGCACCAGGGGGCTTCAAGCCAAACTTCGCACCTTCAGGAATTTTCAGAGGTGCTTCGCTATAATTCACCGGACATGTCCGGTGCTCCAGAGGAGAGCGACTCTGAACTCGCCAGCTTCGGAAATCCGCTCCGCTATAATTCACCGGACTGTCCGGTGAGCCAGCGGAGCAACGGCTACTTCGTGCCAACGGTCGTCTGCAATGCATTAAATGCGCGCCAGCGCGTGCAGAGGAGCAGAGCACGCGCGGGTGGCACACTGGACAGTCTACAGGACTTGTCCGGTGCACCACCGGACAGCCAGGCGGGCCCACACGTCAGAGCTCCAACGGTCGGAACCCAACGGCCTGGTGACGTGGCTGGTGCACCGGACAGTGTCCGGTGGCGCATCGGACTGTCTGGTGCGCCATGCGACAGCAGCCTCCACCAAACGACTAGTTTGGTGGTTGGGGTTATAAATACCCCCAACCACCCCACATTCAAGTCATCCAAGTTTTCAACCTTCCAACCACTTACAAGAGCTAGGCATTCAATACAAGACACACCCAAGTGATCAAATCCTCTCCCAATTCCACAAAAGCATTAGTGTTAAGTGAGAGTGATCTGTTGTGTTCTTTTGAGCTCTTGCGCTTGGATTGCTTTCTTTCTCGTTCTTTCTTGAGATCAAACTCACTTGTAATTGAGACAAGAGACACCAATCATGTGGTGATCTTTGTGGGAACTTTGTGTTCCAAGTGATTGAGAAGAAAGGCTCACTCGGTCCGAGGGACCGTTTGAGAGAGGGAAAGGGTTGAAAGAGACCCGGTCTTTGTGACCACCTCAACGGGGAGTAGGTTTGCAAGAACCAAACCTCGGTAAAACAAATCTGCGTGTCACACTCTTCATTCGCTTGCGATTTGTTTTGCGCCCTCTCTCTCGGACTCGTTTCTATTTCTAACGCTAACCCGACTTGTAGTTGTGATTAACTTTGTAAATTTCAGTTTCACCCTATTCACCCCCCCTCTAGGCGACTTTCAAATGTGTAAGTTGAGACAATAGTGCATGGACATTGTTGAAACCTCTCATTTTTCCTTGTGCTGAGCCAAATGGCCAGTGCCAATGGTAGAATGAGTAGCAAGTTCTTTCTTGCAGAAATGACATCTAGCTCCTAATATTACCTCCACACCATTCTCAGTGGCAAAAATATTATCCATGTCCTCTCAGACATCGGATGTGCATTTCCTCTTCCTACCTATGCTTGTCGTAGTGGAGGCAGTAGCAGCAACACTGCCATCTGGGGTAGCCTCGCCCTCGGTGGATGTGACATTGTCGTCGCCGAGGTTGATGGTAAGGGTAGGGACAACAGAACCAAAGAGATCCTCCAAGCCATAGTGCACGTCGTCTGGGATTTGACCCATCAAAATCAGTTCATGGTAATGGAGGTCGGATCGTATCGACGCTCCGTCGTCGGCACCAGGTTCCTCACGACCTGCGAGTAGATCAGGACAGAGGGGATTAGTGGAGTAGAGGTGGTATGTTGTATGTAATACACAAAAGTGAACACAATGAGAATATAGTGATCTCCTTATTTTGTGTGCCATCTAATCATTATAACAAGAGAATGACTATAAATAAGAATGAGTAATTAAAACAAATAACATTTAAATAAAATGTGCATCATGCTGGACTTTATTTGTGTGTGCATATGTGAGTAATAAAAAAATATAAAAAAACCTTAATGTTTAAATTGGAAGTAAGACTTAAATTGGAATTTTGGAATTTGAGGAGGAGAGCACTAGTTACCACAAAATAAATATCAAAATAAATAAAATTTCCCCATGCCATGATTAAGATGTACATTTTTTTGAGAAAATAAATGTACCAGGAAGTTTGAATTTGAAATTGGGATTTGAATTTGAAAAAGGAAGAAAAAGAAAGAAAATAAAATAAAATAAAAAGAAAATCCTAACCTAATTGGGCTGCACGGGTGAACTCGGCCCATCTTCCTTTTCTATTACGCGTGCACCGCCAGCCCAACTTGAAAAGTGGAGTCGACAGGTGGACCTGTCCAGCCAGTCTCTCACGCGGCGCGTGTATTCTTTCACCCAGTCGATGACACGCGGGTCCCTTCGCTCAGTCCTTTCCACCGCAGATGGACGCGCTCTTTCTACCGTTTGAGGTCGGCTGGTCAGTCACCATTCCTCCACCTCGGTCGTGGCCATCGTGCTCGGTCCGAGATCCTCGCCGTGGTGACCGGAATGCTCCCCACGACTTCGGCCTCGGCCGTTGCTCCCTCCTTGTCGCCTGGCGCATATATATGGTGCCCTGCTCCGCACGAGAGTGAATCCGCTGCTGACGAACCACGCCGGTAACGCCGCCGCGCCAGCAAGGCCCGGTGTTGGAGGTTCGTCGATGTGTCTGGATCCCGATAGTTGCAGTCGCCGGGGGTGTGGAGTCCGGGGTGTCGACGAATTGCTCACCGTGCTTCCTTCTCCGCCGTGGTGCAGCCATCTCCTGTGGATTGGTGTCTGCGCAGCTACATTTTGGTGAGCCTCCGTTCTATCGTATCTATGGTCAAGCTAGGGACGAGTAGAGACCAGCGATTTAGATTTGGTAAGCTAGCGACGGTATGGAAAATCTCCGACGAGATCTCCGTCGCGGCCAGGACAGCGCCGCCGCGTGCCTGACCAGAACGGGGTGAGGCGAATTGGGACTGTTAGATACCTGGTGAACGGCGCAGATTAGTTTCTCACATACCGGTTCGGTGGAAAAATCCGCGTCGTCCGATTTCGATCGGTCGGTAGTAGACTAGAGTAGGCACTTTAGATGTGGATCGTTGGATCGGAATCCGGCGACTATTGTAGCGTACCGATTCACATGATGCGTAGATCTAATCTGGGGCGTTGTGTGCCGATCGGACGACCGAGAACACAGGATACCCCTTTGGTCTGCTCGTTTCACAAATGGGCCTCTGCATTTCTTTTAAATCAACCCGTGGTCCACGACGGTGTAGAACTGAGTCTAGGGAATTTTACACGTTAAACCCTGTGTTTCTTTTTAATTTACGCTCGGTCTAGATAACATATAAATTAGGTAAATAAATATGGAAATGGATTTTTAATGTAAAAATAAATCCCTAGAACTTGTTTAATTCATATAAAATTCATATGAAGTCCAAATTGACCCATTCTAGTTCCTATAATTTTGTTTTAATATTGTTCATCACTTAGTAACACTGTTTTAGCATGAAACTTATAATAAAATTTATCTCTTAATTAATTTTGTATCAAACACATAAAACCTCTAGAAATTCATAACTTAAAATCCATAACTCTAAATTTAATGATTCTTTTTCCTATCACCTTATTTCAATATGTAGATTATTAATATGTATTTTGTATACATGTTTGGTGTGATGTTAATTTCTTCTTTATACTATGCTTGTTTGTATTGTGGCGGTAGAAGAGCCAGTGGCTGAGGATCCCGATGTTCAGCAGATAGAAGTTGCTGAGCAGGAGCTCATTGAAGGTAAGTTGTGCCCTTGACCACTTTTTACCCAATAATGTTCTTTATTATCAATCATCAATGTATAGGTTTAATTTTGATGGGACCCAATAGGTCACCCTAGATTGGTTATCCTTTTTACCTTGTTCACCATTGAATCATTTGAGTAGTTTTGTTGTTGCTCTATATGGTTTTGGGTTTAATATTACATTATATCCATGTTCCAATTATTCTGTTATTTTATTTATGTTAATGTCAAGATCATTATTTTTAATTGGAACATGGAGCTTAACTTGAGAAACATGTGCCACCACAAGGGTGGAATGGGACGCCTTTGGCTGACTAACTATGAAAGCTAGTGGAGGACTACCTTACCCGATAGGGGCAAGGGCAGTACGGGAGTAGGCGTGTAGGAAGGTTCCTGGGTTGATTTTGCTGCGATGGCGGTCAGACGGGGATTCCTGCATTGCTCTTCCTAGAAACTGTAGCGGGTTTTCTAAAGCTAGTGGAACTAGGTAAAGGCCTCGTAGTGTTACCATGCCTCGCTTCCTTGATAGAGGTCTATGGGGCCCGTACAACCCCGTGGCAGATGGGTAACATGACTTGTGGGTACAGGGTACAACCTCTGCAGAGTATAAAACTGGTATACTAGTCGTGCTCGCGGTCATGAGCAGCTCAGGACTCTCGCATGATTAATTTATGGAACTAAATTTAATTTATCATTTGCATTGCATGAGATTTATTATTAATTTTGTTCTATTATTATTATGGTTTGGTATTTACTTACATTTAGTAATTGCTAATAAAATTTGACCAATTTATTAAAAACAATGCTCAGCTTTAACCCCTGTTGTTGATCAGCCTTACACATCACATGAACTCCCACCTTTGGTGAGTTCATGCACATTATTCCCCACGACGTGTTGAGCTATGATCTTTTGTGAGCTCACACTTGCGATATATAAACCCCCACGGGAGAAGAACAAGTTGTCCAGGAGGAGCTGCATAACGAGGAGTTCGACTTGATCTAGGTGGCATCTCCCAGTCGACTTTATGGCGCCAAGGATGGACTTTAGATCGCTTTTATATTATCTTTTATTTTGTAAGACTTCCGTTATGTAATAAATACTTTTACGATATTGTGACATTTATCTCTATACACTCTGTTATTATGTGTTTTCTTCTTTGGCGCATATATGAGATGCACCCGTCTTTATCCCTTAAATCCGGGTGTGGCACTGTAACACCCAAAATCCTAAACTTCTGATTTAAGAAAATCCTTTCGAAAAAATAATAATCAAGATAAAGCACCCTTGATAAATAATTGGACTTTGGAATGCACCCTTTCTAAAGTAAATGGTCATAATAAAATAATGTTAGCTAAATGATATCTTAATAAAGATTAGACATTGGAAAATGTTTTCTATCAAAACAAAGGAATATGAAATTTGGAATATATCTTTAATTTGACTACACACCCAAAATAATATTCTATTGAAATAAATGTGGTGTGTGTATTTCCTGTTGGAAGCATTACCTAAATAAAATAACAATAATGAATAAAATAACTAAATAAATAGATTAATATTATCAGTGCATATCAAACTGGAGTTCTAATTGAGCATCTAAATTTGAAAATTCAAAAATTCATATTGTAATTGAAATGGAAATAGGAAATTTGAAAAATGGAAAAGATAAACCCGCGGTTCGGCCGTTATGCATCTGCGTGGCCCATCCCTCCTCCTTTTCCTACCTGAGCCGGCCCACCCATATTTCTTGTCCCTCATCTCGCTGAACCGTTGATGTGCGGGGCCCACTCCCCATCCTCCCGAATTCGCATACGATGTGTGATTTGTGAATATGTCACTTGTATGTGGGGCCGCATGACAGGTCCACCTCCATCGTCTCCAATCAATGCGGCCGAAGCCCATCCTCTGCAGCAAACCGCATAACAATATTAGTTTTATCATAACATATACTCTTATAAATGGATATTGATTAATCTGTGTTTAGTGGATTAAGCTTGCTAATTAAAGATAACCGAGAAGCGGAGTAGATGAGAGGATGCGACGTGTCATCCAAAAACTTCACCGTACCCGAGAAGTGCGACAAGGCCTCCAAACACTAGTGACTTTTAATATATCAAAATATATGTCTTACCGATAGATAATATGAGTATGCATTCATTCAATATATGCTAAATTATGAACCGAGACTCCTATTTCTCATAAATTGGTTATGCCTGATGATGACCATTAGATCAACAACAACAAAGCATTTTAGTCCCGAGCAAGTTAGGGTAGGCTAGAGTTGAAACTCAAAAGAAGCCACAAGTCAAGGTTTAGACAAGTGGATAAATGTTTTCCATGCACTCCTATTTAAGGCTAAATCTTTGGGCATCCTTTAAAGTATTCTCTTACTACCTCTTTCCTAGTCAACTTCGGTATTTTCTTGCCTCTCTTCCCATTGCTGTCGTGCATTACAATTTCATTAAGCAGTGGTGACTCTGGAGGTCTTCGTTGGACATGTCCAAACCATCTGAATCCGTGTTGGACAACATTTTTCTTTAATTGGTGCTACCCATAGTGTCGGAGACCATAATTAGGGGTACCCCCAAGACTCCTAATCTCAGCTGGTAACCCCCATCAGCACAAAGCTGCAAAGGCCTGATGGGCGCGATTAAGGTCAAGGCTCAGTCCACTCAAGGGACACGATCTCGCCTCGCCCGAGCCCAGCCTCGGGCAAAGGCAGCCGACCCTGGAGGATTCACGTCTCGCCCGAGGGCCCCCTCAAGCAACGGACATACCTTCGGCTCGCCCGAGGCCCAGTCTTCGCAGAGAAGCAACCTTGGCCAGATCGCCACGCCAACCGACCGTATCGCAAGAGCATTTAATGCAAGGATCGCCTGACACCTTATCCTGACGCGCGCTCTTCAGTCGACAGAGCCGAAGTGACCGCAGTCACTTCGCCGCTCCACTGACCGACCTGACAAGAAAACAGTGCCGCCTGCGTCGCTCCGACTGCTGTGCCACTCGACAGAGTGAGGCTGACAGCAGCTAAGTCCAGCGTCGGGCTCCATAGGAAGCTCCGCCTCGCCCGACCCTAGGGCTCGGGCTCAACCTCGACGCTGGACGGCGGACTCCGCCTCGCCCGACCCCAGGGCTCGGACACAGCCTCGGCCTCGGAAGACGGTCTCTGCCTCGCCCGACCCCAGGGCTCGGACACAACCTCGGCCTTGGAAGACGGTCTCCGCCTCGCCCGACCCAGGGCTCGGACTCAACCTCGACCTCGGAAGACGGACTCCGCCTCGCCCGACCCCAGGGCTCGGACTCAGCCTCGGCTTCGGAAGACGATGGACTCCGCCTCGCCCGACCCCAAAGCTCGGACTCAACCTCGACCTCGGAGGAATCGCCACCTCGCCCAAACTCGGGTCCGAACCGGCCACGTCGCCAGGGGGCCATCGTTACCCTGCCCCTAGCTAGCTCAGGCTACGGGGAACAAGACCGGCGTCCCATCTAGCTCGCCCCAGTAAACAAGTAATGATGACACCCCGCACGCTCCATGACGACGGCAGCTCCCAGCCCCTTACGTCAGCAAGGAGACATCAGCAAGGATTCGACAGCCCCGACAGCTGTCCTTCCACAGGGCCCAAGCGCTCCTCCGACGGCCACGACATCACATGAACAGGGTTCCAAAACCTCTCCGACTGCCATGACGGCATGTACTTAGGGCTCTAGCTCCTCTCTGCTAGACACGTTAGCACACTGCTACACCCCCCATTGTACACCTGGACTCTCTCCTTACGCGTATAAAAGGAAGGTCCAGGGCTCTCGTATGAGAAGGTTGGCCGCGCGGGAGAACGGGCCGACGCATAAGGCTCTCGCCCTCTCTCTCTCTCTCCCACGCGAACTCTTGTAACCCCCTACTGCAAGCACATCCATCCGCCCTGGACGCAGGACAACACGAAGGCCGCGGGTTTCCCCTTACTGTTCTCCCCCCTTTGTGTCCCGTCTCGCGCTGACCCATCTGGGCTGGGACACACAGCAACAATTTACTCATCGGTCCAGGGACCCCCCGGGGTCGAAACGCCGACAGTTGGCGCGCCAGGTAGGGGACTGCTGCGTGTTGACGAACAGCTTCCCGTCAAGCTCCAGATGGGTAGTCTCCAGCAACCTTTCCAACCCGGGACGATGCTCCGTTTCGGGAGTCTTGAGTTCATGTCCCTCGACGGCAGCTACGACATGATACTCCTTCCTCCGCCGCGCGACAGCGACAATGGCGGCCGTCAGCCCGCCTGCCGGCAGCGGAATCAACGACGTCTTCCCCACATGGTGGAAGAACAACATTCGAGTTTGTTCCGTCACCTCCCCCACCGACGGAGGAGGAGGCGGGGCAACCATGGCCAAGCAGGAGGCGGCACCTCGTCGGCTGTCGAGCAAGTCGACGACGCTGGCGCCCCAGCGGGGGACACGTCGGGCTTCGACCTTGCGTCTGAGACGAAGACGAGCGTCGTTTCCCCGCAACACGCCAACCCCAAGCAGACGAACGACGCCAGCACGCTCGCTAAGGACTTGCTGGGCGTCACCCTCGTACCTGAGACAACGGTGCAGTCCGCCCCTGACGCGACTTCGTCACCGCCCGTCGACCAAGAGGTACCGACCGATTCCCATCTCGTGCCTTTTGGATTCAGCTTCGACCCACCAAGCGACCTCGCTTCGGTGGAAGCCTTCATAGAGGCATGTACCAACCCTCCGGGGTACCATATGCGGTCGCCCTGGGACAGACTGACGGCCGTCTCGACCTATGGACCCTCGGGTTCCGAGGAAGATGACGAGCCCGACTCTTGTTGGGATTTCTCTGGGCTCGGTAACCTCAGTGCCATGCGGGACTTCATGACCGCATGCGACTACTGCCTCTCCGATTGTTCCGATGGTAGCCTTAGCTTCGGCGACGAGGACTGCGGCCCAAGTCGTGAATGTTTCCACGTCGATCTAGGGGGTCCTGGTGAAGGCAACCATCTTGGTATGCCGGAAAACGGCGATCCCCCTAAACCTGCGCCTCGCGTTGACATCCTTCGGGAGCTAGCTATGGTCCCAGTCCCTGCAGGGGTCAGGACGCACAGCTCGAGCAAATCCACGAGATGCAGGCTAGGCTCGACGAGGGAGCAGGAACACTTGAGCAATTCCGGCGGAACATCGGGCAGGAATGGGCAGACCAAGCTCCGGCCGGAGAAGCGCGTCATCTACCCCAGGGCATCCAGCACCGCATTGTAGACGATGTCAGGGCAAGGCTGCCACCGACTTCCAGTGGGGTCAGCTAGAACCTGGCTGCAGCAGCAATACTACTCCGCGCGATGCCGGAACCATCGACCACCGAAGGGCGGCGTATCCAGGGAGAGCTCAAGAATCTCCTGGAGGGTGCCGCGGTCCGACGGGCCGAAAGCTCTGCCTCCCGAAGGCAGGGGTACCCCTCGGAGCATCGCGCCGCGACTTCCCGATTCATGCGGGAAGCCTCGGTCCACACCGGGCACACGCGGAACACCACGCCTGCGGCCCCGGGTCGCCTCGGCAACGAGCACCACCACCGCAACCGTCGAGCCCACCTCGACGAGAGGGTGCGCCGAGGCTACCACCCCAGGCGTGGGGGACGCTACGACAGCGGGGAGGATCGGAGTCCCTCGCCCGAACCACCCGGTCCGCAGGCTTTCAGCCGGGCCATACGACGGGCGCCGTTCCCGACCCGGTTCCAAACCCTGACTACCATCACAAAGTACTCGGGGGAGACGAGGCCGGAACTGTGGCTTGCGGACTACCGACTGGCCTGCCAGCTGGGTGGAACGGACGATGACAACCTCATCATCCGCAACCTCCCCCTGTTCCTCTCCGACACCGCTCGAGCCTGGCTGGAGCATCTGCCTCCGGGGCAGATCTCCAACTGGGACGACTTGGTCCAAGCCTTCGCCGGCAACTTCCAGGGCACGTACGTGCGCCCTGGGAACTCCTGGGATCTCCGAGGCTGCCGCCAGCAGCCGGGAGAGTCTCTCCGGGACTACATCCGGTGATTCTCGAAGCAGCGCACCGAGCTGCCCAATGTCACCGACTCGGACGTCATCGGCGCGTTCCTCGCCGGCACCACCTGCCGCGACCTGGTGAGCAAGCTGGGTCACAAGACCCCCACCAGGGCGAGCAAGCTGATGGACATCGCCACCAAGTTCGCCTCTGGCCAGGAGGCGGTTGAGGCCATCTTCCGGAAGGACAAGCAGCCCTAGGGCCGCCAGCCGGAAGACGTCCCCGAGGCATCCACTCAGCGCGGCACCAAGAAGAAGAACAAGAAGAAGTCGCAAGCGAAACGCAACGCCACCGATGCGGACCTTGTCGCCGCCGCTGAGTACAAGAACCCTCGGAAACCTCCTGGAGGTGCCAATCTCTTCGATAAGATGCTCAAGGAGCCGTGCCCCTATCATCAGGGGCCCGTCAAGCACACCCTTGAGGAGTGCGTCATGCTTCGGCGCCACTTTCACAAGGCCGGGCCACCGGCGAAAGGTGGCAGGGCCCACAACAACGACAAGAAGGAGGATCACAAGGCAGAGGAGTTCCCCGAGGTCCACGAATTCTTTGTGATCTACGATGGGCAAGTGGTGAATGCATCGGCTCGGCACCGCAAGCAAGAGCGTCGGGAGGTCTGCTCGGTAAAGGTGGCGGCGCCAGTCTACCTAGACTGGTCCGACAAGCCCATCACCTTCGACCAGGGCGACCACCCCGACCGCGTGCCGAGCCCGGGGAAATACCCGCTCATTGTCGACCCCGTCATCGGCAACGTCAGGCTCACCAAGGTCCTCATGGACGGAGGCAGCAGCCTCAACATCATCTACGCCGAGACCCTCGGGCTCCTGTAGATCGATCTGTCCTCGATCCGGACAGGTGCGACGCCTTTTCACGGGATCATCCCCGGGAAACGCGTCCAACCCCTCGGACAACTCGATCTGCCCGTCTGCTTTGGGACTCTCTCCAACTTCCGAAGGGAAACCCTCACGTTCGAGGTGGTCGGGTTCTGAGGAACCTACCACGCAGTACTGGGGAGGCCATGCTACGCCAAGTTCATGGCCGTCCCCAACTACACCTACCTCAAGCTCAAAATGTCGGGCCCCAACGGGGTCATCACCGTTGGCCCCACGTACCGACACGCGTACGAATGCGACGTGGAGTGCATGGAGTACGCCGAGGCCCTCGCCGAATCTGAGGCCCTCATCGCCGACCTAGAGAGCCTCTCCAAGGAGGCGCCAGATGTGAAGTGCCACGCCGGCAACTTCGAGCCAGCTGAGACGGTCAAATCCGTCCCTCTCGACCCCAGCAACGACGCCTCCAAGCAGATACGGATCGGCTCCGAGCTCGACCCCAAATAGGAAGCAGTGCTCGTCGACTTTCTCCGGGCAAACGCCAAAGTCTTTGCGTGGAGTCCCTCGGACATGCCTGGCATACCGAGGTATGTCGCCGAGCACTCGCTGGATATCCGAGCTGGAGCCCGACCTGTGAAGCAGCCTCTGCGCCGATTCGACGGAGAAAAGCGCAGAGCCATAGGCGAGGAGATCCACAAGCTGATGGCCACAGGGTTCATCAAAGAGGTATTCCATCCCGAATGACTTGCCAACCATGTGCTTGTGAGAAAGAAGGGAGGGAAATGGCGGATGTGTGTAGACTACACAGGTCTAAACAAAGCATGTCCGAAGGTTCCCTACCCTCTGCCTCGCATCGATCAAATCGTGGATTCCACTGCTGGGTGCGAAACCCTGTCTTTCCTCGATGCCTACTCAGGGTATCACCAAATCAGGATGAAAGAGTCCGACCAGCTCGCGACTTCTTTCATCACGCCCTTTGGCATGTACTGCTACGTTACTATGCCATTTGGTTTGAGGAATGCGGGTGCGACGTACCAAAAGTGCATGAACCACGTGTTTGGCGAACGCATTGGTCGAACGGTCGAGGCTTACGTCGATGACATCGTAGTCAAGACGACGAAAGCCTCCGACCTCCTCTCCGACCTTGAAACGACATTACGGTGTCTCAAGGCGAAAGGCGTAAAACTCAATCCTGAGAAGTGCGTCTTCGGAGTCTCCCGAGGCATGCTCTTGGGGTTCATCGTCTCCGAGCGGGGCATCGAGGCCAACCCGGAGAAAATCGCGGCCATCACCAACATGGGGCCCATCAAGGATTTGAAAGGCGTATAGAGGGTCATGGGATGCCTTGCGGCTCTGAGCCGCTTCATCTCGTGCCTCGGCGAAAGAGGCCTACCTCTGTACCGCCTCTTAAGAAAGACCGAGTGCTTCACTTGGACCCCCGAGGCCGAGGAAGCCCTCGGGAACCTGAAGGCGCTCCTTACGAACGCACCCATCCTGGTGCCTCCCGCTGCCAGAGAAGCCCTCTTGATCTACGTCGCCGCTACCACTGAGGTGGTTAGCGCCGCGATCGTGGTCGAAAGACGAGAAGAAGGGCATGCATTGCCCGTCCAGAGGCCAGTCTACTTCATCAGTGAAGTACTGTCTGAGACCAAGATCCGCTACCCACAAATTCAGAAGTTGTTGTACGCGGTGATTCTAACGCGGCGGAAGTTGCGACACTACTTCGAGTCTCATCCGGTGACTGTGGTGTCATCCTTCCCCCTGGGGGAGATCATCCAGTGCCGAGAGGCCTCGGGTAGGATTGCAAAGTGGGCGGTGGAAATCATGGGCGAGACAATCTCGTTCGCCCCTCGGAAGGCCATCAAGTCCCAAGTCTTGGCGGACTTTGTGGCTGAATGGGTCGACACCCAGCTTCCGGCAGCTCCGATCCAACCGGAACTCTAGACCATGTTTTTCGACGGGTCGCTGATGAAAACAGGGGCAGGCGTGGGCCTGCTCTTCATCTCGCCCCTCGGGAAGCACCTCCGCTACGTGCTGCGCCTCCATTTCCCGGCATCCAACAACGTGGCTAAGTACGAGGCTCTGGTCAACGGGTTGCGCATCGCCATCGAGCTAGGGGTCCGACGCCTCGACGCTCGCGGTGACTCGCAGCTTGTCATCGACCAAGTCATGAAGAACTCCCACTGCCACGACCCGAAGATGGAAGCCTACTGCGACGAGGTTCGGCGCCTGGAGGACAAGTTCTACGAGCTCGAGGTCAACCACGTCGCCAGACGGTACAACGAGACTGCGGACGAGCTAGCGAAAATAGGTTCGGCACGAACAACGGTTCCCCCGAACGTCTTCTCCCGGGACCCACATCAACCCTCAGTCAAGACAAACGACACGCCCGAGCCCGAGAAGGCCTCGGCCCGGCCCGAGGCACCCTCGGCCCGGCCCGAGGCACCCTCGGCCCCGCCCGAGGCACCCTCGGCTACCGAGGGTGAGGCTCTGCGCATCGAGGAAGAGCGGAATGGGGTCACGCCTAATCGAAACTGGCAGACCCCGTACCTGCAATATCTCCACCGAGGAGAGCTACCCCTCGACAAAGCCGAAGCTCGGCGACTGGCGCGGCGCGCCAAGTCATTCGTCTTGCTGGGTGACGGGAAGGAGCTCTACCACCGCAGCCCCTCCGGCATCCTCCAGCGATGCATATCCATCGCCGAAGGCCAGGAGCTCTTACAAGAAATACACTCGGGGGCTTGCGGTCATCACGCAGCGCCTCGAGCCCTTGTTGGAAACGCTTTCCGACAAGGTTTCTACTGGCCGACCGCGGTGGCCGACGCCACTAGAATTGTCCACACCTGCCAAGGGAGTCAATTCTACGCAAGGCAGACGCACCTACCCGCTCAGGCTCTGCAAACAATACCCATCACCTGGCCGTTTGCTGTTTGGGGTCTGGACCTCGTCGGTCCCTTGCAGAAGGCACCCGGGGGCTACGCGCACCTACTGGTCGCCATCGACAAATTCTCCAAGTGGATCGAGGTCCGACCCCTAAACAACATCAGGTCCAAACAGGCGGTGGCGTTCTTCACCAACATCATCCATCGCTTTGGGGTCCCGAACTCCATCATCACCGACAACGGCACCTGAAAGTCGCCTAGGGGGGGTGAATAGGGCGAAACTGAAATTTGCAAAGTTAATCACAACTACAAGCCGGGTTAGCGTTAGTAATATAAAAACGAGTCCGCGAGAGAGGGTGCAAAACAAATCGCAAGCGAATAAAGAGTGTGACACGCGGATTTGTTTTACCGAGGTTCGGTTCTCGCAAACCTACTCCCCATTGTGGAGGCCACAAAGGTCGGGTCCTTTTCAACCCCTTCCCTCTCTCAAATGGTCCCTCGGACCGAGTGAGCTTTCTCTTCTCAAATCAACCGGGAACAAAACTTCCCCGCAAGGACCACCACACAATTGGTGTCTCTTGCCTCAATTACAAATGAGTTTGATCGCAAGAAAGAATGAGAAACAAAGCAATCCAAGCGCAAGA